>NW_026596040.1:6063695-6155373 GCF_907164565.1 Psammomys obesus
ACACACACCACAAACACACCACATACATCTTAGCACACACACACACACACACACACACGCACACACGCACACACACACACACCACCTTCTAAGTCCATTTAGTGTGGTTCATATATGTCTGTGTTTAGGACTGACCACTTGGGATTAGATAACCTCTCAGGGTCTTGCCCCTGGAGGAGACATTCTCCCCCTCTTAGCAGCTCTTCAGGTTGGCCTCAGGCTTTGTGAGATTTCTCCATTCTTTTTTTTAGGATGATCTTTTCTTTTCTTTTTTTTATTTTTATTAATCACACTTTATTCACTTTGTATCCCCCTTGTACCTCCCTCTCTCCTCCCCTCCCAATCCCACCCTCCATCTTCCCCACAGTTTCCCTCTCCCAGACCACTGAAAAAGGAGGTGCTCCTCCCCTTCCCTCTGATGCTAGTCTATCAGGTCTCATCAGGAGTGGCTGCATTTTCTTCTGTGGCCTGGTAAGGCTGCTCCCTCATCAGGAGGAGGTGATCAAAGAGTGGGCCAATCAGTTCATGTCAGAGACAGTCCCTGACCCCATTACTATGGGGGCCACTTGGATACTGAACTGCCATAGGCTACCTCTATGCAGGGGTTCCAGGCCATCTCTATAAATGGTCCTTGGCTGGAGTATCAGTTTCAGAAAAGACCCCTGTGCCCAGACTTTTAGGATCTGTTGCTGTCCTTGTGGAGCTCCTGTCCTTTCCAAATCTTTCTGTCTCCCACTTCTTCCATAAGATTTCCTGTACTCTGCCCAAAGTTTGGCTATAAGTCTCAACATCTGCCTCGACACTCTACAGAGTAGAGCCTTTCAGAGGCCCTCTGTGGTAGGCTTCTGTCCTGTTCCCTGTTTTCTTCCTCTTTTGATGTCCATCCTCTTTGCCTTTCTGAATGGGGATTGAGCAACTTTCTTAATGCCATGACAACTGGTTTTGTCACGCATAGGAGATACACTATCACAGCAAACTTCTTGTTCCTCTAGCTCTTATAATCTTTCCATCTACTCTTCATAATGTCCCCCAAGCCTTGGGGGTAGGGATTGTGTTATATACATTATCCCATAGTCGTTTTTTTGGTTTTTTTTTTTTTGTATGTGTGTGGGGTAAGTGTTGGTTTTTTGTTTTGTTTATTTTTGCAATTTGTCCAGTTGCAGATTTCTATGTTCGTCTCCATTTGTTGCAGAATAGAACCTTTTTTGATGAGGGTAAGAATCATTAGCCAACACTTTGCTATTTGATGTCTAGATGTCATATCATCAAAACATCTTTTGAGCATGCTCCACATAATTTGAATTTCTTACATGAAGCCTAGAACCTTGAAGACAATTCCACAGTGTGTTACAATATTGAGTTCAAGATCAAGTAAACCTACCAAGATAATTTCCACATGAGCTTCTGTGTAAAGAAAAGAAAAGGCTACAGTGTAATGGTATTCCAACACGAACACTATTGTCCCTTGCAAACTCATAAAAGCACATTACATGTCCTCATTCCCTACTGAATGCATTCATAACTAATGACCAATACTTGATGCATTTTACTTCTTTTTAATATGTAATTTGAGGTAAGTTATTGGTATATAATTCAGTTAAGGGAAAATGCCTTGAAGGTCTCTGTCATGGGCATAAAAATTTGTAGAGTGAATACCAACACCAACTTGCATAAGCCATCCTCTAACAACAAAGAAATGAACAGCGAATTCATCCCTTTCCCAGGTGTGTCTCACCATTTTCACCTCAGAAGAAGATAATCTATAGACGCATATTAAAGCTTGGATATTTACAGGAATTGGAGTGTGAAGCTCAATTTCTAGAAACACCTCCATCTGTGAAAGCTTACTGTGTAATTTTTCAAGAGAGTAACAATGTGTAGCAATAAGGGTGGGGGAAATTTTCAAGTATATAACATGGTGGTGATGAGCATGGTTTATTCAGAAGAGAGCTACTGGAGAGTTACACTTAAGCCACCCAACAGCCAAGTCTGAATCCACTGCTCTGCTATGGGGGGTTTAAGGTTTCTTCCCTTCATGTTCCTTGTTGTATTCTCAGGTAAGAAAGCTGCATCTGATATCTCTCTTTCCAACTCTCTAATTACAAAATTCAAACACTTGAGAGTGAGGTGATCTTATATCTGAATCAAACAACAAAATGCAAAGGTAATTTCAGAAAGATATATCTCCAGAGGAATTAAATGGTCACTGGATGTAACAAGAGTGGAAGACTTGTGGTTGGAAAGAAACAAGAATAAGGGATTGAGAAAGGATTAGAATAGAAGCAAACTGTCAATCTAAAAGTATTATAAGTGCAGCTAAGTGTGCAATTCATGCCCCGTAAAAGAATGGTGGGATGCTATGATTTATTATCAAATTTTTAAAAGATATTTTAAAAGGGAATTTTTATATTTATGTAACTTGCTTAAAGTGCTTGAGTCTCCTTCCTTGTAAGTAAAATAGATAGAACTCTTCTTTCCTTCTACTTCAGAAATTATATGTATCTTGTATCATTTTGCATGTAACTGATACTAATATATTTTCTATTCCATATTTTAATATGATTGTGTTAAAAGATGTAAGTTCTAGTAGAGACATATGAATTTCTCAAGATGATGAGAATTTATTAATATCTTAATACAATATCTTAAAACACACATTACATTAATGATTATAATATAATGGATTTTAAAGAACTGTGCCTGGTAGTTGGATTTCATGCTTAGCATTTTTATGCCTCTGGATTCTATCTCCAGAACTGAGAAGAAATTTAATTTATCCACAAATTACAGTTTGATTATCTTTCTATAACTAGTATAAAGGAATAACAAAAATACCTAGGACCTAGTGCTTCCTCTGCTTGCTCAGGGAGCAACCTGGAAGGAGGGTGAGAAGATTGTAAGAGGCAGAGGACTAAGAGGGTTGCTGGGAAGTAGACTCCTCTGGAGAAAAAAAATGACATAAAAATAGATATGAAAGTGGTAGGGAGTAAGAGGAAGGAGTGGGGCTGAATATGATCAAGATATGGTCATAAGTTTATATGAAATTTTCTAAAATTTAATTTAAAATTATACACATAATACCTTAGAATAAACCTAACAGAGGAAATAAAAGACCTCTACAATAAATGTTTTAAGATTTTGAACAAAAAAAACTAAAGAGAGTTGTATGAGTTGGTAATAATAACTTCCATGTTTATAAACTTACAGAGTTAATATTGTGAAAATGGCTATATTGTCCAAGTTAATCTATAGACTCAACTCAGTTCATATTAATATTCTAAGAACATCCTTCATAAAAAAGGACATCAATATTGAAATTCATATGAAAACCACAACAACAACAAAATACCCCAAATAGTAAAAACATTGTTAGGAAAAAAAAAAGCAGGATTGGAAGTATCAAAACTGTTGGTCTCAAAATGCATTATAGAGCCACTGGAAAAAATAAAAGCATAGTGTCTGTAGTATATATATATAAATATATCTATCTATATATATACATATATATACATTTGAATAAATAGAGGATATGCTCAGAGAGATACATGTAGTATCTATCACTTTCTCTAATTTAATCAAAAATATAAATAACCACCAGCATGGCTAATGTTGGGAGTTTTGCTTAGAAGCAAATAGCACTTCCCCTGAAGGCTGGAAGAAACTTTGTGCTTAGGAAGTTGATGTCATCTGTAAAATGGATTCTGTGATATAACAAAAGCTTAAAGTGGACACTGAATAGGGACTGGTTTCTCAAGAAACAAGGGGGAATAAAAATAGAAAAAAACTTTAGTTTAAAGAAGTAAGATAATGTGATTTACAAGTGAGTAAGCTTGCTAGAGCCTATGCCTTTTAGAAATTATAATTCATTAAAAAAAAAACAGACAGAAAGACCAACTATTCAATGTGAGATTTAAAAGAATGGGAAAATTCCAACTTTGAGTTGATTTTAAAAAATCAGAAAGTTATGTGATTAAAAAAACCTATATCTTGTGGCGAATTATTTGTTTTAAATTATTAAAATAATTCCACTTTTATTCTTTCTCTTATTGTGTCATTTCAGTGTCTTCTACTCAGATTCCAAAACCAAGTATTTTCAAGCTAGATGAGAATCAAAAAGCTGCACTTATTTTAGAGGCAAACAATGAGGCTAAACCTGCGGGAGACAAAGAACTTGTCAAACAGGGAGGTAGCCTCTCACAAGGCAAACCGGGAATGTTAGTTCTGCAAGGACAGCCAGGATACTCCAACCAGCCTGGGAAACCAGTAAGTGGTCATCAGCAAGGGAGGCCAGAAGTTTTCAACCACCCTGGAATGCCCAGTGCTTGGATTTTGCAAGGAAATCTAGGAGAATCAAACCAAAAAGAAACCTCACATGCTTTGAACAAGCAAGAAGAATTGGGATCTCCTACTCAGCAGGGGAAGCCCGGGTCTCCTAGCCAAAATGGGAAGCCATTGTCTCCTAAAGAAAAAAACAAGCCAGGGTTGCTTAGCCAAAAAGGGGAGCCAACATCACCTAACAATAAAGGCAAGCCAGGGTCTTCTGACCAAGGTATTCTAGAATCCTCTAGTCAACAAGAGAAACCAGGAGGCTCCTCCAACCAACAAGGGAAGCCAGGCTCCTCTAACCAACAGGGAAAACCGGGATCCTTTAGCCAACAGGGAAAACCAGGCGCTTCTAGCCAACAAGGAAAGCCAGGACCTTCTAGCCAACAAAGGAAACCAAGGTCTTTGTATAAACAGGAAGAAAGAAAAAGCACAGATAACCCTTCAAAGGATGATACAGTGGGGATTCAGGTTAGTATTGTTGTCTGTTTTATTCTTTTAACTTACCTCAGTCATTCTGTCTTCCAAGCTTGATAATAGTTAACTGAATACAATAAATTCATGACAATCTGCAATGCCCACTGACCAAGCAAAATGAAAGCAGTGTTAATTTCACTTTTATGATAACAGAGGGACAATTTTAGACCATTTCTCTCTTGTTTCTTTCTGTCACATTTCATTCAGTTCTTGTGCCTTAACTGAATTAATTCAGTGTTTTATCAACTGAGTCCATCCCTTTCAGGTTTAACTGTCACACCTATTTCAGTCCCAACTGTAACCTGTGCAGCACTGACTGTAATAATTCTAAACAACTCTGACCTGTTGTTCCTGATAAGTAGTTGTAATTACCTAAAGGATGCAACTTACACTCCTGAATGTGATTTTCAGGGATTTTCAGGTTAGATTGCTCTTTGACATCCAGTCTCAATTAAAATCGCACATGCTCACAGGCTACTCATACCATACAGAGTCCTTTGAGAGCCCATTAATATTTTCTGATCATCATTTTCTACATCATACAAGTTATGTTGTTTTATTATAACTGACCATCTACAGTTTCAACTCAATTACAAACGTATTTTAAAAAAGCAACACTATTTCTTTTTAAACTATATTCTTATAGTCTAGAATAAGTGAAACATAATAGCTGGTGCTACTGATTTCGTCAGTGCATGGACCATACTTATGAGCTGTTTTTGCCCAAATGTGAGCATCTACGTGTTCAGTATGTCTTCTGCTTCCTTTCTGGGTCCTGCTGTGATTTTTCTGTCATTTGCTTTCTCTCTCCAGTGGCTTCCTGGAGTCATCTATTGATGATTCTGAACACTCCATTTTGCATTTAACCTAAGTTTGCTAGACTGTTTACTTTATCTCATTTTAAGGAAAACTTTATTTTTATCATATTACTTATCTTCATCTTCCTTTCAGAGAAAAGCTATTTTTTTTTTTTTTAGTATCTCTTGGTTGATAAAAAGTATTACTTTTCCAGAAACGTGGCCATCATCTATCTAAACACCATCCACAGGTCTCTGAAGTCTTCAGGATACCATGCAAATTTGACAGTTTTATATTGCTTCTAAAAGTGGAAGAAATAACATCTATTTTATAGGCTATATATGAACGAATCACTACTATAAGAAGAGCATAAACTTTAAGGGAATAAACTAAAAGTATATAAGAGAATAAATACCTACAAGTAACGAAGAAAATAAACTAAAAGTATCTCACTATTCCTATTAATGTCTGTTCTCATGGGCTAGTCAAAGATTTACCTATCTTCTGGTAATTAGTAATTTATGCCCAAAATATCCTCAAGTAATATGTAAAGGAAATATGCATAATAATATTCCTGTACCATTTTTTCATTGACACATGAAAAAAAATCAATACAATTTATGTTTTACATATCTCAGTCTCTTTTCTTAGACTTGTTTCTTTTTGAGAATTAAGATATTTCTCTTAAGAATTTAATTTTAGCTTATGTGTTATGAACTTTGCAATAAATAACTACTTATTTAGGTCTCAACTGATTAGATATTTAATGCATTCATGTCTTAGGGTTAAAACCTGAATGCACTATGCCTCCAAGCCTAGAGTTTTAAAAAAGGTCAAAACGCATTATTTTTTTCAAAACATTCACATTAGCTCTATAAGCCTATAGATTTATTGTATTGTGTGTATTAAGGGATTAATATGATTGATAGAGAATAATGCTTCTTAATAATAAATGAGCAATTAATGTTTTTCTTGGGGATGTTGGAATCAAGCTGGCCGCTCTGCTCTCACCTGATGTTCCCTCCCCTCTTTGCAGGCCGGAAGCATGATCAACAAGATCCCAGCTGGTGAGAAACGGTGTGACTCTGTTTACAAACCAGTCTGTGGTTCTGATGGAAAAACATATGGGAACCCGTGTGTCTTTAAGGAAACAAAGAGGTAAGAATCTTTTGTTTTCCTTTTCAGTCATAGAGAAGAGAATAATATTTGATATGTTTACATATCTCTAAGTAATATCCTGAGTATTATTTGTCTAAGGAAAAATTAAAAAGGTACCTATTCTTTTATTTTGGGCTTATATGTATGCAGGTCTGGATGCCACATAGGTGTGGGTGTCTAAGGAGGCCAGAGGACATTGTCAGGTTCATTAGCAATGGCGGTAGCAAGCGGTTGTGAGCCACCCAGTGTGGGCGCTGGGAACCGTTAGTCCGAAGATACCTAATCATTGAACCGTATGTTTACATAAGCCTTGGAATCGGTGTTTGTTAATACAGTTATAGTAGGATAAAATCACTTTGCGTTATGGGATTTACCAAATATTCTTAATATCTTCCATGTACCAGGCAGCGTTTTAAGATTTGAAAGGAAAACAATGAACAAACACTCAGAAATCTGTGCTTATGTGAATTTTAGTGTTTAAAATATGAGAGAAATAAAGAAAACACTAGGAAATCCTTGAATTAGTTATCGTTGTTTAAAAATAACATTCTGATCATAATGACAATAAAGGTTCGATTTGGTAAGCTATACGAGACATGTAGCATTGTGTGCTATCTACAGGAATTAGAAAGATTTATGCTGCTTAGAAAGTGTAACATGTGAGACAGGCAGGCTGCTCCTCAGGTGAAGGGGCTGGCCTCCAAGACTGATGGTATGAGTCTCGTCCCAGGGACACACGCAGTAGTGGAAGAGAAGTTGTTCCTGCATAAGCGTGTACTCCGACCTTTGCACATGTGTGATGGCACTTATGCGCCACCTTTACTGTACACATATATAGAATAAAATTAAATAGGATTCACGAAAAGGGATTTTAAATGTAACGACTAATAAGACACAGTAATAAAGAAACTTTTCACAATGACTTGATTTCTCTCATTATTTTTTTCAGGAAAAGTAAAGGAAAGCTGACTCTCAGCCATGAGGGGAAATGCTAGATGTTCATATGAAACAAACTATTTGTAACCTCCAAATCCACTTAGAATTCTTATTTCTCAATAGATTTCTTGACACGTTCAAGTTCCATGGTGTTCCATGGTCAATGGAGTCAGCATTATTTTGGAGCTTGTGCTATTCACTACAAATAAAATTGGCTCAAAAACAGTTTGTGACTTTTTGATTTGTGTGTGTGTGTGTATGTGTGTGTGTGTGTGTGTGTGTGTGTGTATGCTTCCACCAACATTATCAGTGTCTTTGATTCCAGAGACAAACTTCAAAATTTTGTGAATATGTGTTTTCCCTTTGAGCCAATGTGTAAATATTTCAGAATTTCCTGCAAAATGTAAAAAAATTTTTCCACTTTGGAAATCTTGATCCTAGAAATCACTGACAGAGTTAAAGAAGCCTTGGTAAAACTACACTCTGGGGCTTTGTAGCAGATTTTATAGGAGAATGTCATGAGCAAGAGTATGTTAACAAATTGAGTAACTTAAGTGAAGTGGAAAAATTCATAAAAATTCATTAATGACTAGGATTAAAACACTAATCAAAATCATGCAAATTATATGCCTTCCCTAAGGGATAATACTAAGCACTTAATAGGAAATAAGTATTAATCTTTCTCAAATTCATCCAAAGAATAGTAACAAGGTAACATTTGGTAATTCACTCTATGAAATCAATATTACCCTCAACAACAACAACAAAAAAGACAAACCAACATCCTTCATAAGTCTTCACTCATAGAATTCTTAGCGACTTGATAGGAACCCATATTCACGGCCTATAGAAAGGATTAGGACTGTTAAGGTGGCTCAGAAAATAAAAGTGCTTGCCACTACTAAAAATCCACATTTGATTCTCATGAACCATATGATGAAAGGTGAAAACTATACACATTTTTCTCTGGGTCACCGCACATGAACTACGGCACACACACATACACACAGACACACACACAGAGATAAACAAATTTAGCTTAAATTATGAAATGTATGCACTATTACCAAGCAGAGTGTTCTTGTGATGCAAGAAATTTTTGTACAACGTGAAAATCAATGTAATTATTTATTAATAAAAGGAAGAAAAGCACGATTATCATAGGTGACATTGAAATACTTCCACATGGTAAATCACTCAACGTATTAGATTAAAAGGTTTCCCCAGCATGATAAGAAAAACAACAGCTAATTCAATTGTACTAAGAATAAAAGCCTGAAAGTCTCCCAGAAATGTAGTTTTTACAGAGAAATACTAAGAGACTATCAAAAATAAGCCAGGATGCCCACTTTTACAAGTTCTATTGGGCATAGCAGCAGAAGTTCCGGATGGATTACTTAGGTAAGCTAAGAAATGAAGGCATCCAAATTGCATGAAGAAATGAAATTATCTCACTTTCACAAAAACACAACAATATAGGTAGAATGTGTGTCCCGACAGCACAAATTACAACTTACTTCATAATTCAAAACATAAAATTTGGTTTTATTTTTTGTACACCATAAACAATCTGAAATAAAATGAAGAAAAATTCCTGGCCAGGCATGATGGTGCAGAGCTTTAATGTCAACTTTGAGGAGGCAGAGGCAGGCAGATCTGTGAGTGTGAGAGCAGGCTGGTCTACAAAGTGAGCTTTAGTACAGCCAGAGGCAAAGAGCGAGACCCGTGACAAAAACAGAAAGAGAGAGAGAGAGCGAGATTGAAAAAGAGAGAAACTGAAAAAAAAAACAATTGCTACTAAAGTAATATCTAAATGAATAGCATACTTAGACTATATTTAACTGAACAGGCAAAAGAACCGTGCATTCAAAACTATCAGTCTTTATTGAGAAATGCTGAAAGTTCTAATAAATTCTAAGACAGCTAACATATGTATAGGTTGGAAGACATATTATTTTGTTTGTTAAGGCATACACATCATTTTAAATGATATACCAATTAATTTTAAACTCCAAATGATATTTTAGAGAAATAAAACAATACATCTATAATTTTATATCAACAGACCACATTGAAAGAGAAGTAAGTTTCTAATTCCCGTTTTCTACCTTTCAGTTTACTACTTTCTCCAAAAGCAAAAGATAAGATCACACTTTGTATTTAGCTAGAGCTTTATGAAAAAAGAACATTTTTTAATATATGCTGTCATGCTATTTGTGCTAAGGAAAATATTCTAAGATAGCAACCAGAGCACAAAGAATTTGGCACAATTTGATTGCAGTATTAAATATTCACATTAAATGAATACTATATATGTCATATTAAGACCTTCTGGTATAGCAGAGGCTCTCAACCTTCCTAATACTGCAGCCCTTTAATACAACTCCTCATGTTGTAGTGACCCCAACCATAAAATTATTTTCATTGTTACTTCATAACTGCCATTTTCTTACTGCTATAAATCACAATTTAAATATCTGATATGCAGGTATCTGACATGTGAACCCTGTGAAAGGTCACAACACACAGGTTTAGAACCACTGTAGTGCAGTATTGAAATACAGAGTGAGCATCTTGAAATACAAGCACTTTCTACCACAGGAAAGAAAAAAATTAGTTAAGGGGAATTTTTATATGTGAAGAATTGGATAAAAGAAATTTGGGTAATAATTTCTGTACATTTTCTCCAAATTTCTTGGCTGCATCTTAGTGTAAAATACCACTCAGTAGGCTGGTCTTGGTAATAATATCAATCCTGACAATCCATGAGCATGAGAGGTCTTTGTAATCAAATAAATTTATTTTTCAGTCAATGGCTTCAGAAGGAAGGAAAGTCCCTTTTGTACTGTCCCTGGTGGGTTAACTATACTCCATTGGAAGGCTAAGTATGTGAAACTATACAGACAGCACCAACTTCATGGCTTAAAGAAAAAAACGAAGACTCAAAGATGAGTGGGTAGGGAAGAGGTGAATCTGGGAAGAGTTGGGGTAGAAGATGAATATGGTCAAATACATTGAATGAAATTCTCAGAGTCAAAAAATGCTCTTAGGACAATTAATGCACATTTATATAACAGGTAATCCATAGGATTTGTACATGTTCTTTGAGGGGATACAGTATGAGTCAGCAAAGTGAGGTTTCAATAGGACAAAATTGTGTGGTGCATTTGCTGTTCTTGAGTGAATCTTGTCTTATTCTGCCTGTGTCTTGAAAACTTGAGTTTCAGATTAGAGGCTCAACTCAAAAGTAATGGCAATGGAAATCTCAAGACACAATAGTATTCAGGCTCTTTCATTCAGGCTGCTTACTTGTATTATCAATGTCTACAGTAGAACAGAAAAATGTGAATTGTGGACGTTTGGAGACAGGTAGGTGAGAAAGCTGTAGCAATTGCCAAGGATGCTTGAACATTAAAGAGAAGACTACTGGGCTGGAAATGGCACAGCTCTTAAGAGCACTGGCTGTTTGTCCAGAGGACCTAGGCTTAAATTCCCAGGACTTACTTGGTGGCTCACAACATCTATATCTCCAGTTCCAGGGCATAGAATGTTCTTCCCTAAGGTCCATGGGTACCAAGCAACTATGGAATATACAAATATACATTCAGGCAAAATACCTATACGCACAAAATTTACTAAAAAATTTCAGAAGACACCATTGCCCAGATCAAAACAATAGGAAGTGTACCTTAAGAACAAGAATTCATCCACAAAATGTCTACATGGCTGATTTTTGGTGTCACCTATAATATATTTTCATCTAATATACAATGTGTTATTGTTCATATGTCACATACTTTTTCATGCATATTTTTTCACATCTTGGCTACTGTGAACATTCCTGCAATAGTCATGAAGATGATCATTACTCTTTAAAATTCTGCTTTCATTTTTTGAAAATAAACAGAAGTAGCATTGCTAAAAAAAAAAAAAATAGTTCTATCCAGCCAGACAATGAAATTTGATATATATTCTTGCACATTTCCCCAGTGAAGCAAGTGCGTTTGGATTAAAGTTCTAAACAGCATTTAGGTTAGGCAGCCTCTCTGCTCTTTAATCTCATGAAGCAGGTTTTCTGATTAATATTCTTTACAGTGTTAGCATATTTTAGTACTTTAATCCTTATATTCATGTTTATCATTTAAAATATTATAATTATGCCTAACTCACACTTCTGTTAAAAAGCAAAAACAACAAAGTTTCTGCACTCGAAAGAATTTACAAAATAAGAATTTCTATTCCGATGTAAGCAGAGACTTGGATCCAAGATGGCAGCCCTGGCCATGCAGGGTTTCTGAATAGCAGATCAGCAGTGAGAGCAGGACATACTGTGGACCCCCAAACCCCAATATATGATGTCTGTGTTTCTCAGGCGAGAGGAGACTCCATAGGGATACTCAAAGGTCGATCTTCAGGCCACAAAGGTCTATTGTCAGGCCACCTGCGTAATGCCGGGAAAAATTCCTGGGCCCCTGCCCTGCATTATCTCAGCCCTAGGCTACTTGTCCAATCCCACCATCTGTGGATACCTTCCTGGGACCAGAACCTTATAGCTCTGACCTTGGAAGCTCACTCTCACTGCCTATGGCATGAATACCTTCCTGTATGAGGTTGAGGCTCCAAACCTTGGCACCCAGTCTCAGAGTCCTGTGAACACTTTGTGGGTATTAGAGGCTCTTATTCCCAAGCCTGGGAGACCACATTCAACAACCTTCCTGGTTGCAATGGCTAGTGGCACTCACTCCCATCACCCAGTGGAGAGGATACATTCTGGTACTGTGGGGTAGTCGAGGCTCTATTCTGCCTACTCCCCACCTGTCTGGCTCACCCAGGTCAGAATCAGTCAGCACAGACTAACAGATTGGTTGCAGAAACAGGATGCAACAAAGAAACATACTTCTGAAACAAAGAGACACCTCAGAGTAAGGAGGTTTTCCAAGCAAATGGACACAAGAGGCAAGCTGGAGTAGCCATTCTAATATCTAATAAAACAGACTTTCAACCAAAATTAATCAAAAGAATGAGAGAGGAACACTTCATTCTCATCAAAGAAAAAATTCACCAGGAGGACATCACAATCCTGAACATTTATGCACCAAACACAAGGAATCCTGCATTTGTCAAAGAAACATTATTAATGCTTAAATCACACATTGATCTCAAAACTTTAATAGTGGGAGACTTCAACACCCCGCTCTCGCGAATGCACAGATCAGTGAGACAAAAGCTAAACAGAGAACTAATAACATCTACTGAGGTCTTAAATAAAATGGGCCTAACATGTCTACAGACCCTTTCACCCAAACACAAAAGAGTATACCTTCTTCTCCTCACCTCATGGAATCTTCCCAAAATTGAGCATATAGTTGGGCACAAAGCAAGCTTCAACAGATACAGGAAGATTGAAATAATCCCTTGTACCATATCAGACAACCATGATCTAAAACTAGATTTCAACAATAACAGAAAAACAAAAAGCCCACACACACATGGAAACTGAACAACTCTCTACTCAATGACAACTGGGTCAGGGAGGAAATAAAGAAAGAAATTAAAGTCTTCCTAGAACTTAATGAAAATGAAAATGAACAACTTAACCTAACTTATGGGACACAATGAAAATAGCGTTAAGAAGATAGTTCATAGCACCAAGTGCCTTCATAAAGAAATTCAAGCCATCTCTTACAAGCAACTTAATGGCACACCTGAAAGGACTGGAAAAAAAAAAGAAGCAGACACATGTAAGAGGAATAGATGGCTGGAAATAATCAAACTCAAGGCTGAAAGTAATACATCAGAAACAAAGACAACAGTCCAAGAATCAACAAAACCAAGAAGAGATGGTTCTTTGAGAAAATCAACAAGATAGACAAACCCTTAGCCAAACTAACTAAAAGGCACAGGGACACTGTCCAAATCAACAAAATCAGAAATGAAAAGGGGGACATAAAAATAGACACTGAGGAAATTCAAAAGGTCCTACTTCAAAAGACTATATGCAACAAAATTTGAAAATGTAAACAAAATGCACAATTTTCTTGATAAATTCCATTTACCAAAGCTGAATCAAATTCAGGTAAATAAATTAAATAGTCCTATATCCCCTAAAGAAATATATGTCCAAAGTCTCCCATCCAAAAACAGGGCCAGACAGTTTCAGCAGAGAATTCTACCAGACCTTCAAAGAAGAGCTAACACCAATACTCTTCAAACTATTCCACAAAATCAAAACAGAAGGAACATTACCAACCTCATTCTATGAGGCCACAGTCACCTTGATACCTAAACCACACAAAGGCCAAACAAAGAAAGAAAACTTCAGACCAATCTCACTTATGAACACCAACACAAAAATACTCAATAAAATACTCACAAACCAAATCCTCACCAAATACTCAACCAAATACTCACAAACCACATTAAAGATATAATCCACCACAACCAAGTAGGCTTCTTCCTAGCCATGCAGGGATGGTTCAAAATATGAAAATTCATCAATGTAATCTACCATGTAAACAAACTGAAAAGAAAAAACAAACAAACAAACAAAACACATGATCATCTCCTTAGATGCCGAAAAAGCATTTGACAACATTCAACGCCCATTCACATTTAAAGTTTTGGAAAGATCAGGGATGCAAGGCACATACATAAACATGATAAAGATAATATACAGCAAGTCAATAGATAACATCAAACTAAATGGAGAGAAACTTAAATCAATCCCACTGAACTCAGGGACAAGCAAGGCTGCCACTCTCTCCATATCTCTTCAAGATAGTACTTGAAGTCCTAGCTAGAGCAATAAGACAACTAAAGGAGATCAAGGAGATAGAAATCAAAAAGGAAAAAGTCAAAGTATCACTATTTGCAGATGATATGATAGCATACATGAGTGACCCCAAAAATTCTACCAGAGAACTCCTTCAGCTGATTAATACCTTTAGCAAAGTAGCTGGAAACAAAATTAACTCAAAAAAATCTGAAGCCATCCTTTATACAAAAGACAAACTGGCTGAGAAAGAACTTAGGGAAACAACACCCTTAAAAATAGCCACAAATCACATAAAGAACCTTGGAGCAACTCTAAGCAAGCAAGTGAAAGACCTGCATGAAAAACACATCAAGTCTCTGAAGAAAGAAATTGAAGAAGATATCAGAAGATGGAAAGATCTCCCATGCTCATGGAATGGTAGGATTAACATAGTGAAAATGGCTATCCTACCAAAAGCAATCTATGGATTCAATGCAATTCACATCAGAGTACCAACACAATACTTTACAGACCTTGGAAAAACAATTCTCAATTTTATATAGAAAAACAAAAAAATCCAGAATAGCTAAAACAATTCTCTACAATAAAAGATCTTCTGGAGGTGTCTCCATCCCTGATCTCAAGCTGTACTATAGAGCAACAATAATAAAAACTGCATGGTACTGGCATAGAAACAGACTGGGTAGAACAACAGAATCAAATCAAAGACCCAGAAATAAACCCATACACCTATGTAAACTTAATTTTTTACAAAGAAACCAAAACCATAAAGTGGGAAAAAGACATCTTCAACAAATGGTGCTGGTCCAGCTGGATGTCTACATGTAGAAAAATGCAAATAGACCCATATTTACCACCCTGCACAAAGTTAAAGTCCAAGAAGATCAAAGACCTCAACATAAAACCAGACACACTAAATTGGTTAGAAGAAAAAGTGGGAAAGAACCTTGACTTCACTGACACAAGAGATAACTTCCTGAACAGAACACCAACAGCACAGGCTCTAAGATCAACAATCAATAAATGGGAACTCATGAAACTAAAAAACTTCTGTAAAGCAAAGGACACTATCATCAGAACGAAATGACAGCCTAAAGAATGGGAGAAGCTCTTCACCAACCCTACATCCAACAGAGGGCTAAAAATCGGAATATATAAAGAATTCAAGAATTTAAACATCAACAAACCAAGTAATCCAATTAAAAAATGGGGTATGGAGCAAAACAGAATTCTCAACAGAGGAATATTGAATGTCAGAGAAACACTTAAAGAAATGCCCAGTGTCCTTAGTCATTAGGGCAATGCAAGTCAAAATGACCCTGAGATTTCACCTCACACCCATTATAATGGCTAAGATAAAAAAACTCAAGGATGATGCATGCTGGAGAGGTTGTGGAGAAAGGGGAACCCTTCTCCATTGCTGTTGGGAATGTAACCTTGTACAATCACTTTGGAAATCAGTCTGGCTCTTTCTCAGAAAATTAGGAATAGCGCTACCTCAAGTTCCAGCTATACTACTCCTAGGCATGTAGCAAAAAGCTGCCCCACTATTCAATAAGGACATTTGTTCAGCTATGTTCACAGCAGCTTTATTTCTAATAGCCAGAATCTGGAAACAACCTAGATGTTCCTCAATGGAGGAATGGATATAGAAGTTGTGGTACATTTGCACAGTGAAATACTACTCAGCAATTAAAAGCAAGAAAATCATGAAATTTACAGGCAAATAGTGAACTAGAAAAGATCATCCTGAATGAGGTAACTCAGAAGCAGAAAAACACATATGGGATATACTCACTTATAAGTGGATATTAGCCATGTAATATAGGATAAAGATATAAAGTCTATAGTCCTAAGGAAGCTGAACAAGGTACACCCTGGGAAGAGGATTAATCCTCATTCAGAAGGGCCAACAGGACAGACATCAAAAGTAGGAGAAGACAAGGAACAGGACAGGATCCTTCCATAGAGGACCTCTGAAAAACTATACCCACCAGGGTATCAAAAGGGATACTGAGACTCATAGATTCCAGCACTCAGAGTGCAGGAAGCCTTATGAAAGAAGAGGGAGAGAGAAAGACCTGGAGGGACAGGAACTCCACAAGGAGAACAACAGAGCCAAAAACCTGGGTGCAGTGGGGCCTGCAGAGACCAATACCCAAATCAAGGACTTCGCATGGAGAGGACCTGGACCCCCTGTTCAGAGGAAGCCCATAGTCTGCTCAGTTTCCAAGGGAGTTGCCTAGTAAGAGTTAAAGGGGCTGTCTCTGACATGAGCTAAGTGGCAAGTTCTTTGTTCACCTCCCCCTGAGACAGGTTTTGCCAGGCCACAGAGGAAGATGATGCAGCCAGCCCTGAAGAGACCTGAGAAGCTAGGGTCAGATAAAAAGGGAGGAGGACCTTCCCTATCAGTGGACTAGGGAAAGGGCATAGAGGGAGAAGAGGGATGGTGGGTGAGACTGGGAGGAGACAAGAGAGGGGGCTGCAGCGGGGATAGAAAGTGAATAAATTGCAGTAAATAAATAATACTTTTAAAAGAATTTCTATTACAAAGAAGAAGAGGAGGAGGAGGAGAAAACAAAAAAAGCAAAGAAAAAGAAATAAACAAGCAAAAAGGCCTTTTAAGAAGATGAAATTCCACTCTTTGTAGCATCTCTCAAAGGAGCATAGCATACAATAGGAGGGAAGAAGAGACGCTCCAATTGAGCAAGATTCTACGGGTCACTGACTGCCTTGACTGAGCTAAGTTCAGGTGGAATTTCAACATTCTGCAGCTTTAGTCTGTTCTTACAGAACTCATTCACATAATGCCTTGATCAACTGTCGTGTTCCTGAGAGTGTGAGTGACTGCTAGCATCAGGTTTCTTTCAAATGCTTTGTATAGGGGCTGATTCTTCTCCAGGTAAACTAATCATTCAAGTATTCACAAAGTTCCTTCAACAACATAAGGATCCCAATGCAACTGGAGAGGAAATTCACAAAGTACATGATATATTTGCATTTTAATTTTTTATTCATTAAATTACTGTTGACACAGAAAATTACATGTATGTTTCAAACAAGAAATTCATTCAAAACTAGTCAGCAAAGAAAGACTTATTTTGTGAATTTAGAAACAATTCATCTTGTATGGACTGAGTTTCGACATCCTCTGGCATAAAAAAAATGATGGAAACTTCTCATCACTTTGTCAAAACAGAGAAAACAAGAGGATTTTTCAAGTCATTTCACAGAATCAACACTGAAAATGATGTTCAAATTTAAGATGTCCATTTTGGAGCCTAAAAAAGGGGAAAAAAACAATCACTGAAATCCTGTGTGAAACCCACCAGGCTTCCTCAAAATGAGAGTTCTGTGTGATGGACTAAGCATGGTTGATGATTTCCTAAGGGCCAGGACCTGTCTCAGGCCACACTATCTTGCCCTTTTTCTCGGCAGACTGATAACCATCCTTGTTCATTGATCTTCTGTTAAAACAGGCATGACTTGGCTGATGTTTTATGTCACACACAGCCAGGCTTCTCCAACTCAAAGTCAACTGCCATCGTGGCCTTCCCATCATCTAGAGAGTAGTTTTGACTCATTCTACCTACTTGATATTGATCATCTGATCCTTTGCTAGCAGGGTCTCACTAGCAATCGTCATCCTGTCTGTCCAGTCAAGTCTTCAGGAGTTATGCTCTAGAGGCCGACTAACCATCTAGCCAGGTTTTGTATATTTTCCAACACTCAACTTCGTAGAAAGGTGTCCCTTTTGACACTGCACCTGGGGAACTAGAGACTCATTTTCTGATATGGATTCTTGATCCTGTGATTTGTCCACTGATAACTTCTCCACTATGAGGGACTTTCTGGGGAATGTGATTCTCTTGGTTTCTTCCTTTGGTATCATCTCTCCTTCCTTTCATCATATTTGCATTCAAATTTGCTTTTGAATCATTTCCAAAGAAGGGAAACTGTTTTATTCTGTTGTTAAAGTTGAACTGGAATAGTTAGTAGATTTTTCATTAGGACATGATTCACTGCTTATTTTGTGATCAATGAAATGCATGGATATTAATATTAAGTTAAAGGTAAAAGAACGAAACTATATTCCTAATTTCATTTTATTTTTCCTGAATAATCTGTAGTCATAACAGAACAAAAATATGGAAAGAAAAATTAAATATTCCATGCAGATGGAAATAACAAAATGTAAACTGGGTGGTGTTGGCACTGCCTTTAATCCCAACACTTTCCAAGGCAGAGGCAGGTGGATCTCTGAGTTCAAGGCCAGCCTGGTCTACAGAGTGAGTTTCAAGGTAGTCAGGTCTACAAGGAGAAACCCAACTCAAAAAACCTGTGTGTATTTATGTATTTGTAATGAATATATACATACATATATATATATACATACACACACATATATTTATATAAATATATATATATTTATAAATATATATATATAATGACAATACAATCATGTTGAAATTAGAAAGAAATTGTCTTGAAGTAAAACAATTATTCAGAGCTTAACAAGCTATTATGGGCTCATTTAATTACAGTATGGCTTGATGATCAACAAGAATAATTCTAAAGATATGCCACCAAGTGGAGCAGGAGAAATGGCCCAGTAGTTAAGAGCACTGGCTGCTCTTCCAGAGGACCTAGTTTCATTTACCAGCACCCACATGGAAGCTCACTACCATCTATAATAGTTTCAGGGGATCTGACACACAAACAACAGACATATATGTAGACAAAATACCAATGTGTATAAAAATAAAGAAAACTTTTTTAAAATTATATTCCACCATGATACACTTCTGAATGCTGATTTCCTTACATATAAATAACATTCAAATGCCACATTTCAATGCATTTTTTAAGTTATTGTCAATATTTCTTTTTTTCTGACATTATTTAATAAAAAATCAATAATTTTAAAAAATTAGGCACATAGTTGTTTGGGGGGTAGTTGTATATTTGTCTGTTTGGTTTTTACCTTGCTGCCAAGCAGAAAACTAAAAAATTATCATAGGTGTTGCCATCTGATCCGCACACTGGAAAGAAATCTTTGATACAACCCAGTCTTGTACCTCCGTCAAAACAGTCAGGCTATAAAAATCAGAGACATATTTTAAACAGTAAAAACAGTAATGATAGAAATAGTAGATTTCATCTCCCACAAGCCTGAATATACTGATGTATAACATTTATCCGAGTTGCTTTTAAATTTAGGTACCTGGATATCCTAATTTGAACATCGGGTTTTGAATATTAGAATAACTTCTGAAATACAAATAGACTCTATAATAATCTCTTTTGATTAATTCATAAAAGTTACCATAACACATTCAATTCATATATATATATATATATATTGTACTTGGATTTCTCCTATCATACTCTGAGCGGACATTATGTTTTACAGGACAATTGCCTGTGTAAGTATCTGGTTTTAGATGCTTCTAATAGTTCTCAAAAATTGTATTGAATCCATGGAAAAACAGCCTTTTACTAATCTTTTCGGCCTTGGAGACCAAATATTCTTAGCCTCCATCTGACTCACTAGAATATTTTTAACTCTTGGTGCTTCGCTTTCAAAGGCATTTCTATGACATCACATTCCACTCATAGCATTTTACCTGTAGTTAACTTTTTTTTTATTTTTTTTATTTTATTTTTCTTTTTAGTTACATTTTGTTAACTCTGTGTCCCAGCTGTATCCCGCTCCCTCATTCCCTCCCCAACCCCACACTCCCTCCCTGGTCTCCTCCCTGCCCCTTTCCAAGTCCATCAACGGAGGAATGGATACAGAAATTGTGGTATTTTTACACAATGGAATACTACTCAGCAATCAAAAAGGAGGAAATCATGAAATTTGCAGGCAAGTGGTGGGATCTAGAAAAGATCATCCTGTAGTTAACTTGCTCCACATTTTCTGAACAGCTCATCTTGTATCACGTACTTCTTCAAACATCCCCAGCTAGCTCAAACTAGTATTCTCCACACTCCCCTATACCTGACACTGTATTGATAGAGAATTTAGCATTTACAGTCGTGAACTCTGATGCCATCAGAAATAGATATGGTGAGGGGTTTGTTTTGTTTGTTTTAAATCAACCTATCTTGTGTTACTCATTTTGGTATTATAAAATATACTACGAAGTGTGAAGGCTTTAATCATCCAGATGAAAGTTCACCTTACAATCTTTTCCATATGGATTTCTGGATCTTGCATCTGCTACCAGAACAGAGAAGAAATACCATAAAAAACAAAAATGAATATTGGGCTTTTAAAATTAAAATGTATTTAATCACAACCCTGACTTTCTATAAGCCTAGAATACACAAATACACAATAGAACAATAATTAAATTCCAGTATAAAACATTTGTGTGTGCCTGCTATTAATCTGACTAATGACATAAACTCTAAGATAGTAATTTGCATAAATCTAGGATAACTGTCAAAAAGGGTCATTTTCTGACTTTGTAGGTGAGGAATTTGAAGCTGAAAGAGAGCAGTGATTAGCACGAAGGGCTTCAACATTAGAGCTGAAAATCCCTTCCATTCTATCTTAGTTATTACTTTAAGGAATGTATCCATGTTTTGTTTTGTTTTGTTTTGTTTTCATTTCCCATGAAGTGTTTTGTATTAAGAAAATCTTAACCCTGAGGATCCTCTCTGTCATTTCCAGGTGGCTCCTCTACCCTGACATGGCCCAATTATTGCAGTTACTGACTAAGCAAAGGTTTTCTAACGACAAAGAGGTAAATACTTACCTGAGAAAGTGTTAAGTAGCAAAATGATTAATAAGATAGACTTGATCACTGGACAGGAAGCCATTTTGGCCTGATATGAACTTGCGATGAGACTATGAGAAAATGAAGGGTTTCAGATAGCAATTATTTACACGAATCTTATAGTATCTGAAGCTATTTTGTTTCTAGACCAACAGAAGTTCAACCCACAACAGTAAAAGAAAACAAATTGTGAATATATTTTTGAACTTTGTCAAGTTTAAAAAAATCTTGGTCCATATATTTTAGAGTATATGAAGTGTTCTTTTTATTTTCTTAGTGCATGGAGATGATTACAAATATTATCATAAATTACATGGTTTAATCTTCAAATATTTAATATACACTGTAATGTGATATAAATTTCACTGTGTTATATACTTTGAATTGATTTTTTATTTTTAGTTCTTAATTTATGCATATGTTTCTTAATGATTTATGTGAGAATAGAGCTTATTTGAATGATTAATCACTAGGGCAATAAATCTCTGAGCAGAATTAGGATGTGTGACCTTGGAGGAAGTGAGAGTTGAGATTTCAAAAGCCCAAAGGAAGCCCTTGTGCTCTCTCTCTCTCTTGCTCTCTCTCTCTCTCTCTCTCTCACCTATCTCCCTCTCTTTTTCTAACTTTTTGCTCTTTTTTTCTCTTCCTGCTTATGGATCAGGGTGTAATCTCTTAGCCCCATGCCTGCCTGCCTGCCTGCCTGCCTACCATCTTGCTTCCTGCCATGATGGTAATAGACTAATCCTTTAAAACTGTGAGCAAACATCAAATGCTTTCTTTTTTAAGATTTGCTTTGATTGTGGTGTCTCTTAACAAGAGAACAGTAACTAAGACAATATCTAAAAGAATATCAATAAAAAGAATCAGTGTGATTCTAACTGGTTACATATCAGGTTAATAGCAAAATAATTAAAACTATTGAAAAGCATTTTCTCCAAAATTCTACAAAGTTTTATATAGAATCACTGTTATTTATTTATCAAGTGTTAGAAGAAATTTGCTGATGAGAAATTGTGATAATGCTGATACTGTTCCAGGAAATTTTAACTTGGTCTTCTGATCTCTTACATGGATAGATCACTTCATGTTCTGTGTTTCTTGAGAATGATTAGTTTTGCATGGTGTTCAAGGAATTTGTACATTTCTTTTGAATTTCAAATTAGTCAATAGGAGTAGTCCTTTTCAGGCATACTACCTGTAAACTATAGAGTAATATTATCACTAAACCTTGATACCCTTCATCAGTGTCAGGCCTCCTTTCCTCCTCATCATCTACCTCGTAGTTTTCCTAAATATATGTATTTTTTCAAAGAACCATCTTTTAATGATTTCTTTTCTTCTTTGGGCTTTGCTTGCCTGTTTGTTCCCTAATTCTTTCATGTTTGTCTCTGATCTCTTTTTACCTGCTTTACCCTCCAATGTTTTCATACATTCTGTTCACTTGAGGTGCATTTTCTAGTACAGCTTGAGTTAAAACCTTGAAGAACTCTTATTTCTTTCCTTAACATTTCACTTCCAAGTGACACATTTTCCATGCTGTCTAATTTTCAGTCAGTTAAAATAACTGTAGCTTACTCTAAATTTCTTTTTTGTCTCATCTATTTTAAACAATCTCTCATGCAATGTCTAAGCTGGAGGGAAATTAATTTATACTTTAGTACTATGGAAAACAATAGTATTGGTTTAATAGTATTGACTAATAGTATTAACATAACCATATAATACACATCGGTTACATTATTTACATTGTTTTGTAATCCAAAATGTGGTTTGTGTTGGCATATTTGTAGTGATTAATCAAAATGTATTAAGATAGTGCCATAGAAGCAGTCCATTATACCATAAAGTAGAATGCATTGGCTTGCTATCTGACCACACTTGATCACTTGCATGGATAAAAGATTTTTGCAGTGTGAATGAGCTAACTGTTAGTTCAGACTGAAACCATTATTTGCATAAAAGGGAAAATTAAGAAATGGATAGAAAGACAAAGGGGATGGACATTGGAAGTAGGAGAAAACAAGTAACAGGACAGTAGCCTACCACAGAAGGCATCTGAAAGACTACTTAGCAGTGTATCAAGGCAGATGCTGAGACCCATAACCAAGCCTTCGGCAGAGTGTAGGGAATCATATGAAGAAAGGAAGAATTAGTATAACCTAGAGGGAACAGGAAGCCCCACATGGTCCAAACATATCTGGGCACAGGGGTCTTCTCTGAGACTGTTTATCCAACCAAGGACCATGCATGGATATAACCTACAACCCCTGCTCAGACATAGCCCATGGCAGCTCAGTATCCAAGTGGGTACCCTAGTAAGGGGGACAGGAATTGTTTCTGACATAAACTCAATGTCTGGATCATTGAGTACCCCCCCCAACACCAAGGGAGGAGCAGCCTTGCTAGGCCACAAATAAGGACATTGCAACCATCTTGAAGATTCCTGATAAGCTAGGGCCAGATGGAAAGAGAGGAGGACACCCCCTCTCAGTGGACTCAGAAGGGGGCAGGGAGGAGAGGAGGGAGGGAGGGAGGATTGGGAGGGAAAGGGGAAGAGGGCTACAGCTGGGATACAAGTGAATGTATAAAATTATTTAAAAATAAAAAAATATTTTAAAAAATGGATTTCTCCTGGCACTTGCACACAGTCCTTCCACATTTATTTAAAAGCCTATGAATTTTGTTACAGCTGCGCATGCCGCACAGCACAGGCTCTCTGCTGTGGTCATCTGTCAATAGTCTCATCAAGGCTTCTTACTCTTTTCAGGACTATAAAGACTTTAACTGGAGTCTACATTCCGGAAGTACTCATGTCAGTGTTTCAGATGACTTCAGGTTGGGTTCAAACCATCAGTTTGTAATGTGGTGTTTTCCCAACCAATAAGGGATATAGTACCTAGTGTAATAAATCCATGCTCATCTATAAAATGAAATGACTTTTAAGAAAAATACAATGGTGTGAGTTGATAATAATTATCAAGCATTTGATGGATGTTTAAGTGATGTGAAATATTGAGATTCTGAGAAAACTCAATTAAAATCCTTTACTTCAGATCATAAATACTAGCAGCCAACACTCCTCCATACTGTCCCTGAGCTCTGCCCCCTACCATAAGCAAGTTATCTCCCACTTCAGCCAGAGATCCTTTTTAGTTCACATCTATGTCCCTCTAAGGCTCCACTATTGTAGTTGAGTGCTTCCTTTTGTGACCTTATGAGGTAACTCCCACCAAATAGTGTTTTAGTATTTCATACCCAAGCTTTGAAACAGTCTTTTACATATGAGTCTTATTTCATTTGATTGAGAAAAACATGTTATCAACCAAGGTCTGGTTTTGACTCATGTTATTTATGGATATCGTTTACAGGGCCACTTGGATGACAGAGGAAAGAAATATGTGTTAATGCTAGGGTTTCCATTGATAGTAAAGTGTTTCCCAAAGTTAATTGCTAGCAAAAGAACTTTTTCAACCACCTGGAATTTTGATAAAGATGAACTATTTGCTCTTTTCTACCCTGATCCATTATGCAACAAAAAAGAATGCAAGAACAGAGCTGTCTTAGATAGGTAAGAGCACCTCCATGACACATAAGCAGGGTCCTTTCCCATGGTCTCCATAAGACCGGCAGACTCTACCCGCTTTGCAATCTCAGTACCTTCATCAGGAAAGTGACAGTTGTCATTTCTAGGTGAATCTTATGTTCTGTGAATTACTGACTAGGCTTCTGTAAGACTTAACTCAGGGAAGGCAGTGGAGACAGAAGTCAGCTGGTCCTGAGGAGGATAACTTTGTTATTCTCATTCTCCAGTGAGGGAGAGCCAACCAAAGAGTTCTTTAATTCACCTGTGGGCTTGAATTGCATTAACACTGGTGACTTAAGATGCAGAGATAGAGGAGTTTCTTCTGGAGGCCTGAAAGTCACCCAAGCAAAAGCATCAGATAATTTTCAAAGACCTTCCTTCAGAAGGGTTTGGAGAATATTTGTTCTCATAAATGCAGAGCAATGAAGATAACAAAAATACCATAGATTCATGATAGATCATAAAACTAAAAAAAAAAGACATTGTGAACAATGGTCTAGAACAGAGAGCAAACATCACAGAAAATAGTTGGGAGCTGTCATCTGTTATTGGCCACATGTCACTAAATCTCAGATTTTCACTGTATGTTTATTATCTTCTCAGAGGAACGGAAAGCCTTGAGAATGAATGTTTGATATCTGGAAAGTGAGGTATCTTGGCATCTATGCCCACTAAGCATTCATGGGGAAAAAAAGAATGACAGCTAGACGGGTGAACCAGATGCACACCTACAGGACTCATGTGGTAAATTGGTAAGACTGGTGGTATAAGATGTAGGCATTCTGCCTGGAGGCTTTAAAGTAGCCTAAGTAAGAGCAGCAGATGGGTTTTCAAAAGTTGGAGAACATTTGTCCTCATAAACAGAGAAGTATGGATGGAACAAAAATTCCATAGACTTATGATAGATCATAAAATAAAGAAAATGAGAGGAAACTTTCCAAACAAGTGACTAGAAAAGAGAAAAAAATATTCAAAGCATGGAAAAGAGTTCAGGGAACAACCGTCAGATTAGGACCACGTATGAATAAGTGCTTGGAATTTTTCTGCACCAGAAACTCATGTGTGATACAAATTCCAGGAAAAGAAAGAGTTACAGGAGGCAAGAAAGTTTAAGAGAATATGGTGATACTTAAATATATGAGACAAACTACCCCTGGTGGCCACACACAGGTACACAAAGGTACACACAGACCAGCATACATGCCACGTTGAAGTTAGCACCAGGCCTGCAGACAGACATGCTAAAGCAGGCTGGTAAATATATAACGGCAAAGGCCTATAACCTCAAGGCTATATTTATACAGAACTCACACAAAAGTTTCATTTGGCCAGGAATGTTTATATGTTACATTATATTGCTTTTTATTTTTTGAATTACCTAAAAATCTGATGTCAGCCAATTTGTGCTGAATCAGAGACCCCTAAGACCTGGTGTTAGCTGTATTGTCTCTGTCAATTTTTCATATCAGCATATTGTTCCATAGACATTGGTTCTCTACAACAATAAGAGTCAATGGGAATGACTCTTCTCATATTTCTGCATTTCAGTCTCAGACGGGTATAATGTTTAGTGAAGTTGTGTTGTTTGCAGGGCTGTGAGAATGTCCCTTTCTGATGCTATAGTCAAAGCTGAATAAAACAAGCCAAGTTGACACCCCAAGTTTTCCTTTTATGGGTCAATTATGGGACATAGTAAATAACTGTGTGTTTGTTATGTTCTGCTGATGTTTGTGTTTACCTTCTGCCCTAGGAAATAGGCAATTACTTTAGGTACATGTTATTCACTAAAATATTGTTATAAATTTTACTAGAAAATAGAGGTGATCAAATATGTAAGTTGGCTTAGGTAATGAATCTTAGCATCTAGTGTGGCAGGATACTGATAAGGAGAATTATAATATTTTGGAAAGAAATAACTGCATACAGTTTTTCTTCTAGTGAATCATTTTTATTTTGAACATTTCTATAAATGTTCAACTTGGGATTTTGTTTCATGCTGATGTCACAAGTCATTATTTCTATTCTTAAAGAAAAGTATAAGTAACAAATAGAGAATTGAAAATCTGTGACTTGTGGTGACTTTAAAATTGAAAGCTCATATAAGGCACAGAAAGGAAAGTTTCATAAAGATTTATAAAACAAGTTTATCTACCCAAGAATAGGAACTACTAAACAAAAAATTCACAAGAGCATTTGAAAAATTAATTTCAAACCTTTCTCCGTAGATAGGAAGAATTAGTGAGATTTTGGGTGAAAAGGCTAAGGCACACAACTGTAGTGACCTCAGATATCACTGCCTGTCTTGTAGTTTCTACTGTTGTCATTAAAAAACTACCAAAAGCAACTTGGGGAGGAAAGGGTTTATTTAAGCTCACAGTTCACCATCACAGTCATTAATGAAGGACGTCAGGACAGAAACCTGGAGACAGGGACAGGAGCAGAAGCCACGAAGGAGTGCTGCTTACTCTCTTTGTTATTTATGGCCTGCTCACCCTGCCTTCTCAAACTCTCCATGGCCACCCATGACTGGCACCATCCCCAGAGAAGCTGGACCTCCCACACCAATCATTAATCAAGAAAATGCACTACAGATCTTCTTTTTAAATAATTTTTATTTTATTTTTATTAATTGCAGTTTATTCACTTTGAATCCCAGCTGTAGACCTCTCCCTCATCCCTTCCCAATCCCAAATTCCCTCCCTCTTCTTCTCCTCCCTCTTCTTGCCCCTTCCCCAGTCCAATGATAGGGGAGGTCCTCTTCCCCTTCCACCTGACCCTAGTCTATCAGGTCTCATCAGGACTGGCTTCATTGTCTTCTGTGACCTTGTAAGGCTGCTTCTCCCTCCAGTGGAGGTGATCAAAGAGCCAACACATGAGTTCATGTCAGAGACAGTCCCTGTTCCTATTACTGGGGAACCCTCTTGGACACTGAGCTACCATGGGCTACTTTGGTGCAGGGGTTCTAGGTTATCTCCATGCATGGTCCTTGTTTGGAGTATCAGTCTAAACAAGACACCTGTGGTTAGATTTTTTGTTGTTCTGTTGCTCTTATTGTGGCTCTCCTGTCCCCTCCAGATATTTCTATCTCCTCTCCATTTCTTTCATAAGATTCCCTGCAATCTGCTGAAAGTTTGGCTATGAGTCTCAGCATATGTTTTGACACCCTGTTGGGTAGAGTCTTTCAGAGGCCCTCCATGGTAGGCTCCTGACCTGTTCCCTGTTTTCTCCCTCTTCTGGTGTCTGTCCTGTTTGCCTTTCTGAATAAAGATTGAGCATCTTACTCAGGGTCTTCCTTCTTGATTAGCTTCCTTAGGTTTACAGATTTTAGTATGATTACCTTATATTACATGTCTAATATCCACTTATGAGTGAGTATATACCCTATGTGTCTTTCTGCTTCTGGGATACCTCACTCAGGATGATCTTTTCCAGATCCCACCATTTGCCTGCAAATTTCATGATTTCCTTGTGTTTAATTGCTGAGCAGTAAATGTAAACATACCACAATTTCTCTATCCATTCCTCAACCGAGGGACGTCTGGATTATTTCCAGGTTCTGGCTATTACAAATGAACCTACTACGAACATGGTTGAGCAAATGTCCTTGTTGTATACTTGAGCATGTTTTGGATATATGCCTATGAGTGGTAAACCTGGATCTTGAGGTAGCACTATTTCTAATTGTCTGAGAAAGTGCCTGATTGATTTCCAAAGTGGTTGTACAAGTTTACGTTCCCACTAGCAATGCAGGAGGGTTCCTCTTTCTCCACATCCTCTCCAGCATGTGTTGTCACTTGAGTTTTTGATCTTAGCCATTCTGATGGGTGTAAGGTGAAATCTCAGGAGCATTTTGATTTGCATTTCCCTGATGACTAAGGATGTTGAGCATTTCTTTACGTGTTTCTCTGCCATTTGATGTTCCTCTATTGAGAATTCGTTTTTTAGCTCTGTACCCCATTTTTTTAATTGGATTACTTGATTTGTTGCTGTTTAACTTCTTGAGTTCTTTATATATTCTAGATATTAGACCTCTGTCAGATACAGAATTGGTGAAGATCCTTTCCCAGCTTGTAGGCTGTCATTTTCTTCTGACAACAGTATCCTGTGCTTTACAGAAGATTTTCAGTTTCATGAGGTCCCATTTATTGATTGTTGATCTTAGAGCCTATGCTGTTGGTGTTCTGTTCAGGAAGTTGCCTCCTGTGCAATGAGTTCAAGGCTCTTCCCCACTTTTTCTTCTAACCGATTTAGTGTGTCTGGTTTTATATTGAGGTCTTTGTTCCACTTGGATTTTAATTTTGTGCAGGGTGATAAATATGGATCTATTTGCATTTTTCTACATGTAGACATCCAGTTAGACGAGCACCATTTGTTGAAGATGCTATCTTTTTTTCATTGTATGGTTTTGTCATCCTTGTCAAAACTCAGGTGTCCGTAAGTGTGTGGGTTTATTTTTGGGTCTTCTATTCGATTCCATTGATCCACCATTCAGTTTCTATGTCAGTAACATGCAGTTTTTATTACTGTTGCTCAATAGTACAGCTTGAGATCAGGGATGGAGATTTTCTTACAGGCAAGTTTTGGGGAGGTATTGTTTGAATTGAACAGTCCCTCTTACAAAAGGACTCTAGCATGTGTCAAGTTGAGTTAAACTTACCAACACACTGAGTTTTTTTTCCAGTAGACACTCTGTAGAGTTCTCATAATTAATAGAAAGACACTTTTGTAGCTCTGGAAAGAGGAACAACATAAAAATCTCTGTGAAATACATCTACTTTTCCTTGGCAAGGGGCACCCTGGTCTCTCCCCCAGGAAAAGATCCATGGTAAAACCTTATTTCAGATACAGAAATGATGTTCTTTCCATCTTATAACCCCCATCCTTCTCTTCTTCCCTAAATAAATAAAGGGGACTGTCTCTGACATGAACTCAGTGGTGAGCGCTTTGATCACCTCCCCCTGGGGGTGGGGTGCAGTCTTGCCAGGCCACAAAGGAAGATGATGCAGCCAGTCCTGATGAGACCTGATAAGCTAGGGTCAGACAGAAGTGGAGGAGGTCCTATCAGTGGACTAAGGAAGGGGAACAGGGGGAGAAAAGGGAAGGTCGGTAGGACTGGGAGGAGATGGAGGGGACAACAGCCAAGTTACAAAGTGAATAAATTGTAATAAATAAATAAATAAGAATTGAGGAGGGAAAAGTATGATCAAAATACATTTTATGAAACTTTTTTCAATAAAAAGGAAAAGCAAAAAAATGAAAGAAAGAAAGAAAAAGTGGCATTAAAGATTATGATTTTTAAAAAATGTGTTATGGATGTTGGAAGCAAGATAGAAAGTAGTAAGCAGAGAAAATACACTTGCAGAACTCAGAATCATATACATAAGGCCACTGATACTTAACTAGATGTCTATATAAATGCCCTATGAATCAGGCATGAGGAAAAGACACAAATAAATTCTTGGGCCTTGTGTCACTGCAGTTTTTCTACATGCATTCATTTGCCTGCAATTTTCATTATTTCACCTCTTTGTAATATCCGATTTTCTGATCTGTCTTCCTTATTCATTCACTGTTGCTGTGCATCCAAGGTGGTTCCATTCCTTACCCATTATGAATGAGAATAGACAAGCAAGTACCTCTGCAGTAGTTCACAATGCACATTGGTTATTTCCAGAAGTAGTATAGCTGGGTTATGTAGACCATCTGTTTCTCAGTTGCTGAGTTGTCTTTCATGTTTTAATTAGTTCTCTGAGAATTTCATATATATTTTGAACATATTCACTCCACCCACAACTCTTTCTATATCCATCCTATCTCTGTTTTCCTACCTATTTTTTTTCACCCATAAAGAACAATTTTGTGCTACCCATATGCTCAAGAAGCATGGGTTTGATGCTGAGACTTACGGCCAACCTTTGGGCAGAGTGCAGGGAATCTTATGAAAGAACTGGGAAATAGTAAGTCCTGGAGAGGACAGGAGTCCACAAGAAGAGCAACAGAACCAAAAAATCTGGGCACAGGGGCCTTTTCTGAGACTAATACTCCAACCAAGGACCATTCGTAGAGACAACCTAGAACCCCTGCACAGACATAACCCATGGCAGTTCAGTATCCAAGTGGGTTCCATAGTTATGGGATTGTCTTTGGCATGAACTGATTGGCCTTCTCTTTGACCACCTCCCCCTGAGGGGGGAGAAGCCTTACCAAGCCACAGAGGAAGACAATGCAGCCACTCCTGATGAGACCTGATAGACAAGGATCAGAAGGAAGGAGAGGAAGACCTCCCCTATCAGTGGGCTTGGGGAGGGGCATGCGTGGAGAAGGGGAAGGAAGGGTAGAACTGGGAGAGGAGGAGAGGGGTTTATGGGGGTATACAGAGTAAATAAAATGTAATTAATAATAATAATAAAATAAATAAATAAATATTAAAAATAATCATGGGTTTCACTGGAGCCAGTGGATCTAGGAGAGGCAGCACTCTTCAAGAAAATTGACTTTACTTCTCAGTGGCTGAAGGAGTTTACAGTCTCACCTAGAATATAATGGTTCCCCATTTCCCGAACTTGTTGTCATTTGTATTCCTAATGAAGGACATTTGAGTATGCTGATATGGATATTTAATTCATTTCTGTTCAGCAGGATTTCTTTTATGGCTAAGGTGAACGTATGGTTTACATGTTTTTAAGGGTTTAATAGCCAAATGTATATCTTCCTTTGAGAATGTCCTTTTCAATTCCATAAGTAAATTGTTTCTCATGACGTTTAGTTTTATTGAGTCGTTTGTATGGTCTAGATAATAATTATTTCTCAGATAGTGTGCCAGATCTAATGCAATTCCAATTAAAATCACAACCTTTATTCATAGACATGCCAAAATGAGCATTGGGGTAAAACTAAGAAGCCTGTATTTCAATATGCAAAAGAAGTTAAATCCTTATCTCTCACTTTGCACAAAACTCAATTCCAAATGGATTAAGCATCTCAACATAAAACCCAAAACCCTGAAATAGATATATTTAAAGATAAATAATCAAGTTCAACTTACAGGCACAAGTAAGACCCTTTTATGTTTTTATTTATTTTTGGGATTTTAATTTAACTACAAGATTTCTTCCTTCTTTGTCTTCCTTCCAAACCCTCCAATGTAGCTTTCTCCCTCTTCCCTTCAAATTCATTGTTTCATTTCTCACTATTATTGCATACATATATGCATTTGTAAATATATATATATATATATTTTTTTTTTTCTAAACAAAACCTGTTGAGTCTAAACAATGTTGCTTGTATGTATCTTTTCAAGGCTAATTATTCAGTACTGGACAATCAACTGCTGTGCTCTTCCCTGGGGAGGACTACCAAGCATTACTTGATTGCCTGTTTCCAAAGGTTTGAGGCCTTGCAGGATTTTCCCTGTCCAGTTTGGCATGTTGGTAGGTGTCATCCTTCTCTAACTCACATTAAAACAATCATGTTAGTGCAATTTTACAAGCATAGCTTCTGATATTATTAAGAGATACAATATCACGGCAAATTCTCTGATCTTCTAGCTCTTACAATCTTTCTGTCTCCTCTTCCACGATGTTCCCTGAACCTTAGGTGTGGAAGGATTTTATAAATACATCCATTATGAATAGGCTCCACAACCCTGCATTTGACTGGTTGTAATTTTCTGTAATTGTCTCTGACTTTTTGAAAGATAAGTTTCCTTGATGTGGGGTGAAGACTACATTTCTGTGGGAATAAGAACCAATGTTTATAAACTGTTGCTAGGAATTATGCTGGTTTAGTGGTTGTAGATTCTCCTCCCATAACCATGGTTTAACTGAGTATTTATCTAATTTCCAGTACCAGACATAATATTATTCCTGTTGGGTGAGTCTTAAGTGAAAGTAGAGAGCATTTGGTGACCGCCATGTTATGTGATCCACAACTGCACCGATAGGGTTAGTATGCCATGTTGGTCATTGTGTGGTTCAGAGACGTCATAGACGAATAGGCCTGTTGGTTACTTCCCTCTTGTGGAACATTCCATGATAGCTCCTGGTACCATGAAATTTAGTCCCAAGGAGAGGTATTCAGATAAGTTACAACTCAGGGGTCTCTGAGACCCCTATTTTTGAAGTTCATGGTGTCTTGACCAATAGAAACTTACCTTTCGTCTTTTGTGAGTAACCAAGGACCACAGCAATAGGTTGTATGTTTTGGGAGTTGCTCAGATTGTTCTGTCAAACAACTCATAGACAGACAGTTAGATGTTAGGTAGGTAGATAGATAGATAGATAGATTGATTGATTGATTGATACAGATGACAGTTATAGATAGATAAAATAATATATATAATAAACATAATATTAAATATATCATAAACATAATACATACATACTTAATAAAGTGCATTTGAGAGTTTCTAGATAAATATTCAGTAGTGTGCTTCCTTATGGCTGTTCAGCCATTTATATTGTTATTTTACCCATGCCTCTCTTTTTTCTGTATTGATCACCTCTCCCTTCTTTATTGAGTCCTCTCTTTCCACGTGTTTGTTCAGATCACTTTATCCTCCTATTAGCCTTTATCTCCCTCCCCCCTTCTGATGTATTTAACTCCCTCCCCCACCTAATCCCTAAAAAGCATCCACCTTTTCCTATTTCCCCATCAGATCACTTGTAACCTGCTATTTCCCCTTTATCCTCTTCCTATGTTTTCTGTATTTAACTCCCTAACATTCCCAAATTGAGCACTCTCTTTTATCACTTGATCAAATTACTTATACTCTGCCATTTCCCTTTCTTTTGATACATGACACCTCTATCCTAGCGATGATCCCATTTTACTTTCCTGGTTTCTATGGTAACTGGAGGGTATGTGCTCACATCTGAAGGGTTGAAGCTAGGAGCCTCCAATAAGAGAAAACATCTACTTCACTCAATATGATCTTTTCTGTATTCATCCATTTACCAACAGTGTTTCCCACTGAATAAAATTCCATCACAGTTTCAGTATCTGTTTATCAGCTGTTGAACATTAATTTGTTTCCATTTCCTAGCTATTGTGGATAGAGCAGAAATGAGCATGGCTGAGCAAGTATTTTTGGAGTATGATTTTTAAATGCTTTGGGGGCTATACCAAAGAGTAGTATAGCTGGGTCATATGGTAGATTTAGTTTTAGCTTTTAGAGAATTATCCATACTTATTTACATATTGCTGTACCAGTTTACAATCTCACTAACAGTAAATGAAGGTTCTCTTTTCTCCATGTCCTCTCCAGCATTTTAAATAGGACTCCGGTGGCACAGAAAATAAGGCCAGTTGACAAATGGGACCATGAAGTAAAAGGCATCTGCACAGCAAAATTAGAGGTTAACTCAATAAAGCAATTCCAATAATGAGAAACATGTTTGCCAAGTATATACTTTACAGAGAATTCATGTCTAGAACAAAGAAAAACCTTTAAAAATAACTACACATACACACACAAACAAATAACCCAATTTGGGTGAGCTATGGAAATTAACAAAAAAAAAAAAATCTCAAAAGGTTATACAAATGGTTAGTAAAGACTTTAAAAATTGTTTAACATTCTTAGCTACTGGGGAATGGAGATTAAAATATTGTTAAGATTCTATCTCAGGGCATCCAAGATGGCAGCAACCAGCGCACACCTTATCTGAGAGGCAAAGGATCTGAAACTCTGAAATTGGTAAGTGGAGTGGCAACTGCAGCCAGAAAATCGACACTGAGGCTTCCTGAACGAGAGGGTACATCACATGAGCTGAGACCATTACATTCAGGTCACCTACAGACTTCTCTAGGGACTGAGAGTGGCTAACATTCGAACCCTTTGCACTTCCCCTTTCTAGGCCTCCCTCCTCCTCGGCAGAGCCTGCTCACAGTGCCAGAGACTCTCAGCACAGAACTCACTGCCTGGGGACTGAGCCAGCAGAGGCTGGGCTCCTAGATCTCCAGCAGCAGCTGCCAGCTGTACCACCCTTCCCAATCCCAGATCCACGGTATCCTTCCGGGTCCATGGTCTGCAAGCAGCTGTACAGACTCTGAAGGGCTTCCCAGTGACTGTAAGGGCCACCCAATCCCTCAGTGGTGGACAGCCAGCTGTACAGCCACCAAACTCCAAAAGACCAGCCAAACTACCCAGGTACACCAGGCCCACCAGGCTACCTAGGTCTGTGGACCACTGTTGTGGCTCCCAGGACTTTCCAGCAGGCTCCTGTGCCAGCTTCCCTGTTCTGCTGCTGTGGCTGGATTCCCAAGTTTGGCGGCTGCAGCACCACTGAGCTGACAGAGCTCCTATACCCACATTTGATCCAGCAGGCCCAAAACTGAGAGTAGAGAACAAGGGGAACCCCTGTGCTTTCCTATTTAACCTGCTAGAGAGTGAGTAGAGTGAGTACTCCTTCAAGCGCCTGCAGAGCCCCAGATCCAGGGTCCTTCTAAGCTAGCAGCCAGACATCAGATCCCTCCCACCCACACACCCACTGTGGGAAACAGAGGAACAGTGTTCTCAACATTGAAGCCCCTGTTCTGCGGGTCTACCAGGCCACTGAGGTATTCAGGGAATCTGCACAAGCGAATTGTACCTGCTTAGACCTCAAGTGCCTGCAGGGAGGGAGAGTGGGATGGGGAGGGAGCTACAACTGGGATTCAAGGTAAGTTAATTAATATAAAAAATAAAAATGTAAGTAAAAATAGATTTATACTGTAAATTAAAAAAAAAATCTATTTCACTCTGTTGTCAATGGCCATAACCAGAATACAAATAACCACAAATGCTACTGTGAATGTTGGCAAAGGGGAAATAACTTATTCATTCATGGTGAGAGCATAAACTAGTTCTGTCATCCTAAAATAACTCTGGAAGTTTCTCATAAATAAAGTAGAGATCATGTGGTCCAGCTGTAAATCTCCTGGGCATACACTCAAAGGAATGTATATCTATCTGCAGAGATACATGAATGTCCACGTTTATCGCTTTATTCACAATAGAAAATTGAATTAACTTAGACGTACCTCAACTAATGAAGGAATAAAGGAAATGTGGTACATATAAACACGAAATATTATTGCTCTGTAAAGAAAAATGAAGCCAGGCAATTTGCAGGTAAAATGGATAGACCTGAATACGTGTGTGGGTGTGTATGTTAGGATTTGGGGGTAAATATTTAATTTTCCCACTTATTTATTTGTTTGCTTGTTTGCTTTACAGCCTGATCCCAGCCCTATTTCCTCCTCTCCTACCAGTTACATCCTCACACACCCTCCCCCATACCCTCAGAAAAGGGAAGGGCCCCCAGGAAGTACCATCCCTCCCTGGCACCTCCAATCATAGCAATACTAAGAGCATCCTCTTCCTTTGAGTCCACATAAGGCAGCTAGTTAGGGGAAAGGGATCCAGTGGTGGGCAACAGAGTAAGAGAGAGCCCCCACTCCCGTTGTTAGGGAACCCACATGATGACTAAGCTTCACATCTGCTACTTCTGTGTAGAGGGCCTAGGTCCAGCCCAGGCGTGCTCTTTCACTCTTGGTTCAGTTTCTTTGAGCCCTCATTGGCCCATGTCAGTTTACTCTGTAGCTCTTCTTGTGCTGTCCTTGATCCCTCTGGTTCCCTCAATCCTTCTGCTCAGTCTTCCCAAACCCTCCTAGTTCCAACTAAAGTTTGGCTGTGGGTCTCTGCATCTGTTTCCAACAGCTGCTAGATGAAGCCTCTCATAAGACAGTTATGCTAGGCACCTGTCTGTAAGTCTAGCAGCGTATCATTAATAGTGTCAAATGTTGGCTCTCTCCCATGGGGTGGGTCTCAAGTTGGGTCAGTCATTGGTTTGTCATTCGCTCAAGCTCTGCTCCATCTCTAGCCCTACACTTCTTGTAGGCAAGACAATATTTAGGTCAAAGGTTTTATGGGTGGGTTGGTGTCCACCCTTCCTTTCCTAGAAGTCCACCTGGCTATAGGAGATGGACTTCAGGCTCCATATCCTTCCCTGCTAGGTAGAAATCTCAGCAAGGGTCACCGTATAAACTTCTGGAAATCTCCCCTATCCTAGAGATGCCTCCCCACTGATTTCAGTTCTCTCTTCTGGTTCTCCCTACACTAACCCCGCTCTCCCCACACCTGATCCCTATCCCTGTTACCTCCAATACCTATTTTATTGCCACTTTTGAGTGAGATTTGAGCATTATCCTCTCTTGAGCCCTCCTAGCTGCTTAGTTTCTTTGAGTCTGTGGATTGTAGCATGATTATCCTGTACCTTATTCCTAATATCCACTTATACATGAGGACACACCACGTGTGTCTTTCTGGGTCTGGATCATCTCTCAGGATGATCTTTTCTAGTTGCATCCATTTTACTGCAGATATAATTTCCTTGTTTTTAATAGCTGAGTAGTATTTCCATTTGTAAATGTATCACAATTTCTTTATCCACTCTTCAGCTGAGGGTCATCTAGTTGTTTTTTCTTTTCCAGTTTCTGGCTATTGTGGGAGAAGCTACCATGACCATAGTTGAGCAAATGTCCTTGTGGTATAGTGAAGCATCATTTGAGTATATGCCTAGGAATGGTATAGCTGGGTCTTGAGGTAGAACTATTCCCAATTTTCTGAGAAACCTACAGATTCATTTCCACAATGGTTGTACAAGTTTGCATTCCACCAGCAATGGAGGAGGGTTCTCCTTGCTTCACATCCTCACCAGCATGTGCTGTCACTTTAGTCTTTAATTTTATCCATTCTGATGGGTATAAGATTGATTTTCAGAGTCATTTTGATTTGCATTTCACTGATGACTAAGGAAGTTAAATATTTCTTTAAGTGCTTTTTGGCCATTAGTGATTCCTCTGATGAAAATTCCCTGTTTAGTTCTATACCTTTATCGGTGTTTAATTTATTGAATTCTTTAAATATTCAATAGTATAATTCCTTGTGGCTTTCAGCCATCCATGTTATTTTACCCACCTCCCTCCTCTTGTATTTATCTCCCTCCCCTTCCTTAATGACACTCTTCTTTTACCAGTTTTCCTACCTGATCACTTGTATCCTGCTGTGTCCTTTATTCCCTGCCACCTTCTTCTGTAGTTAACCCCCTCCCTATCCATGTTCCCTAAGGAGCTTCCCATATTATGCTTCCTTTATATGTACTCAGTGAGATAATGCAGTCCCCACAAGACAACTGTTACACTTTTTCTTAGGGTCTTAGCTTCAAACCATTTGGTTTGTGTTTTTAATATGAAGCACATGTAAAATCCAAAGAAGATGCACGTGAGCTATTATTGGTGAGGATGCATTTTTGAGTAAGATAGTGTAATGTAGGCATAATAAAAACAGAGGGCAACTATTGAAGGCAGAAGGGTTCAAGAAAATATAAAACAATCAGGTTGAGGTTAAAGGGAGGACAAGAGAAGAACAAACTGTGTCAGGGGTTGGCTCTGTCCTACAGGGTGTGTCTCAAATTGGACCAGTCATTGGTTGCTCATTCTCTGTGTTTCTGCTCCATCTTTATCTATGGACTACTTGTAGGCAGGAAAAATTTGGGAGGGAAGGTTTTGTGGGTGGCTTGGTATTTCCCTCCCTCTACTGTAAGTCCTGCCTGGCCTCCTCAGGCTCCATATTCCCTGCTGGTAAAAGTCTCAGCTAAGGTCACCCCTATAGTCTCCTGGAATCCTCCACCATCCTAAAGGTACCACCCCCCAACTGACTACCATTCTCTCTCCCAGCCTATCCTCCTCCCCACTCATAATCTGGGTGGGGGAGGGAGATGGAGAGAAACAGGGGGCCTGTGCTTTCCTAAAGGGAATTGGAGAAGCAGTGGGTCTAGGGCAGAGTGGAGGGAGAGCTGGAAGGAGAGGAGGGCTTCGAATAAACATACAATAAAATAATAAAAAAGATTGTAGAATGATGCAAATGGCCTACCATTATGCTAATAGCTATATATTTACTAAGAACAAATCACTGCGTCATACTCTTTGGCCAGCTGCACAGAATATAAATATTACAATGACATTTGCAATTTTTTAAATAAAGTAGCATTGTTAAATAGTGGTTGTGTTTTCCTTGATAAATGGTATATTTTTTAATGGCAGGCTTTTTTTTTAAGATTTTTAAATCCTGGTGAATCACTTTCATAATATCTAAACCATGGTTTAAAGTTTTAAAATGTGGTCACTCAGTGAAAGTCTACTTAGTTACACATCCAAGTTTCCCTGTGATGGAGACTTTTCCAGGCTGAATCTCTGAGTTCAGGAGAAACGGGCCCCTCCTTCTATGGAGCACCAAACTTGGTGGTGCTACATTAAAGAACAGTCTCCCTTTTCATGTAATATCCATTGAGAGCAAGTTCAGTCTGATTTTCTCTACTTCTGTGTCTTTCATTTGTCCTCATCAACGGCCATTGCTCTATGTTTATTGAATAGTACAGAGAACATGGTATATGAAAGAAATGAGGACTTGTCTTTCATTTTTGCCTTTTAAAAAAAAATCGCCTTTTCACAGTGCCTAATTATTGAATAACAAAACATTCACAAGGCATGTTGATTTCCTTGGCAGAAATTGGCTGGATATTCTGGCTTTTCCTAGTGATTTCAGCTAGGGTAAAAACTGCTTCTTTTAATCCAATCTCCATTACTAGTGTTAACTCCCAGAGCGCATTGTCCCACATTACACATTTAAAACTTTTACTGACCTAAAATAGCACTCAAGACTGAAAGCATATATTATCAATAGAGAACCACGTGTTGCTTTTTAAAATTTATAGTGGATATTTGTTTTCGAGGTGGCTTTCAGCCTGCTGCTTCAGGTGAACCACAATGCACACAGACATTACTCTGGGTCAGGGGCATGAGAAGGTCACAATGAAGAGAGGAAAATACGGTGTAAGATTAAACTGTCCTTTCCCAATCTGTAGGCAGTCATTTTGTTCTGACAACAGTGTCCTTTGCTTTACAGAAGCTTTTCATTTTCATGAGGTCCCATTTATTGATTGTTGCTCTTAGAGCCTGTGCTGTTGGTGATCAGGAAGTTGTCTCCTGTGCCAATTAGTTCAAGGCTCTTCCCCACTTTTTCTTCTAAGTGGTTTAGTGCATCTGGTTTTATCTTGAGGTCTTTGATCCACTTGAACTTTAGTTTTGTGCAGGGTGATAAGTGTGGATCCATTTGCATTTTTCTACATGTAGACATCCTGTTAGACCAGCACCATTTGTTGAAGATGCTGTCTTTTTTCCATTGAATGGTTTTGACATCTTTGTCAAAAATCAGGTGTCCATAAGTGTGTGGATTTATGTCAGGGTCCCTATATCTGACAGAGGACTAATATCCAGTATATATAAAGAACTCAAGAAGTTAAACAGCAGCAAATCAACTAATCCAATTAAAAAATGGAGTACAGAGCTAAACAGAGAATTCTCAATAGAGGAATATCAAATGGCAGAGAAATACTTAAAGAAATGTTCAACGTCCTTAGTCATAAGGGAAATGCAAATCAAAACGATCCTAAGATTTCACCTTACACCTATCAGAATGGCTAAGATCAAAAACTCAAGTGACAACACATGCTGGAGAGGTTGTAGAGAAAGGGGAACTCTCCTCCTCTGCTGGTGGGAATGTAAACTTGTACAACCACTCTGGAAAGCAATCTGGCGCTTCCTCAGACAACTAGGAATAGCACTTCCTCAAGATCCAGCTATACCACTCCTAGGCATATTCCCAAAAAAGTCTCAATTACACAATAAGGACATTTGCTCAACCATGTTTGTAGCAGCCTTATTTGTAATACCCAGAAGCTGGAAACAGCCCAGATACACTTAATGGAGGAATGAATACAGAAATTGTGGTACATCTACACAATGAAATATTACTCAGCAATAAAAAAACAAGGAAATCATGAAATTTGCAGGTAAATGGTGGGATCTGGAAAAGATCATCCTGAGTGAGCTATCCCAGAAGCAGAAAGATGCACATGGTATATACTCACTCATATAGACATATAATATAGAATAAACCTATTAAAATCTGTACACCTAAAGAAACTAATCAAGAGGGAGGACTCTTGCTAAAATGCTCAATCCCTATCCAGAAAGGCAAAGGATGGACATCAGAAGAAGGAGAAAAGAGGTAACAAGTCAGGAGTCTGACACAGAGGACCTCTGAAAGGCTCTGCCCTGCAGAATATCAATGCATATGCTGAGACTTATGGGCAACCTTTGGGCAGAGTGCAAGGAATCTTAGGAAAGAAGTTGGAACAAATAAGATTTGGAGAGGACAGGAACTCCACAAGGAGAGTAACAGAACCAAAAAATAATCTGAGCACAGGGGTCTTTCCTGAGACTGATACTCCAACCAAGGACCATGCATGAAGATAACCTAAGACCCCTGCAACACGTAGCCCATGCCAGTTCAGTATCCAAGTGGGTTCGATTGTAAGAGACTATCTCTGACATGAACTGATTGGCCTGCTCTTTGATCACCTCCCCCTGAGGGGGGAGCAGCCTTACCAGGCCACAGAAAAAGACAATGCAGCCACTCCTGATGAGACGTAATTGACTGGGATCAGAAGGAAGAAAAAGACCTCCCCTATCAGTGGACTTGGGGAGGGTCATGCATGCAGAGTGTGGAGGAAGGGAGGGATTGGGACGAGAGGAGGGAGGGAGCCACAGGGAGGATACAAAATGAACAAAGTGTAATTAATAAAGAATTTTTAAAAAAAAGATTAAACTGTCTCTGTGAATATCATTAATTTGGCTGCAAGGTCAGGCCAAAAGAGTTCAGTTTCTGAATACAAGAGTTATTTCCAGAGAAAGTCATTCCCACAGATAATATTTGAAAGTCAGCCCTTCACTTCAAAAATTATCATATATATTTGTCAAAGATGTATGTTTGTTACTTTATTCTCCAAACAAAGAGCATTGTTTTAATTTTTTATTTTTTCATATTTAAGGGTGTGTGTCTGAATAACATGTCTATGCAGGTGTCCACAGAGGCCAGAAGATGATATGGGATCCCCCGGAGCTAGAGGCTATAAACCACCTGACATTGGTCCTGGGAAGCAAAGTTACCTCCAAGATCAGCAAGCTTCCCTACACATGTGGCATCTTTCTGTCCCCCAAAAGATTACCTTGATAAAGAGTATAATTTTATTTTATATTTTAAGCACTATAACTAGGGCATTGATCACTTTAAAGTGTCAATATTACTAAGCTTAAGATGTTGAATCTTTAAGTGTCATTAAGTAGTTGACCATAAAGATAAAACCTTGAAATCCCAGGATCTTAGAAATGAAACGAGCATTGACAGTCCAGCCTTCTAGAGTGTATCCTACACAGAGATACACTCAAGCTTCTAGGGCTTTGAAGACTTGATGACAAAATCTCTAATCCACTGTAGACTTCATTGCAAAACTGTGGCCATAATAAGATCCATAGGAATACGTAGGTCCATCAGAATCTCAGCATTTCCCATAATGTGCCAAAGTAAACTTACCATAATTTTTTCTGTAGAGAAAAAATAAAAGAGATTTTAAAAGTTAAACAAATTATTAAATGAATACATCAAACTCCTTGAGAAGTGTGTCATGTATTTTCAGTGGGAGAGGGACTAAATTAAGGACATTAATTTATTCTTCTATGAGCAGCTAAACCCTGACTGTGCCTGCCATCTGCACATTTCTAGCAGGAGGAGTAGGGGACCCTATCTACTGCTTTGGATCTGTCTTACTCTTGGAGTTCTCTCAGAGTCAAAAAAGAAAACAGTTGAGGATTACTAGTAGGCCTTGAGAAAGACATGGCAATCAGAGGATTTTAAGTGGAAAAGCCATTGAAGACCCTCCCAGCTAGCTTCTTTCTAGCATGATAGACTGCATGCTGTAGCAGGGATCTGTTGCACCTCTGGACTTTGGAACTGTCTCATGTTGTTTACATATTTGCAATTGGTAATTCTTAATAAATTAAGTTAATTTATTTGAATGTTTGTACAAGTTCAGCACAGCTATAATCTTGGGTCCTAAATGCAAAAGCCACATTTATTATTTCATAATATTAAATGAAAGTACATATGTTTCTTTATCTTTTATAGTACATTGATTTGGTAAAGCCATTTTTTTCTGTGTATTGTAAGAGTGGAATATCAATAACACAAATCTAGGATTTTGTTACTAAGTCTTCATTACTTAGGAAGAATGTGTATTTAGTATTGTAATCTTACTTGTATGAATAACAGAAGAGGCATTTGTTGAAATAAGTACGGCCATTGGTTCCACAGACTGGAAAATAGTCTCTGGTACAAATTCCTAGCTCACTATACTACATATTACACATTATCTGAAAACATACAAAGATAACATAAAAATGTATTAGATAATGGGGTATTGAATAAAATGGCCTTCACTCTTAATATTTAATGCCATACAAGGTTTAAATATAAGGTTTAATACAAGATTTAATTTATAAATGGATGTAAAGCACATACACAATAGTAAAACATATGAAAATAATTATCAGGTTTTTAGTTCGTAAGGCCTCTAATAAAATGACTCTCCAGCTGATGTAACAGCTGATGTTAGCTTATAAAGCAGCTAACTCACACTATAACATCGGGAAATTTTCCAGCAAACAACACTCCTTTCATTCTCCCCATCACTAAATTGACTTTTTAATTGATTGTTCTCTTGTTCCTCTATAACTTCTCTATATTTCAATGCCTATATTTGCTGTATATGCACATGTAAATATCTCTCAGTTTTGTGCATGCTCATAAACACACATTTTTGATTTAAGCTACTTTGGTAATTTACCCAAACATACCATATATGTTATACACATTATATATATTATATATATATATAATATATATAATATATATAATACACATATATATAATACACATGTGACTAATTTTTTTACATATGTTTGAAAAACACATATGTCACAGATATACAATCATATTGATATTTAGAGGGACAATTAATTTATTTTCAAATGTATGTAGCATCTACTATGTGAGCATACGGAAGTCGTCATTTTAATGATAAATTAGCCATTGAGCTGTCTTCAAGGGGCTGTACAGATATTGACCTGCACATCTGATTGCCAGTGATTTCAATTCAGAATTAAGATGCTGATTTTCTCATCTTGAATCAATAATAAGTTGTTTTGCATTTCTGGATTTATTGTAATAATCTAGGGACTTATTGTAATAAAATATATCATTTGTAGCTTCTGAGGAGTTAAATTTTTTTGGTGAACTTTATATTAAATTGCTCATTTTATAAAAAAAAAGAAAACTTTATTTTTTAAATCTCCATATAAAATAATAGTAACTTACTGGGTGCTTAAAAATTGCTGACCTTATAAAATAATTTTCTGAAACAGAAGCAGAGATGAACAGACAGGATACATAAAAACAGCTTTGTCCACATGAACAGACAGGGTACATAAAAACAGCTTTGTCCACATGAACAGACAGGATACATAAAAACAGCTTTGTCCACATTGTCTTTGATGAGAAGCAGCTACATAAATGCAGCAAACATCGATATACATTACCTACTGCTGTAAGCAATAAATGAGAAATTTGTGATACCAGGGAAAAATTAACTAAAAATATGTGTAAATTTAGACAGTTCTAATTTCCAAATTGATAAAGCTCCTATATAAGTAACATCACATTCCATTTGTTGTTAGATCTAAATATATTAAGTTTATATTCATTTGAACTGAAACTCCCTGGCCTCAGAGTTCAAAATATCTTTTATGCATTCACTTAGGTTGGAAAAATTAACCATTTCAAGGTTCCATGTAATGTTTCACAAATGCCTCATTTTGAAATTTACAGCCAGTCTTGAGGAAGATAAACTACTCCCTAAAGCAGGCCTTAACTTAGAGGGATTTAAGCGGTCAAACGAATTATACTTTCAAATAATAAAAGATTTAAAGACATTATTCCTCAGCTTTGCTTTTAACAAGAGTAGAATTTAGTTAACATTCTTGAGTTACAGATGACCAAAGACTGAAAGTCTACACAACCTGTTCTAATCCACCACTCTCTTTTAACTTTTCCAATATGGACTAGTTAGAAAAAGCAAATAAGGGGAAATAAACCTATTATTCAGAAGAAAAGAAAGAAAGAAAGAAAGAAAGAAAGAAAGAAAGAAAGAAAGAAAGAAAGAAAGAGAGAGAAAGAAAGAAAGAAAGAAAGAAAGAGAGAGAGAAAGAGAGAGAAAGAAAGAAAGAGAGAAAGAGAAAGAGAGAAAGAAAGAAAGAGAGAAAGAAAGAGAGAAAGAAAGAAAGACAGAAAGAGAGAGAGAGAAAGAAAGAAAGAAAGAAAGAAAGAAAGAGAGAAAGAAAGAAAGAAAGAAAGAAAGAGAAAGAGAGAAAGAAAGAAAGAAAGAAAGAAAGAGAGAAAGAAAGAGAGAGAGAAAGAAAGAGAGAGAGAAAGAGAGAAAGAGAGAAAGAAAGAAAGAGAGAGAAAAAAGAGAGAAAGAGAGAGAGAGAGAAAGAGAGAGAGAGAGAAAAAGAAAGAAAGAAAGAAAGAAAGAAAGAAAGAAAGAAAGAAAGAAAGAAAGAAAGAAAGAAAGAAATGCATTGTTGTAATTTTAAAGAGGCTTTTGTAACATTACCGGTTTAAGGATTACACCCCCAATAAGACAAATTCATTCATACATTTTGGGTTTTCACAGCTTTCTCCTCCTTGAATTTTTTAGAATATGTTTAAGGCTCTCATTTGGAACTGAAAAATGTACTCACCAGAAAAAAGAAGAAATGAGAAGATTATGTACATAACTTGAACTCTTGAAAAGATGAACATTTTGTGATGACACACAAGAAACCTTTGAAGTGTTTGTAAACACGGTACCTTAGACAACAAATAAAAACAGCCAGGGCTCAGTCTGACAGCCTCTTGATTCTGAAGAAACATTTCTATCCACTCAGATTCCTAGTAAAGGAATGACATTTCCTTTTATCTCTTTCTAAAATATGATTCAACAAAGTAATAAAATATAATCATTTAAGACCAACCAGAGTTTAATTGATAAATAAATAGAGTAAAATGGGAAAATACTAAGAAAGGCAATCTGCTTGTATATGAGAGAGGGAAGGAGGAAGGGAAAGAGAGAGAAAGAAAAAGAGTGAGAAAGAGTGAGAGGGTAGGGGAGGGAAAAGAGGCAATTTAAATCTGTATTTTTCTCAAAAAGTAGGCTCTCTCATCATTATTTTAGGAAAGAACCTAATCTGGAGTAGATCTTACACAAGGTGAACTCGCTGGGTGTCCCTTGACGTACCTCAAACAGAGATATTTGGTTCAAGGAAATCAGTTCAATCATTGTGGCTATTTTGTGTACTTTTATTTCCTCAGTCATAGCTTTCCAACTAAGTCTCCAATGCACCTGTGAGTTATGAGCTTTATGACCTAAGGAAATTGCACTGGGGAGATAAAACACGAAGGCATCATGTGTTCTTCCTGGTCATGAGTGAGGCCTACCAAATACTTCTCCATAGATCTTTTCTTAGCACGTGACATGGGGACAATCTGGTCTCATGAAATGATAAGTACTAGAAGAATGAAAGTACTCATTTATTCTTTTTTTTATTATTATTTTATTTTTATTTTTAGTTACAATTTGTTAACTCTGTGTCCTGCTCCCTCATTCCCTCCCCCTCCCCAACTCCCTCCCTGGTCTCCTCCCTGCCCCTTTCCACTGATAAGGGAGGACCTCCTCCCCTTTCATTTGACCCTGTTTTATCAGGTATCTTCAGAGGGGGAAGATAATATAAATATTTTCCAAATAAAGAGGACAACAGAATTAAAGAGAAAAATGAGTTTGATAATGATATTTAGACATGCATATAGGTTGTTAGAATGTTTCTTAATAAATGTATTAAATCATGGAAATAAATACATTAAATAAATGTATAGAATCATGAAAAACTTCTAACAATGGTGAAGATATTGTTCTGCTGTGAAAGCAGCGAATTGATAGGTAAGAGGAAAAGCATGGCTGTACGTTAGATGGCCAAAAGTGCCTATGTGTGTCTCTTCAACAACCTGGTTTAAGGAAAGTCCCCCAAAACAGAATTCAAAAGTGTAGTGCTGAAGAGGGTACAGGCTGAGGGAAAAGTTGTCTTGTTAAGATTCATCAATTATTTCTCTCCAATTTTTCTACAGCTATAGATAATAGAAATGGATTCTCACTAATCCTCTCTTGAGGCACACTTTCCTACGGCTGTGCTTTGAATCACTTGCTCTCTTTCTCCCTTTGGATAAAGGAATAAATGGCAAAATAATAAATATTTACTGATAGTCTATACCTCATTAAATCTAGAATATTAAAAGTGAATGTAACTGCCTTAAAAGAGTGTAAAATTATAAGACATTGAGAAATGTATTTTCATCTCTAAGTTTGGAAGTAACCTTGATTTTTTTAACTGAAAATAAAATTTTAACACAATATATTCTGATTATAATTTTCTCTCCTCCCCAACTTCCCCACCCATCTGAATCCTTTATTTCTCTCTGTGTGTCTCTCATTAGACTAAATATGTTAATAAAATGAAGTTAGGTAAAATAAAAATAAAACAAATTAGGACAAAGCAAACAAAAATGGGAGTCTAAGAGACAAAGAAAAAGTTCAAGAAAAATACATAGACACAGACACACATTCATACACACAGAAATTCCATTAAATACAAAACCAGAAACCATAATATATACACAAAGGCCATGTAAGACTAAAAAAAGATCCGAAGCCTTGACCAAGTATTATGAGATAAACATGATTTTCAAAGGAAGGTTATTTAAAAATCTAGAAAATGGCCATGTTTCCATAATTTCTTTCTTGGTGTGTTTGTTCGTGCTCTATAGAAAAGCTACTGGTTTTTATAAGTTGATTTTGTATCTTGACACTTTGCTGAAATAGTTGTGCCTAAAAATTTTCTGGTGGAATTTTGGGGATTTCTTGTGTATAATATCGTATCATCTGTAAATAAGGATACTTTGACTTCTGTTATACTGACCACACTTCAGGGCAGTACACACAAAAGAGGTTTATCCAAAACAAACTGGACTCTTATGAGTTATGGAAGGAAAGAAGAAAAGACGGAAGAAAGAAAAACTTTGGGTAGGTAGAGAAGTAGGAAGATCTGGGAGGAGTTGTGGGGACAAATATGATCAAAAAATTTCATGAAATTCTCAAAGCAATTAAAGACACCTTACTTTTTTAAAAAGAATAGCTCATCACTCCAGCAGCTGCTTCTTCGGTATCCAAATTTACTTGATCACGGACCTAACAAACTCCTGCCACAAGACCCATCGACTTCCTCTGTCATCAGTTTAGACTTTCTGTTGCAAATGCAACCAAATAACCAGTACTACAGCTTCAGACTCCTACCAGAAAATTTGTAGTAGCTGTTCCAGGAGGAATTTTATAAAAGGGTCTCCCAGAGACTTCAGCCAGGGTCTGCATCAGCACCCCAATGGAGAAAGGCAGCACTGCATGAGCTAAGCACAAGATCTAAACTGTGGTTTGAGCACCACACAACCACCCACTCCTGCAAACTCTGTGCAAATGCAGAAACCGCAGCAGTTTGCCATAGCTAGCCACAGCTTACAGAGCAGAGTCAAGAAAACTCTGCATGCAGGGGAATCTGGGAATACAGAAGAGAAAAATGGGACTAAGTGAAAAAGTAATAGAGTGTAGCACAAACGAGGAACAGAAAGACTGAACAACAGACCAAGAAACATAATAGAATTCAAATGAGCACATTTTCTTCTATGTCCACTCTTCACCCACTGCATCCATTGTTTATCTGCCAACGATGTCATTATCTTGTATCTTGACCCTGCTCTCTTCCTCACCAAAACACGTAGAAGAGCAATCCTGCCCCCTACTGCTCAGATCTTTCACTATTTTGCTCACATTTGTTTTTCCTTGTTTTCCTTCATGTCTTTTTTCCTATACCAACTACTCTTACTGTTATACCTCCCAAAGTTCAGAGGCTGACAGAATTTATGAATTCTGGGTACATACCTTGACCTTCTGTTTTTAGTATACCACTGGCCAAACTCCCATAAATTGTCCCCCCCCCCTATTTTTTTTGCCTCAGTAATTCCCACTCCTCCTCTACTCACCATTGAGGAACTAATCCTAATTAGTAGCCTCACTGAGATTGCTTTTTTCTATTATTTTCGTGCCCACTTATGCACACAATAACTAACACATCATTGTACACAGTACTACCAGGGTCCCTTTACTCCCTAAACTAATAAGTACTGAACAAGTGTCTTGTTTATAGTCACATGTTATTCAATTATTAGAGTAAGTTAACTGCTGGATAGGTGTTATTGCTGCAAAAAGTACTCAGCCATAAGAGCAAATTAAATTTAAACTCTGGTGCTTTGAATACTAGTTTAGTAAATAAAAGCATGGCCACAAATGAACTACAATCTAGTCTTTCTCCTGAACATTGCGAACACATCCACTGGAAAAGGAGAGAAAACCAGAACTTAAAAAACAAGAATAATGGTAGAAACTTATTCGAAATTTAAACCCTGATGGGAAGATGCCAGTACAATAACATGAGTAACATGTAAATACAAGACGGTTTTTCTCCTCTCAGAATTACCAGCACTATAGCAAGGTGGGAATGACTTACATGAAATTCCTGGTGCAAAATTCAAATGAAAGTTTATATGTGATAACCCATTTTCTAAGACAAAACAGACAGTTTAATGAAATAAGGGAGTTAATACATGATTTGAAAATAGAATTCAATATTTTTCTCTGCACTTCATGAAACTTTCTCCAAAACTGATCACATACTCAGACACAAAGCAATTCTCAACAGATACAAGAAAATTGAAATAACCCCTGCATCCTAAACAACCATCACAGATTAAAGCTGAATTTCAACAACAGAAACAACAGAAAGACTACAAACTCATGGGAACTGGATAACTCTCTACTGGAAGACTGGGTCAAGACAGGAATAAAAAAGTTAAAGACTTTCTAGAATTCAATAAAATTAACACACAACATACCCAAACTTATGGGATACAGTGGAAGTGGTGCTAAGTGGAAAGGTCATGGTGCTCAGTGCCTTCAAAAAGAAACTGGACAGATCTCAAACAAGCAACTTAACAGCACGACTGAATGCTCTAGAACAACAACAAAAAGCAAACACATGAGCATAGCACTCCTGAGATGACCCTAGAAACCCAGAGGTCCCAGGTGCTAGTAAAATGAACAAGAAAGTGGTAGAAGGATAGATGAGAAAGGGAAGCTGAATGGTATGTACACAATGAAGAGAGTCAGAACTGGAGACCTGAGAGTAACAAGGAACAGCCTGATATGAAGAGCCGGCAATGCCACCTGATGTCCTTGCTAGTGCTGCTTCAGAGAGCCATGTCTCGGTCTGTGGCCCTGCAGCAGTGGGGGGGGGGGGGAGTCTGTTGCCATACAGACATCCCTTATCTTGGCTGCTGCCTGGGCCCATGTGGATGTCTGAGGGTTGTGCAGAGCTGACCCCGACCCTGACTGGTGGTAACACCCCCAAGAGATGACCCCATTCCTAATCTGGGCATCTTGGGAGACCTGTACTAGAAGGTATGAGAATAGGAGATCTGGGCTCACTCCTTGCCAGCTGCAGCACTCCAGAGAGTGGCTCTACCTCTTCTGGGAAGCACAGTAGAGCTGGCCCTGATTACAGAAGTTTTAGGTGAGCCTCAAGGGTGTGAGCATGGAAGAAATGGGCTTGCCCTTTGCTGACCATGTGATGCCTACCTCCCTACTAACCCTCCTCACAAGCTGGCCTCACCTCTAGATTAGGCAGCATGGAGATCTTGCGGAGGACATGAGAGCGGGAGAGCTTGCCTAGTCCACACAGCTGCAGCCTCCTGGAGGGCAGCCCTGCACTTTGCCAGGACAGTAGAGTTGGCCCTAGTGGCAGGGGATAGGCAAGGGTGAGCTATCCCCACGGGCAGGAGAGCAGGAAAGCTTATTTTGGCCCTCTCCTGGGCATTGTGGGAGAACTGGCCCCGATGGCATGAGCATGGGAGAGCTGTCAAGCTGACCAACTCAGCTACTACCCAGGATCAGATTCAGGGCTTTGAGTTGGCCCTACCCCATCTATGAACTGTTAGAACCCATGAAGAGACAATCCTGCAGATTCAAAGCTGAAGGATCTCCATGACACAGGTCAACAACAAGATGTGTAAGAAGAGCCCCAATGAGAACTGATAGTGCAGCAGAAGCCAGGGGTCTCAAACCACACCAGTGACTCAATGCAAGGAACATTTGCAAGAAAAGCTATTTGAGCAGAAAGGTGTACTGTAAGACAGTACACAATGAGAGTTGGTTTTGTTTGTTTGTTTTCTTTGGGAGGACATTGCAAGGGAGGAATAGCAGATATGGAGGGGCAGGGAGATGAGTGGGATTGGGGTATATGATGTGCAATTGATAAAGAATCAATAAAAATGTATTTTAAAAGGAAGCAAACATACTCAGGAGTATATGTCAGTGAATAACCAAACTGGGGGCTGAAATCAATAATGTGGAGAAAAAAATGCAAAGAATCAATGAAACAAAGAATTAGTTCTTTGCGAAAATCAACATGATAGACAAACCTTATCAAAACTAGTTAAAAGACAGAGAGAGAGAGTATCCAAATTAACCAAAGCAGAAATGAAAAGGTAGACATAACAATAGATAATGAGGAAATCCAAAGAATTGTTAAGTCTTACTTCAAAAGCCTGTACTCCACAAAATTGAAAATTTTAAGTGAAAATGAAAAATTTCTTGATAGATACAAATCACCAATGTTAAATCAAAATCAGGTAGACAATTTAAATAAACCTACAACCACCAAGAAAATAGAAATAGTCATTAAAAGTTGCCAAATACAGAGTCAAACAATTTTAGTGTAGAATTCTACCAAAATTTCAAGGAAGAGCAAGCACCAATACTCCTCAAAATTTTCCACAAAACAGAAACAAAAGCACTGCCAAATTCATTTTATGAAGCCATGGTCAACCCTGACTCTCAAACCATAAAAAAAACTCAACAAAGAGAGTTACAGACCAACTTTCCTTATGAACATAGATGCAAAAATACTCAATAAAATACTTGCAAACTGAATCCAAGAATACATGAAAAAGATCATCCAACATGAACAAGTAGGCTTTATCCCAGAAATGCAGGGGTGATTCAACATATGAAAATCTGTCAATGTAATCTACCATATAAACAAACTGAAAGAGAAAAGACACATCATCACCTCATTAGATATTTAAAAAGCTTATGACAAAATCCAGCAGTTTTTCTTGATAAAAATCTTGAGAGATCAGGGATACAAGGACATACCTAAATATAATAAAGGCAATTTACAGCAAACCTATAGCCAACATCAAATTAAATAAAGAGAAAATCAAAGCAATTCCACTGGGAAAAGACAAAGCTATCCACTCTCTTTATACCCATTCTAGTTCTACCTAGAGCAATAAGACAAATGAGGGAAATCAAGAGAATAGAAATTGGAAAGGAAAAAGTCAAATATCACTATCCACAAATTATATGATAGTATACATATGTGACTCTGAAAATTCTACCAGGAAACTCCTACAGCTGATAAATGCCTTTTGTGAAGTGGCTGGATACAAGATTAAGGAGAAAAAAAGATCAGTAACCTTCCTCTACACAAATGAACAATGGGCATGAGCCTAGCCTTTAATAGCTGAGCCATCTATTCAGCCTTGGAAATCATGAAATTTGCAGGTAAATGAATGGAACTAAAAATATTATCCTTAGTAAGGTAACCCAGACTTGGAAAAACACATAGTATGGGAGCCTAAAATAGCTGTCCTCTGAGAGGTTCCACCCAGCAGCAGATCAAAACAGATGCTGAGACTAACAGCTAAATATTAATCAGAGTGTACGGAGCCTAGTGAAAGAGTGGGGGGGGGGGAGAAGGACCAAGTGGGAAAAAGAACTCCACAAGACCAAGAGAATAAACTAACCTGGGCACAAAGAGGGCTTATAGACACTGAAGCACCAACCAACGACCATGCATGGTCAGGACCCAGGTCACCTACACATATGTTGCCAATGATCAGCTTAGTCTTCATGTGGGTTCCTTCCCTAGTAGGGGAAGCAGAGGCTGTATCTGACATGGACTCTGTTGCTTGCTTTTTTTGTCACTTTCCTCCAGCAGGGATGCCTTTCCCAGTCTCGGTGGAACAGGATGCACTCAGTCTTGATGCGACTTGATGTGTGGGGGTGGATTGGTTGGGGGAACTCCCATTTTCTGAGCAGTAGGTGAGGGATATGAAGAAGGACGGACTGTGGGACTGGGAGAGGATGAGGGAAGGGGCTACGATTGGGGTGTAAAATGAATAAATAGAGAGATGAGAGAGAGAGAGAGAGAGAGAGAGAGAGAACAAATGACCAATGGACTGAAAAAGAAATCAGGGAATCCATACCCTTCACAATAGTTACAAATAATATAATATACCTTGGGGTAATTCTAAGCAAGCAAGTCAAAGATCTGAATGATCAAAACTTCAAGTCTTTGGAGAAAGAAGATAATCAGAAAATGGAAAGATCTCCCATGCTCATGGATAGGAAAGATCAACATAGTAAAAATGGCCATCTAACCAAAAACAATCAACAATTCAATGCAATTTCCATAAAAATTCTTTACAGACCTTGAAAAGACAATAGCTACTTCAACAAGTAGTGCTGATCTTAACTGGATATCTGCATTTAGAAGAACTCTAATGCATCCATATTTATCACCCTACTGAAAATTCAACACATAAGTGGATAAAGGACCTCAACATAAAATCAGATACACTGAACCTGATAGAAGAGAAAGTGGAGAAAACCATTGAGCTCACTGGCAGGAGACAACTTCCTGAACAGAACACTGACAGTACAGACACTAAGATCAACAGTTAGTAAATGGGACCTCATGAAACTGAAAAGCTTCTGTAAGGCAAATGACACTGTCAGTCAGACAAAATGGCATCCTACAGAATGGTTTAAAAAAATTCACCAGTGCCACATCTGACAGATGGCTAATATCCAAAACATGAAAAACTCAAGAAAGTAGACATCAACAACCAAATAATCCAATTTAAAAATAGGGTACAGATCTAAACAGAGAATTCTCAACAACAATTTCAAATGGCAGAGAAACACTTATAGAAATGTTAACTACCCTTAGCTGTCAGGGAAATGCAAATCAAACCAACTTGGATATTCCATTTTCACTGTCAGAATGGCTAAGATTAATAATGGAAATGACAGATCATGCTGGTAAGCATCTGGATTAAAAGAAACACTCCTACATTAATTGTGGGAGTACAAACTTGTATAGCCACTTTGGAAATCAATATGGTGGTTTCTCAAAGAATTGGAGATTGATTTACCTCATGATCCAGTTATGCTATTCCTGGGCATATACCCAAAGGATGCTCAGTCCTACCACAGAAACACTTTCACAACTATGTTCATGGTAGTTTTATTCATAACAGTCAGAAAGTAGAAACAACCTAGATGTCCACCAACCTAAGAATGTATAAAGAAAATGTGTTACATTTATATAATGGTGTATCACTCAGCTGGTAGAAACTGATACCATGAAATTTGCAGGCAAATGGATAGAACTAGAAAAAAAATATCATCCTGAGTGAGGTAATCCAGACACAGAAAGACAAACATGGTATGTCTCACTTATAAGTAGATATTATCTGTTAAATAAACAGTAATCATGCTACAACCCACAGACCTAAAATGGCTAAGTAACAACAAAGGATCTAGTGGATAGGTGGATCTTCCTGGGTATGGGAAATAGAATGTATTTTGTGGATGGACTAGGGGCTGTGGGACTGAAAATAGGAGCGAGCAAATGTGGGGGATTGATGGAGATAGTACAGAGAGACAACTGGAATTGGAGGGCATTTGGATGTTGATGTAAAACCAAGTTTTACAGTTGGGGGTGGAGCCAAGATGGTGACTAGCACTCACAGTTTCTGAGTTATGGAAGAGCTGAATGCCTGAGTTGGTGAGTGGAAGGACTCCTGAAGCCAGGGAAATTACAGTGAGGCTTCTAAACGACAAGGAACATCGCACAAGGTGAGAACTTTGGTCTCGGGTCACATGTGGACTTGTTTGGGGAAGGAAAGAAACGATCCTTTGATCTCCGAGCACTCCCCTTTCTTGGACCTCACTCCTCCTCAGCACAGCCAACTCACCAAGATTCTCAGCTCAGAGCTCACTGCCTGGGGTCTGTAGCGGCTGAGGCAGAGCTCCTAGCCCCTTAGCAGCAAATGCCAGCTGTACCGGTCTCGGAGTCCCAGACCTGCAGCACCAACCTCCCAGGGTCCCAGGTCTGCTGGCCGCCATACTGGCTCTGCAGGGTGGCTCAGCCACTGACTGTACAGCCCACCCAATCCCTCAATGACAGATAATAGGCTATATACCCACCAAAGCCCAACAGACCAGCCATACAAGCTAGGCACAATGGGCACTGGGCCTCCCAGGCCTGGAGAACACAGTGGAGGGCCCCCAAGACTTCCCAGAAGGCATCTGAACCAGCATCCCAGTCTCCAGCTGCAGCTGGACTTCCTAACCTGGTGGCTGCAGCAGCACTGAGCTTGTAGAGCATGTCAGTCCTCTTGCATAAGACTAAGCAGGGTCAAACGAGAGAGCAGAGAGCCTGTATACCATAATCCCTGCCGATATGACCTGCTTGAGAGTGAGTGAGCCCTTGAGTGTCTGCAGAGCCCCAGATCTAGGGTCCTTCTAAAATAGAAGCCAGGCATCGGACCCCTCCCATCCACATACCCACTGTGGGAAACAGAGGGGCACTTGGGACATTGAAGCCCCTGCTCTGTGGGTCCAACTAAGGAGTTAAGGCAGATAATGCCAGAAATTGCACCATGACCATCACCAGTGCCTGCTACATATACAGTGCATGCACAAATAACCCCCTAGAAGCCTGCAAGGCAGAGCCCCTCCCATACACTCAAGGGTTCAACATTCTCTATCATGCTGTCCCTTGAGACACACTTCCACACACACTTCCACATGCATGCGAGCGCACGCCTGCATTTGCCCTTTTGCGCCCACGTACTTTGTTCCCACAGGTACAACTAGTGGACCAAAGCCCATGCTGAGGCTGTAGGACCTCTCTCAGCTTCCTGAAGAACTCTCCAGATGCCAGAGAGAGACAGTACCAGTCTGAACTGCAAAATCCAGAAACAAACAGGGAAGGTTTCAGATAAGCCAATGGGTAGGCGAAAGAACACATCCAACATAAACCGGGACATCATGACTTCACCAGCAACCCCCAAAATTGATAAATACTCCAATTCATCAGAAGCACAGGAAAATGACTTTAAAACTATGCTTTCTTAATTATTTGCTCTCAGAGCAATAGCCATACAAATTCAGACAGGTAAAGAGGAAATGAACAAATCTATCAAAGATTTGGCCAGTCAGTTGGAGGCAAAGAAAGAGGAAATGGACAAAATTCTTAAAGAAACACAGGCAAATACAGCTAAACAAATAGAGGCACAAGTAGAGATACAATTAGTGGCATATAGAGAGGAAATGAAATGAACAAAAAAAATAGAGACCATCATAAAGAGACAGGAATCCACATTCAAACAGATGAAGGTGCAAGGCATGAGAACAGAATTAGAATCAATAAAGAAAACACAAACTGAGAAAACCCTGGAGCTGGAGAACTTGGAGAAAAGATCAGGAACCACAAAGGTAAGCATCACCAATAGAATACAAGAGATGGAAGAGAGAATCTCTGGAGCTGAAGATATACTTGCAGAAATTGATACTTCTCTCAAAGAAAAAGTAAGATCAGAAAAGTCCCAAACACAAAATATCCAAGGAATCAAGGATGCCATGAAGAGATGAAATCTAAGAATAATAGGAATCAAAGTAAAAGAAGAATCAAGGCTGCAAGGTCCAGAAAATATTTTCAAGAAAATCATAAGAAAATTGTCCCAACTTAAAGAAAGAGATGTCCATAAATACACAAGAGGCCAACAGACTAGACCAGAAAAGAAACACATCACATCACATCATAGTCAAAACACTAAATTTACAGAACAAAGAAAAGGTATTAAAAGCAACAAGGGAAAAAGGCCAAGTAACATATGAGGTAGGCCTATCAGAATCACACCAGACTTCTCATCAGAAACTATGAAAGCCAGGAGGACCTGGGCAGTGTCATGCAGACTCTAAGAGACCACAGATGCCAACCCAGACTACTATACCCTGCAAAGCTTTCAATCAACATAGATGGAAAAAACAAAACATTCCATGACAAATCTAAATTTATGCAGTATCTACATAGCAAACCAGTCCTACAGAAGATACTAGAAAGAAAACTCCAATCCAATGAAAACAACTTCACCTAAAAAAAACATAGCATACAACAAAAATGAAAAGAAAACAAGCAATGAAACTCAGTAAGACCACAGTAAGACTCTAATATAAAAATAACTAACCTTAATTGGTCACTTTTATCTATCAACATCAGTGGACTCAACTCTCCAATAAAAAGACACAGACTAACAGAATGGGTGTAGAAACAGGATCCAACATTCTGCTGCATCCAAGAAATGCACCTCTGCAACAAAGATAAACACTACCTCAGAGTAAAGGGATGGAAAAATGTCTTTCAAGCAAACAGACCCAGAAAACAAGCTGGGGTAGCTATCCTAATATCTAATAAAGTAGACTTTCAACCAAAATTAATCAAAAAAGATGAGGAGGGACACTACATTCTCATCAAAGGAAAAATCCACCAAGAGGATATCACAATTCTGAACATCTATGCTCCAAATACACGAGCGCCTATATTCATAAATGAAACATTATTAAAACTTAAATTACACATCGATCCCAACACCTTAATAGTGGAAGACTTCAACACCCCACTTTCACCAAGGGACAGATCATCAAGAGAGAAGCCTAATAATGAAATAAAGGCACTTACAGAGGTCTTAAATCAAATGGACCTAATAGATGTCTACAGAACTATCCACCCAAACTCAAAAGAGTATACCATCATTTCAGCACCTCATGGAAACTTCTCCAAAATAGACCATATGGTTGGTAACAAGGCAAGCCTCAACAGATATGAGAAGATTGAAATAATCCCCTGCATACTATCTGACCACCATGGACTAAAGCTGGACCTCAACAACAATGGAATTATAAAAAAGTCTACAAGCACATGGGAACTGAACAACTTGCTACTCAATGACAGCTGTGTTAAGGAATAAAGAAAGAAAGAAATTAAAGACTTCCTAGAATTCAATGAAAATGAAGGTACAACATACCCAAATTTATGGGACACAATGAAAGCAGTGCTCAGAGGAAAATTCGTAGTACTAACTGCCTTCAAGAAGAAATTTGTGACATCTCATACTTAAGGGCCCAACTGAAAGCCCTAGAAAAAAAAAGAAGCAAATATACCCAAAAGGAACAGACAGCTAGAAATAATCAAACTCAGGGCTGAAATCAATCAATTAGAAACAAATAAAACTATTCAAAGAATCAATGAAACCAAGAGCTGGTTCTTTGACAAAATCAATAAGATAGACAAACCTTTAGCCAAACTAAAAGGCAGAGAGAAACTATCCAAATCAGCAAAATCAGAAATGAAAAGGAGGATATAACCACAGACACCTAGGAAATCCAAACAATCATTAGGTCATACTACAAAAGTCTATATGCCACAAAATTCGAAAATCTAAAAGAAATGGACAATTTTCATGATAGAGTCCATCTACCAAAATTAAGTCAAGATCAGGTAGAAAGATTGAATAGTCCTATATCCCCTAAGGAAATAGAAGCAGTCATCAACAGTCTCCCTCCCAAAAAAAGCCCTGGGCCAGATGGATTCAGTGCTGAATTCTACCAGACCTTAAAAGAAGTGCTACCTCCAATTCTCTCCAAACTATTCCACAAAATAGAAACAGAAGGGACATTACAAAACTCATTCTAGGAAGCCACAATTACCTTGATACCTAAACCACACAAAGACCCAACAACAAAAGAGAACTTCAGACTTACCTTTCTTATGAACATTGATGCAAAAATATTCAATGAAATACTTGCAAATCAAGTCCAAGAACACATCAAAGATGTGTTCCACCATGACCAACTAGGCTTCATCCCAGGCATGCAAGGGTGGTTCAATATATGGAAATCCATCAATGTAATCCACCATATAAACAAACTGAAGGAGACAAACCACATGGCCATCTCCCTAGATGCCAAAAAAGCATTTGATAATATCCAACACCCATTCATGTTTAAAGTCTTGGAGAGATCAGGGATACAAGGAACACACCTAAACATAGTAAAGGCGATATACAGCAAGCCTATAGCCACCACAAACTTAATGAAGAGAAACTTAAATCAATCCCACTGAAATCAGGGACAAGGCAAGGCTGTCCATTGTCTCCATATCTCTTCAACATAGTACTTGAAGTCCTAGCTAGAGCAATAAGACAAGTAAGGGAGATAAAGGGAATACAAATTCGAAAGGAAGAAGTCAAAGTTTCACTATTTGCAGATGATATGATAGTATACCTATGTGACCCAAAAAACTCAACCAGAGAACTCCTTCAGCTGATAAACACCTTCAGCAAAGCGGCTGGATACAAAATTAACTCAAAAAAATCAGAACCCCCCCTTATACCCAAGACAAAAGGGCTGAGAAAGAAATCAGGGAAACAACACCCTTCACAATAGTCATTAATAACATAAAATACCTTCGGGTGACTCTAACCAAGCAGGTGAAAGACCTGTTTGAAATAAACTTCAAGTCTCTGAAGAAAGAAATCAAAGAAGACATCAGAAGATGGAAAGATCTCCCATGCTCATGGAACAGTAGGATTAACATAGTGAAAATGGCCATCCTGCCAAAAGCAATCTACAGATTCAATGCAATTCCCATCAAAATACCAACACAATTCTTTACTGACCTTGAAAGAAAAATTTTCAACTTCATATGGAGAAACAAAAACAAAACAAAACAAAACAAAACAAAAAAAACAAAACAAAACAAAACAGAATTTCCAAAACAATCCTGTATAAAAACAGATCCTCTGGAGGTATCTCCATCCCCGATTTCAAGTTGTACTACAGAGCAATAATAATAAAAACTGCTTGGTACTGGCATACAAACAGAAAGGAGGATCAATGGAACTGAATAGAAGACCCAGAAATAAACCCACACACCTATGAATACTTGATTTTTAACAAAGAAGCCAAAACCACTCAATGGAAAAAAGACAGCATCTTCAACAAATGGTGCTGGTCCAACTGGATGTCTACATGTAGGAAAATGAAAATAGATCCGTATTTATCACCCTGCACAAAACTAAAGTCCAAATGGATCAAAGACCTCAACATAAAACCAGATACTCTAAATCGGTTAGAAGAAAAAGTGGGGAACAGCCTAGAACTCATTGGCATAGGAGACAACTTCCTGAACAAAACACCATCAGCCCAGGCCCTAAGAGCAACAGTCAATAAATGGGACCGCATGAAACTGAAAAGCTTCTGTAAAGCAAAAGACACTGTCGTTAGAACAAAACAACAACCTACACATTGGGAAAGGATCTTCACCAACCTAGCATCTGACAGGAGGCTGATATCTGGAATATATAAAGAACTAAAGAAGTTAAAAGGCAATAATTCATGTAACCCAATTAAAAAAATGAGGAACAGAGCTAAACAGAGAATTCTCTGTAGAAGAATATAGAATGGCAGAGAAACACATAAGGAGATGTTCAACATCCCTAGCCATCAGAGAGATGCAAATCAAAACAACCGTGAGATTTCACCTCACACCCATCAGAATGGCTAAGATCAAAAACTCAAGAGATAATGCTTGCAGGAGAGGCTTTGGAGAAAGGGGAACCCTCCCCCATTGCTGGTGGGAATGTCATCTGGCACAACCACTATGAAATCAATCTGGCACTTTCTCAAACAATTAAGAATAGTGCTACCTCAAGATCCAGCTATACCACTCCTAGGCATATATCCAAATGATGTTCAAGTACACAACAAGGACATTTGCTCAACCATGTTTGTAGCAGCTTTATTCATAAAAGCCAGAACCTGGAAACAACCCAGATGTCCATCAACTGAGGAATGGATACAGAAACTGTGGTACTTTTACACAATGGAATACTACTCAGCAATTAAAAACAAGGAAATCATGAATTTTGCAGGCAAATGGTGGGATCTAGAAAAAAAAAATCATCCTGAGTAAGGTATCCCAAAAGCAGAAAGACACACATGGTATATCCTCACTTATATAGACCTATAAGATAGGATAAATATACTAAAATATGTATGCCTAAAGAAGATAAACAAGAAAGAGGTCCAGGGGTAAGATGATCAATCCTCATCTAGAAAGACAAAGGGGATGGACATTGGAAATAGGAAAAAAACAAGTAACAGGACAGTAGCCTACCACAGAAGGCATTTGAAAGACTCTACCTAGCAGTGTATCAAAGCAGATGCTGAGACCCATAACCAAACCTTCGGCAGAGTGTAGGGAATCATATGAAGGAAGGAGGAATTAGTATATCCTAGAGGGTACAGGGAGCCCCACAAGGTCCAAATATATCTGAGCACAGGAATCTTCTATGAGATTATTTATCCAACCAAGGACCATTCATGGATAAAACCTACAACCCCTGCTCAGACATAGCCCATGGTAGCTCAGCATCCAAGTGGGTACCCTAGTAAGAGGGACAGGAATTGTTTCTGACATGAACTCATGAGCTTCCCCTCCCCCCTGAGGGAGGAGCAGCCTTGCTAGGCCACAGATAAGGACATTGCAACCATCCTGAAGATACCTGATAAGCTAGAGCCAGATGGAAGGAGAGAACACCCCCTCTCAGTGGACTCGGAAGGGGGCAGGGAGGAGATGAGGGAGAGAGGGGAGGATTGGGAGAGAAAGAGGGAAAGGGCTAGAGCTGGGATACAAGTGAATGTATAAAATTATTTAAAAATAAAAAAATACTAAAAAAAAAAAAAAAAAGATTGCATTCCCACCAGCAATGGAGGGTGTTCCCTCTTCTCCACAACCTCACCAGCATGTGCTGTCACTTGAGTTTTTTTATCTTAGATATTCTGACTGGTGTAATATGAAGTAGGTTTGATTTGCATTTTCCTGATGACTAAGGACATTGAGCATTTCTTTAAGTGTTTCTCCACCAGTCGCTATTCCTCTGTTGAGAACTCTTTGTTTAGCTCTGTACCCCATTTTTTAATTGGATTACTTGTTTTGTTGGTGCTTAATTTCTTGAGTTTTTTATATATTCTAGATACTAGCCCTCTGTTGGATGTAGGATTGGGGAAGACCTTTTCCAAATCTGTAGGCCGTGATTTTGTTTTATTGACAGTGTCCTTTGTTTTACAGAAGCTTTTCAGTTTCATGAGGCCTCATGTATTAATTGTTGATTTTAGAACCTGAGCTGTCTGTGTTCTGTTCAGTTGTTTCTTGTGTCAATGAGTTCAAGCCTCTTTCCTATTTTTTCTTCTATTGGAATTAGTGTGTCCAGTTTTAGGTTGAGGTGTTTCATTCACTTGGACTTTAGTTTAGTGCAGGGTGATAGATATGGATCTATTTGCATTTTTCTACATGTAAACATACAGTTTCAACCAGCACCATTTGTTGAAGATGCTATTTTTTTTTCCATTGTATGGTTTTGGCTTCTTTATCAAAAATCAAGTGTCCGTTGGTGTGTGGACTGATTTTTGGGTCTTTGATTCGATTCCATTGATTAACCAATCTGGTACTATGTCAGCACCACATTTTTTACTACTGTTGCCCTCTTGTACAACTTGAGATCTGGGATGGAGAGACCTGGGATGGAGAAGATGTTTGATTGTACATAATAATTTCAGCTAATACAGGTTTTTTTTTGTTTTTTCATATGAAGTTAAGAATTGTTCTTTCAAAGTCTGTAAAGAATTCTGTTTGCATTTTGATAGGGATTGCATTGAATCTGCTTTTGGGAAGATGGCAATTTTTTTCTATGTTGATCCTTCTGTTCCACGAGCCTGGGAGATCTTTCCATCTTCTTTTATCTTCTTCGATTTCTTCAGAGACTTGAAGTTTTTTTCATACAAGTCTTTCACTTGCTTAGTTAGAGTCACACCACAATACCTTTGTAGCTATTGTGAAGGGTGTTGGTTCCCTAATTTTTTTGTCAGCCCATTTTTCATTTGTATACAGAAGGGCTACTGATTTTTTTTTTTTAGTTAATATTGTATCCAACTGCTTTGATGAAGGTGTTTATCAGATGTAGGATTTTTCTGGTAGAATTTTTGGGGTCACTTATGTGTGCTATCATATCATCTACAAATAGTAATACTTAGGGTTTGCAAGACATATGCCCAGGCCTCTCAGCCTTCTATGGTCTCTGCTGAAAAGTCAGGTGTGATTCTGATACGACTGCCATGATATGTTATTTGGCATTTTTCCCTTGCAGCTTTAATATTTTTTTTCTTTATTTTGTACATTTAGTGTTTTGATTATTATATGATAGGAGGATTTTCTTTTCTGGTCTAATCTATTAAGTGTTCTGTGGACCTCTTTTGTGCTTATAGGTATGTCTTTGTTTAGATTGGAGAAATTTTCTTTTATGATTTTGTTGAAAATATTTTCTGGGCCATGGAGCTAGGAATCTTCTCTTTCCTCTATTTCTATCATTTTTAGGTTTCGTCTTTTTCTGGTGTCCTTGATTTCTTGGATGTTTTATGTGAGGATTTTATTTTTTAGATTCAACATTTTCTTTGATGGATGCTTCTATTTCTTCCATTGTATCTTCTACACCTGAGAGTCTTTCCTCCATCTCTTGTAGTCTGTTGGTGATACTTACATCTATAACTCCTGTTTACTTCTCTAAGTTCTCGCTAGCATTTTCTCAATTTGTGCTTTCTTTATTGTTTCTATTTCCATCTCCAGATCTTGAACTATTTTATTAATTTCCTTCCCCTATTTGTTTGTGTTTTCCTGTATTTCTGTGAGTAATTTATTCATTCCCTCTCTACAGGCCTCTATCTATTTGACTGCATTTTCTGGCATTTCTTTATGAATTTTATTCATTTCCTCAATTATCATCATCATAAGCATAGATTTAAGGTCATTTTCTCGTGTTTCAGTTGTGTTAGGGTATTCAAGGCTTCTTTCTGTGGGATAATTGGGCTCTGGAGAGTACATATTGTTTTGGCTTTTGTTGATTATGTTTTTACATTGGCCTTTAGCCATCTGGTTGTTTCTGATGTTGGCTGGTTGTTGTATTTAGTTATTAATATTTACTATGGGTTTATCTTCTTGTAAAGCTTGCTGCTAATCTTAAACAGCTGTATAACCAAATCATCACATAGAGACTGGGTTTTTAGTTAACCTAGAACACAATGTTGGGCAATATTTACTCCCTCCTAAACCTCCAAGCCCTCAGTTTCCTAACATTTAGATTTCCCACATTATACTTGCTTTTTGTGAAATCTTAGGTCTGGTTCATGCTCCAAGTACTCCAAGCTCTCCTCCCGCTCTGCTCTCCTCTCCTCGAGCTCCTCCTCCTTCTTGCCCCTTCCTGTTTTCTAGCTCCTCCCCTCTTTCCTGTCCTCTGGCTCCTCCCATTGCACAACATTGTATCTACTTGCTTTATTTGTGTCCTGTTTACACAAGAGTTGAGACAGGATGCATGTAGTGAGTATCACAATGCAATATCCAGCTTGAAACCAGAGAGCTGTGTTAGAGTCACAAATGCTGGGGAAATCAGCATTTGAATTAACAAGGGTAAGGCATATACATTTTAAAAGAACATTATACCAACATTCCCCCCTTTAAGTCCAATAAAAGGCTCCTTTTCTTTCAATACAACAATAATTATGAAATTATGAAAACTGTTAGGTAAGATCTACACGTGCAATGTCTAGTCCATGTATATTTAGCACATGGAGAGGGTATCTTAGGAGAAAGGGTCTGATGATCCTATTTATCTTGATAAGTTTAAAGTTCTATACCTAAATTAACTTTTATCCTTATTGGTATTACCTATATAAAAAGATTTAATTTCTAAACAACTTAATCTTAAATGTGATACTGTAACTACTTGGTCTTCAACCCCATCAGAGACTTGAGAAGGAATAAAATTAGTTGTGAGAATAAATAGGAAGTGCATGTTAGCAGCTTCCAAAAAATAAAAAATTGACAGAGACAGTTTGCTGCTGAACAGTTAGTCACCCATAACTCTCTATAACGTTGGAGCATCATCTTCAGCCTTCTGGCTCAGAATATTTTGACAGACATATACATGAAGCAGGAACTATTTAGGACTTGCTTACCCTGTCTTGGCAGAGTTCGGCAGTCGACTTGTCCTGCATTTAAGCTTGCCCATTTTAGGCAGAATTTGTCTGTTGTGAAGCGAGGGTATTTTCTTTACCCAAGTGGCTTGTTTGCCACATTTGAAGCCATCTCCATATGGAGGTTCTTCGATGCTCATTATCTTCTTTCAGGTAGGCAGGGTGCTGCCAGGAAATGACTTGTCTCATTATAACTTTCTAGTTAACTATGGCCAATATACATGGAGGTAATTCATAGTTCATTTTTTTCTCTCTTTCTGATCCCAACTAATTACAAGCTGAATACCATAATTTATACAGAAATATACAATTCCAGTTCTCAAAAAATCCTTCTGCTGCTTACTTGAAAATGCCTCTGCTCGTTGTCCTGGGGAGAATGAATCGGTAGCTCTTTATATTTTAATGAAAAAATCAACAAGGTAGATCTAAAGCAAACATGTTAGAACCTCCCTGGTCAGACAAGAATTTTTTTATAGAAAAATACTTATCCCTTTCTCTTTGGATATCAAACTTGAAACAATGAATCTCAAAGAATCAATTTTTTTTCCCAAGGAGTCTTGTGTGAGAAATGAAAAAAGGCTGAAATCTGTAGACAGATGGGGGAATAATTTGCTTCAATATTAATTAAAAAGATTTCACGCAGCTCTGACAATGTGTAGATTCACCTTACAGAACCGAACACAAGAGATAATGAGGGTAGGAACACAAACCTTTCTAATTTGCTCAGCTTATCTCTTGCCTCTTTCGAAATCTAATCCTTACGTTAGCATCTCAGAAACAGATCCAAGGCTGACTAGATCCCTTTATTAACACATTTGTCAATGTGATCACATTGAATTAATTTTTTTTTATTTCTCTACATTTTTACTTCTAGTTTCTCTAATTAGCACATAGCGGACTAGTGACCAAAACCCAGATTCTCTAAGTCTGGTAATGATGTGAAAATTGTTGGGACTTCGTTATTCTTTCATATCAACAAATTTAAGCTAAGTCATTTGTTAAATAATCAAGTCTGACTATAAAAAAAATGTCAGAAAATAGTAATTTGCTTTTAAAAAAAAAAGCATCAACTCTCTTTTAGGCATCAAAAGTAATCAAAGACAAGATAAAGTCTAATATCTCTTTTTCCATGCTGTATCTGTCTTCTTTTCCATTTGGTTACTTTCTTACCTCTGTGGATAAGAAGGTGAATTGCCTAAGTACTGTTTTGGTTATTTTTGGTTTTGGTTTTGTTTAAATAGTTGTTTTCCTCAAGGGTGCTTTGGTTCTCTGGATGTCTGAAGCTTCCATGTAAATTTTATTTCTCCAAGGTACTATCATGGCTGTATGTGGCCATGATACTATATCTTTCCCTCACAAAGCTCCTCTGTGGACCTGAAGACACTGATTCCAAAACACTTAACATTCCCACACCAATTATTATTCAAGAAAATGCCTCACAGGCTCGTGCACAGCTCAATCAGAGCTGTTTTCTTAGCTCAGGTTCCCTCTTCCCAAATGAATCTACTTGCATCAAGTTAACAGAAACTAACCAGCACACTTTCTTTTAAAGCCATGTAGAATGTTTCGAGGATTTGAAACTGAATGAACAGCTTCTAATGTGTTCTAATATAGTAAATTCCTTTTGTCCTTGAGATAGACTTTCATGTAACCCAGACTGGCCACAACCTCAATACACTGTCAAGGATGACCTTAGGTTCCTGGTCCTTCTGTATCGACCTCTCAAGTACAGAGAATTACAGGCATGCACCATCACTTCTGGGTAAAAGTGCACATTCTAGTGGGCGGCCCCATTATCAACTAATACTAGGCATGTAAGTGATTAAGCAAATATCATATAGATCACTATTACAGATGCTGAAATTTTTTACTAGCAAAACCATCCTAACATATATATGTGACAAATTGAAAGTTATCATTTGGCATAAATATTTATTTCTTCTAGTAGATATAATTTTTTTTCTTTTTAAATTTTTTTATTCTCTTTAAATACTGATCATAGTCCCCTCCCTTTTCTCCTCCCAGTCCTACCTTCCCTCTCTCTTTCCTGTATACCCCTTCACCCACTCCTCAGAAAAGGCAGCCTCCCCCAAGCCGTCCCCAGCACATTAAGTCACATCAGAACTGAGTGAATCTGCTTCCCCTGTAACCTGACAAGTCAGCCCCACAAAGTGATCGAAAAGCGGGCAACAGAGTCCATGTCAGAAACAGCTTTTATTCCCCTTACTAGGGAACCCACATGAAGACTGAGATCCACATAGGCTACATCTGTGTCGGGAGCCTAGGTCCAGTCCATGCATGGTCCTTGATTGGTGCTTCAGTCTCCTCAAGCAAACCCTGGGCCCTGATTTGTTGACTCTGTTGGTCTTCTCGTGGAGCTCCTGTCTCTTTCAGGTCCTTCTATCCTTCTCCCCATTCTTCTACAGTACTTCCCGTGCTCTGCCCAATGTTTTGTTGTGAGTCTCAGCATCTGTTTCCTATCTGCCTCTGGGTGGAGTCTCTCAGAGGACAGCTATGCTAGGCTCCTATCTACAAGCATAGCAGAGTATGTTAATAGTATCAGGGATTGGCTCTCTCCCATGGGATGGGTATCAGGTTGGGCAAGGGATTTGGTTGGACATTCCCTCAAACTCTGCTCTATTTTTATCCCTGCACATCTTGTAAGAAGGGTAAATTTTAAGCTGATGTTTTTGTGAATGGGTTGGTATTCCCCTCCCTCCACAAGGAGTACTGTCTAGTTAGACCATGGTCTCTTCAGCCTCCATGACCCCTGGTTTTTCAAGACAGGGTTTCTCTGTGTAGCTTTGGCTGTCCTGGATTCACTTTGTAGGCTAAGCTGGCCTTGAACTCACAGAGATCTGCCTGCCTCTGCCTCCCAGAGTGCTGGGATTAAAGGAGTGCACCGCCATGCCCAGTTTAGATTCAATCTTTCTTTCTTTCTTTCTTCCTTTCTTTCTTTCTTTCTTTCTTTCTTTCTTTCTTTCTTTCTTTTTCTTTCTTTCTTGTTCTTTTAATTTTTATTTAAATATTTTTAACTTATTCACTTTACATGCTGTTCACAGCCCCCTCCCTTGTCTCTTTCCAGTCCTACCCCTCTCCTTTCCCCCTCTTTCCCCTCATTCCTTTCCGCTAATCCTTAGAAAGGGGAGCCTTCCTTCCTCACCAATTGACCCCAACCTATCAAGTCATCAGGACCGCCTGCATTCTCTTCCTCTGTGTCCTAGCAAGGCTGTCCCACCAGGGAGAAGTAATCAAAGAGAGGGCAACCAAGTTCATGACAGAGGCAGCCACTACTCCCCTTACTAGGGAACTGATATAGAGACTGAACTGCCTATCAGCTACAGGTGAATAGGCATTCTATATCCTGTTTATGCACGGTCCTTGGTTGGTGCATCAGTTTCTGCAGGCTCCCAGGGCCCACATTTGTTGGCTCTGTTGGTCTCCTTGTAGAGTTCCTGTGCCCTCCAGATCCTTCTCTCCATCTCCACTATTCCATAAGACTTTCTGAGTCTTATGTGCCCAGAGTTTGCCCAAAGTGCCCAAAGTTTGTCTGTGAGTCTCAGCATGTGCATCGATCCCCTGAAAACAAGAAAATCATGAAATTTGCAGCAAATGGATGGAACTAGAAAAGATCATTCTGAAGGAGATAACCCAGCCCCAGAAAGACACACATGGTATATACTCACATATAAGCAGATATTAGCCATATAATACAGGATAACCATATTACAATCCACAGACCTAAAGAAACTAAATAACAAGAAGGACCCTAGGAAGGATGCTTAATTCTCATTAAGGAGGGCAAATAGAATAGACACCAGAAGTGGCTGAAGAGAGGGAACAGGACTGAAGCCTACCATAGATGTCCTCTGATAGATTCAGTTTCTTAATAAACATTTGGCAAGCTAAGAAAACCTGTTCTTATTAAATGGAGAAGCATCAGCTTGGATGGAAACGGCAATACTATTTCACAGAAAGCAGAATTACTTGTATCCACAGCCACTGCTCTCTGTCTTGACTGATTTGTGACAGAGAAATAAAATGAAATGTGTTTTTTCTAAGGTTTGGAGATGTTCCAGTGCCTTTGGAAACTTCAACACATTCAATTAGAGTCATGATTTTCATATTGCTTACCATTACAGAAATTCTCAAAATTAAACCAGACATACTTTCTAGATTTAAAGATTCCAGATATTTCCCTAGAGATTCAGATTTTTTAAGAATAGAGAAGATCTCAACCATCATTTTGATGAACATTTAAGTATTCTATTATATAGTCATCATTGAAAATGCTTTGATTATAATTATTAAAAGTATCCATTTACCTTAACCAACAGCTCCCATAAGAAAGGATCCTTAATAATAGTGGAATTATTCAACATTTTATTGATTAAAACATCTATGATTAGAATCCACAGTTGGTGTCATAACAAAATTAAGAAATCAGTTTTTCACATCACTTTCAAATACTTAAAAATAAAATCATTCAATCGCAGGTTCAAGTTGGAAAGATTCTTCAATATTCTGTATTCCACATTATGAATTAGAGTAGACTTCATTTCTTGATTAGGAATTTAAGGCTTTGCCTAAGAACATTCCACTTCATTGAAGAAACTGTCATGAAACCATTATGTACTATTATGTACTTATGAACCATAAAGACACATACCACCATGTTTATATTCAAAATTTTTTTTCTTCCTGCAAATAAAGAATTTAGAAGAAAAAAATGAATTTTTGCACTACGATTTTCAATTAATTGAAGATTATATAGTACTTTTTAATGAAAAATCATAAACATAGATTGATGTGGAGTGTCAGAGTCATACTTTCTATACGCAGCTGAGCTTCTCATGTTCCTTTAAAGAAGTCCTTTCTACAACCTGGGAAGAGCAAATACATTCTACATGATCAATCCTGACTCAGACTTGGAATTTCCCCAACTTGAAAGAGAAAAAGATTAGAAAAAAAAAAAATTTGCTAGAAAGCAAACCAAGTAATCCAATTAAAAAATGGGGAACAGAGCTAAACAGAGAATTCTCGACAGAGGAATATCGAATGGCAGAGAAACACTTAAAGAAATGCTCATCCTCATTAGCCATCAGGGAAATGCAAATCAAAACGACCCTGAGATATCACCTTACACCCATCAGAATGGCCAAGATGAAAAACTCAAGGGACAACACATGCTGGAGAGGTTGTGGAGAAAGGGGAACCCTCCTCCACTGCTGGTGGGAATGTAAACTGATACAACCACTCTGGAAATCTATCTGGCGCTTTCTAAGACAATTAGGAATAGTGCTTCCTCAAGACCCAGCTATACCACTGCTAGGTATATACCCAAAGTTTGCTCAAGTACACAAAAGGGATATTTGCTCAACCATGTTTATAGCAGCATTATTTGTAATAGCCAGAACCTGGAAACAACCCAGATGTCCATCAATGGAGGAATGGGTACAGAAATTGTGGTATTTTTACACAATGGAATACTACTCAGCAATCAAAAGAGAGGAAATCATGAAATTTGCAGGAATGGTGGGATCTAGAAAAGATCATCCTGAGTGAAATATCCCAGAAGGAGAAAGACAAACACGGTATATACTCACTTATATAGACCTATAAGATATGATAAACATAATGAAATCTATACACCTAAAAAAGATAATCAAGAGAGTGGACATGGGGTAAGATTATCAATCCTCGTTTAGAAAGACAGATGGGATGCGCATTGAACATATGACAGGAGTCTACTGAGCGCATTTGAAAGACTCTAACTAGCAGTGTTTTCAAAGCAAAGACTCATGACCAAACCTTTGGCAGAGTACAGGGAATCATAAGAAAGAAGGGGAGTTAGTCTGATGAGTAAAGGATAGGAGCTCCACAAGGACCAAATATATCTGGGCACAGAGTCTTTTCTGAGACTGACATGCAACCAAGGACCATGTATGAATGTAACCTAGAACCTCTGCTCAGATGTAGCCTGTGGTAGCTCAGTAACCAATTGGTTTCCCATAGTGAGGGGAACAAGGACTATTTCTAACAGGAACTCAATGAGTGGTTCTTTGGCCTCCCCACCCCCCAAGGGAGGAGCAGTCCTGTTAGGCCACAGAGGAGAGTTTTGCAGCCAGTCCTGAAGATACCTGGTAAAACAGGATCAGATGAATGGGGAGGAGGTCCTCCCTATTAGTGGACTTGGCAAGGGGCACGGTGGAGATGAGGGAGGGAGGGAGGGACTGGGAGGGAATGAGGGATAGGGACACGGCTGGGATACAGAGTTAATAAAATGTAACTGATAAGAAAAAAATAAAATTAAATAAATAAATAAATAAAATTTTAAAAAAACAAAAAAAAATTTGCTAGAAGAAAAATCCAACTTAGATTTAAATGAACACAAAAATTTATGGAAGAAAACACTTGAGAGAAAAAAATGTGAAGTGAGTCAAATTAAAAAGAACATAAATGTAAATTTATTAGCATTAATAATGCAATATTTCAAACCTACCTTAAGTAATAAAACAAGGATATGATTCTCAGTAATAAAGAAGAAAGAAAGTTTGGAGAAAAGTTCCCCAGACTGCCCTGGACTTGAAGAAGTCTTAGGTCTGTCAACAAGTTGAAGAGAAAAGGTAGACCACTACAGAAGTCCTTCCATAGCATCAGAGCCAATTGTGATGAATTTCAGAATACTGTACTTTAGTTTATTGCTCAATTGTGGGAATGATCAATGAGTACCTGTCTTAGCTTTATATGACAACCTGGCACAACCTAAAATCACCTGAGGAGAAAGTGCCAATTGAGGAATTGCCCAAATCAGATTGGTCTATGAGCAAGTCTGGGAGGGGGTGGGAGAGAGTGCTATCTTAACTGTTAATTGATGTAGGAGGGCACAACCCATCTCAAGTGACACAATTCTCTGGGCAAGTGGTCCTAGAAAGTATGAGAACAGCTGAACGTGAGCCAAGGAAATTCAGCAAGCAATGTTCCTTCCTGGTTTCTACTTTAACTTCCTGCTGGATTTCCTGACCTGTCTTCTCTTAATGATACACTGTAACCTATAAACTAAAATAAGTCCTTCCTTCTTCTTGGCTTTTTTTTTTTTATGATATTTGCCATAGCAACGGAAGGAAACTATGACAGTATACATGCTTGATTTTATGTTCTTGTATTGGGTGTCTACTGCTATCATTTCATGAAAATCACAAAAAAAAATAATTGATCAACAGTTTGGAAGACTATTCAGTAGAATTCTGCTAACAAAACAACACAAAAACTACTCTAATCAGAGGAGAACTTTAAAGAAATTTACAAATGGACTACTGTATATTCTTTAGTGAAAGTACTTATTTTTCTGGGTATGTAATATCTGTGCTAACAGAAACAGAATCTTTTTCAATAGTTTCTGACAGGTACTAATTTGGAAGAGTTAATATTAAATAATGTGTTCTTACAACTGTTCAGTGCAGAAAGCACAGTCATTGCGGTAACTCAATCCATTGTCTGCACAAACTGGATCCAGCTTACGCTCGCAAAAAGTTTCAGCTGTATACTTGCTACAGTTTGGCTGTCAAACAAAAAGACAACAAAATCCATCAGATAATAACTTTTGGTATTAAAAATTCTACATAATGAAATTATTCATTATTAGTTATTAAATGGAAATATTTACATACATTAATCCTACTTAAACATGATAACAAGTCAGATATTTTAAGACAATGTAAATAGGTGACTATAATTTCATAATTAGACTATCATTCTCCAACTTCAGCTCATACTCAGATAAAATCTCCTCAATTGTTTGTACTGGAAGAAGTCATAAAACTGAATGATTTATTTGTGGTTCTTTTATCCTTCTCAACACTTTCACTGTATATGCTATAGACACATATACTTGTCTTTACATATATGTGTGTTTGTGTGTGTGCATATATATATTTTTTTCAAATATATACACAGATATAAAATTTACTGTTGACAATATGAGGAAATTGTAGATACAGAAAATATTATACAAATTCAGATGAGTCTGGTTTTCAACTTTGTATAAGCTTTTTTCATATTTATTGAGAATAATAGTTCTTCTTAACTTTTATATAATATTACAGTGTCTGATGCATGAAAACTGATGTTTAACCCACCATATACTGGATTTTTTTATTGCATTCAGTCTTCTTCTTTTATAAAATAAATCATTCTGCTTTAAACATATTTTTAAATATAATATACACCTGTATATAATAAGGATTTTGTTCATTAATTGAATTTTTGAATAACCAGATGTTCTGTGTTTCAATAACATTAAGTAGTTTTCTCTTGTTGGCAAGACTATTGATCAACCTTGGTATAAGAATGAAACAATTGTTTTTGGTTTTGTTTTTAGCTGTTTTCAAGGTTGCCATTTTGTTTGGTGACATTTAAAAAGCCAGAAGTTTACCTTTTAAATTTCCATATTAATCATATTACCTTTGGTCTGGGCTCCTCTACATCTCCAGCAGCAGTCTCTGCAACCAGGGGAAGAAGAAAAAAGAAAAAAAAAATCAGAAAGACAGGAGACACCTGAGGAGCTGAGTACAATGTTTCCATTCCCTAATAGTGGAAGGAGAGAATCAGCTCCCACAAGCTGTCCTCTGGCTTCAACTTATGCACTATGGCATATATGAACACATGCACACTGACAAATTATTTAAAGGAAACAAGGTAATATTTACAGAGAAAATCTATAGTCCAAGGTGGGAAGTATCAGTAATATTTAGAAGTGACTGACGCAAATTGCTTACCCTTTTGACACTGGCAGCTAGGGATATTTGTCACAATACTAAAATAATATTTTCATGAAGTGACTTCAACTATGGAAATGGCAGCTTATTATATCTCAACCTTAATTTAAAGACAACCACCACTTTCTTTTCTTTAATACATCATCTTGCTGGCACCTATATTTATTTGTATTGGCTTGGCACCTATGTGAATATAAAGTTAAAGAATATGAGACTAATCTAAATAAATTAAAGAGAACATAAACTAATAACTGAATTAACTAGAGTCAATTCAAGATACAGAAAGAGAAGTCTATGAAGAGATCATTGACAAAAGAGACTTCAGTCTAATAATGGTCAAATGGATTATTTTTAAAGATTACTTCTCATTAATTAAGGGAAAAAAAACCATCACAGATCACAGGTGTGCCCATCTTCAGAAAACAGCTAAAAAGTCATCTCAGATTAATCCCAACATAGTAATAACAGGTGACTTCAATACCTAACTCACACCAAAAGACAAGTCATCCAGACAAAAGCTAAATACGGAAGCACTGGAATTAAATGACCCTCAGAGCAAAAGCACCCAACATGTATCAACAGAATGTTTCACTCCTGTAACTACAATACATGTTTTTCTCAAAGATACTGAGACTTGCTCCAAAATAGACAACCACACAATAGGTCAAAAAACAGATCTCAAAAATAGAGCAAATTTAAATAATTTTTAATATTCCCTATGACTACAACAAAATAAATCTAGAAATCAACAGCCAAAGCTGCTACTCACTAAGGAGAGGAAGCCTCTCTGTCGCGAAAGTGCTTTCCAATTAGGAAGTCTGGTCTCTAAGGAAGTGAAGGTTGAATTTGAACTGCTGTTTGGTGAGGGTTAGATACAGTCAAGTGAGGGCTGTACAAAACATTAGGTCTGAGACTGTAGCACTGTTTCCATTTATTCTTTATACCTATCAATAATGCTTTGCTTGTTCCCACTCATCAACTATCTAGTAAAGCCTGGGTGTGGTAGTTAGGGCTATTTAATTTGGGTATGAGGATAGCAGTAGCAAAAGAAAGAATACATTTCTATTGTTTTTTTTTAAAACATTGTAATATTGTTATTATCAACATGCAAAAAAGAAGGCATGGATTTCTCGGTGCAGTGTGTATGTGTGTGTGATATGTGCTAACACAGGCATGTATAAATACAGGCACCTATATTCAGATGGTCCTTTTTTATACAGTGCATATTTGTTTGTGTGAATGTGGAGAACAGAGAAGAGCTTTGGGTGATATGTTTCAAATGTCAGTCAACTTTTGTGTGTGTTTTGAGTATATTTGTAAAAGACAAGCCTGAAATTTCCCAGTTGGCCTAGTATAGCAGGTCAGTGAGCCCCAGGAATCCTCCTGCCTTGCCTGAACTACAAATACAGGCTCCTGCCATCATGCTAATTTAGGAATGGAATTTGGTCCTTGTATTTGCTGGGCAACTACTCTATTAACTGAACCTTCTTTAGAACCCATACTGAATGGATTTTTTTTTTAATGTTTATCCATATCTGGTCACTTCGTGGAACTTTTACAAATTCTGAGTATTTTTCAGAATTCCCATGGTTTTTTGAATACTCTAATTATATGTGAAAATAAGAAAAATATTTTATCCTGCTTTTTAGTGATTATACTTCTGATGTTTTTCGTGGTATAGTTACCACAACTTCTATAATAATGGTCAACAAGTGACAGATGACAACTTTTAGGAAAACCATCCAGTGATCCCACTAAAGAAAAAAATCACATATATGTGCAATAAATAGTTTAAATTAATATCAAAAACACATGGGATGATTACTTATACATATACCCCTTGAAAATCACGGGATTTGTCTCACAGAAGTAAATATTGTTCATACAATACTTTATGTCTACCTAATACCTCAAAATTATTTTGATATTTATCATTTATATGTGGAAGAATCGGTGAGCTATCCCTTAAAAAGAACTGGATGTTAGAAGATTCAGTTTGAAAACTATAAATGAGACGGTGTCAGGGAACACCAGAGCTAGAAGATATTACATCCCATTCTTTACATTTAACCTCTACCTGAGCTCCATAGTGGGATGAGAGTAAAAATCTTCCATCAATGCATAATAACAGCAACAACATCTAAAGTCCACTACTTGTTTCTTTTTCATTTACTGTTTTCAGAGACTTACTCTCCCTATATTATCTTAGCTGACTTTAACTCCTGAAGCTCAGCAAGTCCTCATTCCTTGATCTTTAAGTAACTGGCATTAGAAGTTCAGAAACTTGCCCTCTGTTCATGTGACCCATTCTAATTCACCTCCCCTTCTTTAGTTCTCTAGGAAGAAAAGTGAATAAAAGCCATTCATTCAGAGTGTAATTTTCAAACACTTTTGTGACCTGATTTGTTTCATTTTCCTACACAAGATTAATATTCCCAAAGTCCATTTGTTATTGAATTACAATGGATGCCTCCAGAATTACCTGACCGATGGAGTGAGGGCATAATATTTTACTCACCAAAATAAGGATGTCCCAAGACCACGATAAGAAAGAATTTGATCCATATTGAAGTCATTTTATCAAATCTGTGAAATAAACATTTAAGATCATGTATAACACATTTCTAGTGAGAGAATCTTGTGGAGAAAGGAACTACTCTATGCCATTTCCCTAGCTGTAGTGGACCCTTCCCTTATAATTCCTTGAATCCTCAGAATCAACAAGACACACTCAGAGCACAGAAGGACTCTTTGAGACTGGAAATAATGTCATTACAAATCTAAGAACTCACATAGTCTTCTAACCCTTGGCTTATCCAGGAGTCTCCCAGCTACATTGAAGGCAATGTCCATAATGAAATCTCTTATTTTCCTTTTCAAAACCAGAAATCCTTCTCCTACGAATAAGGGACCTGGAAAACTCCATATAGCAATTCTAGGCAACAGCAGAACCTCAGAGGATCTCCACCACCTACGTGAAAACAGAAACAGGGATATCAGCAGCTCTGCAAGGACTGTCTGTTGTTTCTCTTACCTTCTCAGACATCTCCAACCAGTTCTGGAGCCTTTTTATTATCATTTTAATGAGGAACTTGGTTGGAGGTAATGCAAATAGCCAAGCACAGATAAACATAGGTATGCTGTGTCCTCAAAGGAGGCAGCAATATGCCTACTTCTTGAGAAACATCAGCCCTTGTCCAGAAGAACTTCCCCTGATCTGGGACAACTTGAAACTTATCTAGATTTATCTGGAAATATGAGATATTAGGTGACTGATATACTTAAATATAAAATTGTACTAGATAAAAAAAGTGTTATGTAATTTTTGGTAATATGTGATATAATTCATGTACATATTGCATAATTTACAAATAATTTAGAGAAATATTTATATATTCAAGAGTTCTTTATGATTAAAAAATTAAAATACCTATAGCTTTTGAAATGCAGGGCATATTATATTTTTATGGTCACCTACTGTGCAATAGCACATTAGACCTCTCAGGAGAGGAGCTCCACAAGAAGAACAGCAGAACCTAAAAATTGGGGCAAGGAGTCTTTTCTGAGACTGGTATTCCATCCAAGAACCATGCATGGAGATAACCTAGAACCCCTGCAGAGATGTAGCCCATGGCAGCTCAGTCTCGAAGTGGGTTCCCTAGTAAAGAAAACAGGGACTGTCTCTCACATGAACTCAGTGGGTGGCTCTTTTATTTTTTCTTTTTTAATTTTAATATATCATATTAATTACAGTTTATTCACTTTGTATCCCACCTGTAGCCCCTTCCCTGATTCCTTCCCAATCCCACCCTCCCTTGCCTTCTCCTCCCATGATGCCCTTATCTAAATCTACTGATAGGGGAGGGTCTCCTCCCCTTCCATCTGACCCTGCTATTTGATCACCTCCCCCTGATGGTGGAACAGCCTTACCAGGCCACAGAGGAAGACAATACAGTCAATCCTGATGAAACCTGATTGGCTAGGGTTAGAGAGAAGGGAGGAAGACCTCCCTTATCAGTGGACCCTGGAAGGAGCATGGGAGGAGATGAAGGAGGGAGGGTGGAATTGAGAGGGGATGAGGAAGGGGACTACAGCTGGGATACAAAGTGAATAAATTTTAATTTATAAAAAAATAAAAACCTAATAATTTAATCCCCTTCCTATATTCATATTTTTATTTTTAATTAATTCATGGCAATGCATAATTATAATATACAGTGATATATATATATATAAATGGACAATATAATAGAATAAATATGTTTTTCACTTCAAACTTTTATCTATTTGTATTGACAATATTCAAAATTCTTCCAACTGCATTTGAAATATTAAAATAATTGTTCCCAACCATATTTACTCTGTTTTACTATAAGACATTAGAATATCTTTCTGTTATTAGATTGTGCCCTTATACCCCAATTGAGAACCAATTATCTGTCTCCTTCTTTCTTGTGATCAACCACATCTTGGTTAGTGCTTAAGGCAGCTGCCTGGCAGCTTTGGAAAGGCTCTGGTGGATGAATATTAAGATGATATTGTACATAAGCAGATTGAGTGCTGTAGATTATGGCATGGACTGGGCGTTTCCTCAGGGATAATGTATCCATGTGGTTGTCTTCTTCCCAAACTGAACCTAAGACCTGCAGCAATTTCAGGCTGCATAGATGCAGGCGCTCAGAACCACTTGCTTACCCATTCTCAGCTTTGCAATTATTTTCATGATTCACAAACAACAAAGACATCAACCAGAAAGGCCATAGATATCTATCAGCAGGGTGTGATAGAATTAGTACTCTCATATGTGAGTTACTAATGAGAACATCATAAAATACAAAAATTGAGAGACTAATTCTACTTGTCAAGTTGACTAAGTAGAGAGCTTATGTAAGCAGTTGGTATATCACACTTGAAAGCCTTTTTTTGAAGGCCTTTGGTTCACAACGGTCAGTCGATGACCTGAGTGGTAAGACCCATCCTGAATGTGGACCTGCCATTAGCTTTGCTGGAAGCTCTGGCAAAGGGGAAAGCAGAAGCAGATGTGAGCTCTGATTTGCACTCTGTCTCGCTCTCTCCAGCAGATTTTTTTTTTTTTTTCTGTTGAGACTCACAAATATCTCACAGTACCATCACTTGCCCTCAGGACTTGGGAAGCCTGGCCAAAGCTCAAAGCCAGTTTCTCAGTAGATATCTGTTTGTTTGGAGTGGTAGAGACAAGGAAGTAGGTTTCTGTACAGGCTTCTGTGAAGTCTGCAGAATCATGCAGAGATAATGGAGGACACTTGTTTAAACCTGCTGTTCTCTCACTGGGAGGTAGAGACCAGACTGGAAGGGCAGTGGAACCTGATTTCTCTAGATTGTCAAGCTGAACTCCTAACATAATTAGTGTCTTAAAATGCCTGCACAATGGTCTAAAAATATAGCATTACATAGACTAGAGCAAATGCTTTACAGGTTGTTCACAGACATTAGTTACAAAGTTTTTTAAAAACACAAACAAGAAGGCTGAGACTAACTTGAATATTGTGTACTTACTTACTTATTTTTTAGTTACCAGAAAGTACTGGCTGTGGTACTTTAATTATCAGAAAAGTGGTTGTGATACCACCTTCAGCACCGTCTAATCTCCTTCATAAAGAAAACAGTAGGGGAGAAACAGAACCAAAAAATTTGGGCCCAGTGTTCTTTTCTGAGACTGATACTCCAACCAAGGACCATACATGGAGATAACCTAGAAGCCCTGCTCAGATGTAGCCCATGGCAGCTCAGTGTCCAAGTGGGTTCCCTAGTAAGAAACAGGGGCTGTCTCTGACATAAACACAGTGGCTGGCTCTTTGATTACCACTGCCTGAGGGAGGAGCAGCCTTACCATGCCACAGAGGAAGACAATGAAGCCAGTCCTGATGAGACCTGATAGGCTAGGGTCAGATGGAAAGAGAAGAAGGTCCCCTTTATCAGTGGACTGGGGGAGAGGCATGGGACAAGTAGAGGCAGGGAGGGCAGGATTGGCAGGGATGAGGGAATGGGCTTTAGCTGAGATACAAAATGAATAAATTGTAATTAATTAAAAATAAATTAATTTTAAAACAATTATTTTTAAATGAAAGAAGAAAGGAAAGGTGTGTTCCCTGCTTTCTCTTTTATCAGGATTAGGCTCTTAGGACTTATGGTGAGATCTCCTCTCCATCTGGTGTTTCCTGCAGAGTGGGAGATAAGAATGAATGTCTTCTCCATGTAACTTTAGCCAGTGTGAGCAGCACCATTTGTGGAAGGTGCAGTCTCACCTCCACTGATTAAACCCATAACTGGTACCTTTAAAAGAGACATAATAAATATTAGCCTTTTCTGTCAAACACTATAAAACTATTATTATCTAGGACAAGGAATTCAAATTACTTGATCTCCACCATCTTGTAAGACTTTCATACAAACTTGTTTACCTACCCCACTTTGATAAATCTGTATGGAAATGCTTCAATGCTGCCCACATGGGTAAAACTCCTATTCACACAAAGGCTCTCTGCCTTTTCTGAACTTGGACGACTTCTTAAAGGGTGACCTCCTTCTCCCTTTCTTCATTTCCCTCGCACTCACTCCTTTCAAAGAAGCCAGTTGCAGAAACCTGGGAGGAACAACCACAGACAATGGAGGAAAAGACTCAGTCACCAACCCACTTAGGAAAAATCCTAGTGTACTTCCTGCCCCCTGCCCAACATGCTCCTGCTTGCTCCTCTTTTGTGAGCAGCAGACTTGTAGAGGACAGGAAGTGCTGGTTGTTTATACACCAGCTGAGGACACACTAGCCTAGAAAGCATTTGGAGCACAGTGTTTGTAATGATGTTGCAGATACGCTTGGCAGGTGGTGGGTCCTGAGACAGGAGGGACAATAGACTGACTAACCATGTGGTTTCTTTGAGGGTTGAAGAAGGTAGAGAAAGGATGCACTTTTCCAATCTGGAAATTTTCCTGTAGTTTCTTTCAACTAGTCATTATGATGTAACCTCAGCTGTGGGGATAATTTTGTTACCCAGAACCTAAACAAAGGTGATGGTTTAAAAAAAAAAAATTAAAGTCTAGACTCTTTACAAGTAGTAATCAGAAAATCAGGTTAAATGATAAATGCTCACTGTTCAGGATCTGTCATCCTATACCAGGTATATTCAGTGTGAGGCAACAGAAATTGTAGGAAGTGCCTTCTGCACAGGCTTTCAGGACTCCATGCCATGAGAAGAGGCTCTGTTAAGAGGAAAAAAAAAAAAGAGGGAACACTGTGATATCTTAGATGATCTCAGACTGCATGCAAACTCCATTTTGCAAACAAACAAACAAAATAACAAGTATCTGTTTTCACTTCACAGAGGTCCACACACAAACACATCCTCCCATTTGCTCCATATCTCCAGAACAAAAGCAATTCAATCCAACAGAACTGAATCCCACAGCAGTGGGTCCTCCTAAGAACCTTTCTTTCCTGGGCCTACAGTACTCTTGTAAGACTCCTGGGAGTCCTACATTACAGGGGAAGGCCCCAGAGTGAGGCACGGAGACTAGGATCGATACAAACAGCAAGAGGTTTATTGAAACCAACATTGTGGGCTCTCCTGCACCTTAAGGAGAGGCGACCCAGAGGAACAAAAGCTTTGGGTTTTTATAGGCAACTTTGGAAACAGCAGCAGGACATTTTTTCATTGGTGGATATTCTGGGTCTAGCTACGTGCTTGGGCCAGCATACTCAGGGTTAAGCTGCCCGCTTTGCAGTTTCTCCAAGGATTGCCTGCCCCCACCTGTGTCCTTGGGGGCTTTTCCAGCAATGGTCTGTGTGAATGTTCCAAGGACTCCCGGCATCCATGTCCTTAGGCTTTTTCCAGCAACTGTCTGACTGTCTGTGAGTTTGAGTCCTCAGGCCGGGAGTGGGGAGCAGAAGGGAGAGGGTATACTCTGCACTTAGCAATTAGTGGAAAGTTTCCAGTTTTCCCAGTTTTCTGGGTTGTTCTCAAGCTAGATCCCTTCACTCTTCAAGAAAAGGGCCTGGCACTGTGGAAACAACCCAAGTTTATGGTACTTTTTTCAGTAACACACTTCCCACCACAGCTCAAGGACCAGCAGCCGCTTTAAGGCCTTCACTTCAGCCACTTACTTGAGAAGTCCTACGAACTTAATCTTCACTGCTCATGTTGGATAAGCTGGACCTCAAGCCGATGAGTTATTCTGTCAGGGTGCCGGGGTACATCAGCCATGTGCACAAGCCTTCCCAGATAAAGAACACACTGACTGCAATTATACCCAGGAGGGACTCAGGCATAGAATAACATTATTAATAAGCTTCACTAATGAACAACTAAAATAAGGAACCTGTTCACTAGAACAAGATCAAAGACGTCACTAAAGGAAGGGAGGAAATGTTTTGCCATATATCTCAAGGGACTAATAGAGGCTTTCAGAAAATTCAACGACCTGGGTTTCATGTTCCCTAAAGGACAAGCTAGCCTCTGACAGTCAAGGATTCTTCAGAAACTACAGACCCAGCCAGCATCATACCACTCAGAACCAGCTGGTGAACATTGCTTTCTTGGTATTCAATAACCAAGTTCTGGAGGAAGAGCAACAGACTAAAGGTGAAGAGAGAAGGGGCCCAAATGATGAATTGCCCCCTTTTTTTTTTCAGAATAGGAAAAGGCCAATCCTTTATCACAGCCACATTACAGAATGGACTGTGCCTAGGAAACATGCTGTCTCCAGATCGTCACGTCTTGATCTGTGATGAAATTTGCTGGGGTTATCATGAACAGGATGAGTAAAACAATGATAACAATAATAATAGTAATCCAATTGTAGATTCTGAGACTTTATTTCTCCTGGAATGCCTTCTCCTTGACTCGGTATGGCTACATGGAACACCTCAAAGACAATGCTTGTTCTCACGGTATTCAGTAAATGTGACAACCAGATTTGGAACCATACATTTCTGGTCATCTGTACAAACCACTCTCTATCCTGTAGAGAGAACTATAATTAAACCGTCTCAGGGTAAACTTGCAATCTGACATGACCCTAGAGTAAAAAGAGCCTGACGTCTGAAAGACTCTAATAAATTCTCACAAGAGTGGACTCAACTGTTTCGAGCATCTGCATTCTTTTTTTTTATTAATTACACTTTATTCACTTTGTATCCCCCCATAAGTCCCTCTCTCCTCCCCTCCCAATCCCAACCTCCCTCCCCCTTCTTGATGCATGCCCCTCCCCAAGTCACTTATAGGGGAGGTCCTCCTCTCCTTCCTTCTGGTCTTAATCTATCAGATCACATCAGGAGTGGCTGCATTGTCATCTTCTGTGGTCTGGTAAGGCTGCTCCCCCCTCAGGGGGAGGCAATCAAAGAGCAGGCCAATCAGATTATGTCAGAGGAAGTCCCTCTTCCCATTACTATGGAACCCACTTGGGCACTGAACTGCCATGGGCTACTTCTGTGCAGGGGTTCTAAGTTATCTCCATGAATAGTCCTTGGTTGGAGTGTGAGTCTCTGGGAAGTTTGCTGTGTTCAAGTTTTCTGGTTTTGTTGCTCTCCTTGTGGGGTTCCCATCCTCTCCAGCTCTTACTATTTCCCACTTTTTACATAAGATTCCATGCACTCTGCGCAACAGTTGGCCATCAGAATCAGCGTCTGCTTTGACAGTCTATACTGCAGAGGCTTTCAGAGGCCCTCTGTGGCAGGTTCCTGGCTTGTTTCCTGTTTTCTTCTTCTTCTGATGTCCATCCTCTTTGCCTTTCAGGATGGGGATTGAGCATTTTAGTCAGGGTCCTCTCTCTTGATTAGTTTCTTTAGATGTACAGATTTTACTAGGTTTATCCTATGTTATATGTCTATATGAGTGAGTATATACTGTGTGTGTGTTTCTGCTTCTGGGACAGCTCCCTCAGGATGATCCTTTCCAGATCCCACCATTTACCTGAACATTTCATGATTTCCTTATTTTTCATTGCAGAGTAATACTCCATTGTGTAGATGTACCACAATTTCTGCATCCATTCCTCCACTGAGGGGCATCTGGGTTGTTTCCAGCTCCTGGCTATTACAAATAAAGCTGCTACAAACATGGTTGAGCGAATGTCTTTATTGTGTACTTGAGCCTCTTTTGGATATATTCCTAGGAGTGGTATGGCTAGATCTTGAGGAAGCGCTAGTATCTGCATTCTTAGTCAAGGGAAAAGTGCTAGCCTCAAGATGTCCCACTTAATACCTGTGTAAAATGTTTCTTTTTAAAGCAGTCTAGGTAGTACATTGGATTAGAAAACAGGATCCACCTTTGCTTGCCTCCAAAAACCACATCTCACCATCAACCACAGATACTACCACAGATGGAAAAAAGATGGGAGAAAAATCACATCACTCAGCCCTTCTCAAAGAAAATTCTCCTTGCAGTAGAATGCAAATAACAAACAAACCAATCACTGGTCACCATGCAGAAAACAGAAGACTTCAGAGAGCTCCCACCCTGCGTGGGTTATCTGTAGCATACAACACCTCTGAAGACCTGAGAATCTATGTGAAGGAAAAGGCAGAAAGACTGTAAAAGCCAGAGGCAGTTAATAACTTGAAGAAACAATGTTTTCTGGGTGCAACAGGACAAATATTCATATGAACTCAAAGCAACTGTGACATACTCAAGGATGACCTTAGGTTCCTGGTCCTTCTGTATCTACCTCTCAAGGACAGAGGATTACAGGCAGGCACCATCACTTCTGGGTAAAATTGTACATTATGCTGGGTGGCTCCATTATGAATTAATGCTAGGTATGTAAGTGATTAAGCAAATATCCCATCAACACTATTTCAGATCACTATTCCAGTTATGTTATACAAATATGTTTTTGTTTTAATCACAAGAGTGGGATATGGGGACGCCTTAGTTTATTCACAGCTGATAATCGACTCCTGCAGATCAGAGAGGGATGTGGTTGGTGCCAGCTGCAGTTACTCGAATTCTGAGGACTCAAAAAGGTATAAGTACCAGAACCAGAAGACAGCCAAAATCTCTGAGAAAGAAGAAGGTGGCTGCTCTTTATGCTGTTGCTGGTTCATGCTTCTGCTGTGTTTGTTGTTGCTGGTTTCCTGAACTGCTAGATATCCTGACAAGTGAGATTGGTATTGCCCCAAAGAACCTGATGACGCTGACCAGCTGGAAGTAGTAAAGAGACTGACATCACCTCTCCCCACTAACCTTCTTTCTCTCCTACCTAGTGTTGGGGTGTGGAAGGTATTAAGAGGAATGGTAGGGTGGAGAGTGCAAGTAGAGGCATAAAACCCCAAATAAAATAGTTCCAAGAATAGGCACAACCACATTTTATTGATTAAAACATCTATGATTAAAATTCACAGTTGATGACTTATAAAAAATTAAGAAATCATGTCTTCACATCACCATCAATTACATGAAAATAAAATCATTCAGTGACAGGTTCATATTGGAAAGACTCTTCAATATTCTGTATTCCACATTATGAATCATAGAAGACTTCACCTCCTGATTAGGAAGGTAAGGCCCTGTGTATGAACATTCCTCTTGGTTATTGTTGTACTATTATTCTTCTCTACACTTCCCAAAATATCTCAATTTTATTCTTCTCCTTCTGCAAATAAAAAAGTTAGAAGAAAAAATTAATTTTTGCACTATAATTTTCAATTGATTAAGGATTGTATGACATCCATTTTAATGGAAAGTTATGAACGGGGATTGGTGTGGAGTGTCATTGCCTGTCCCTTTCTAAATGTACCTGGGCCCTCATATTCCCCACGCTTGTAAATGAGCCTTTTCTACAATTTAGGATCTGCCCACTCAAAAGAGAAAAGCATTAAAAATTGCTTTTTTTTTGGGGGGGGGCTGGAATAAAATTGCAGCTGAGAACTAAATGAACACAAAAATTTATGGAAGGAAACACTTGAGAGGAAAATATGATGTCACTCAAATTAAAAAGAATACATATGAGAATATTCTAGCACTGATAATGTAATATTTTAAACATAGCCTACATAAGAAGACAGTGATATGATTCTCAGTGATAAAGAAGTGTGGAAAATGTTCCCTAGACTTCCCTGGACTTGAAGAAGGCTTAGGTCTGTCAACAACTTGAAGAGAAAAGGTAGACCACTACAGAAGTCCTCCCATAGCATCAGAGCCAATTGTGATGAATTTCAGAATTCTGTACTTTAGTTTCTTCCTCAGCAGTGGGGATAATCATTGAGCATCTATCTTTGCTAGCTTTATATGGGAACCTGGCACAACCTAAAATCAACTGAGGCGCAATTGAGGAATTGCCCAAATCAGATTGGTCATGAGCAAGTATGGGAGGCAGTGGGGGAGAGGGTTGTCTTGACTGTTAATTAATGTAGGAGGGCACAGCCCATCTCAGGGGACACAATTCTCTGGGCAAGTGGTCGAGGAAGTATAAGGGAGTAGCTGAACCTGAGCCTAGGAGTGAACCAGAAGGCAATGTTCCTCCATGGTTTCTACTTCAACTTCCTGCTCAATTTCTTGACCTGACTTCTCTCAATGACAGACTATAACCTGTTAACTAAAATAAGTCTCATCTTCTTCTTGGCTGTTTTTTTTTCTTAATTATGATATTTGCCATAACAATAGAAGGAAACTGTGACAGTACCCATGCTTGATCTTACATTTTTGTATTGAGTTGTTTGTCTACTGCTCTCGTTTCTAAAAATCACAAAAAATTAATTGATCAACATTTTGGAAGACTATTCAGTAAACTTCTGCTAACAAAGCAATACAAAAACTACCATAAATCAAGGAACTTTAAGGAAATTTACAAATAGTCTCCTGTGTTTTCTTTAGTGAAAGTGGTTATTCTCTGGCTATGTCATATCCATGTTATCAGAAACAGGATTTTTTTCACCAGTACCTGACATTCTTTCCACTTATTTGGAAGACATAATATTAAACCATGTATTCTTACAACTTTTGGATGCAGAAGAAGCATTCATTGAGGTAAGTATCTCTGTCGTCTGCACAAATTGGGTCCTTTTCTTTGGAGCACATAGACTTACGTTTATACTGACTACAGTTTGGCTGTTAAACATAAAACAACATAAAATCTATCAGATAATGATGATTGGTATAAAATTACACATAATAAAATAATTCAATATTAACTATTAAATATAAATATTTACATGATACATTCTACTCAAACTTAACACATTCCTAATTACTTATAAATCAGATATTTTATTGTAATGTAATGAAGGGACTGAAATTTCATGATTAGGCTCTCGTTCTACAACTTCATCTCATACTCACATAAAATCTCCTCCATTGTTTTGTACTGAGAAAAATCATGAATCTGACTTATTTGTTGTATTCCTATCCTGCTCGACACACTCACTGTGCATGTTATAGACACATATAGCTGTCACTGCATATTTATACACAGATGAAATTTATTGTTGACTGCATGAATTATTTGTAGATACAGAAAATTTGCAATTTTGATGAATCTGGTTTTCAGCTTTGTATAAGTTTTACCTTTTATTTATTGAGAATAGTTCTTCTTAACATTAATGTTATATTCCAGTGTCTGACTTCATAAAAATTGATGTTTAACCCACCCTGAAATGGGTATTTTATTGCTTTCAGTCTTCTTTTTTAGAATAAATCATTCTACTTTAAAAAATTTGCAAAACATACTATATACCTGTATACAACAAGGATTTTGTTCATTAATTGAACTTTTGAATATCAAATTTTCTACCTTGTCTATAATATTGAGTTTTATATTATTGGCAGGACTGTTACTCAACCTTTGTATAATATGAAAATAATAATTTTTGGGTTTGTTTTTAGCTGTTTGCAGTGTTATCATTTTGTTTAGTGACATTCGAAAGGCCAAAAGGTTACCTGTTAAATTTCTTTTTTTAATTATTAATTTTTCAGTCACTTTAGATCCTGACTGTAGCTCTCCATCTCACCTCCCATCTCAGTCTCCCCCCTCTCTCTTCTCCCTCCCTCTCTTCTCCCCACTTTCCTATTGGTCTGAAAAGGGCAGCTCCCTTTCCCATCCAACCCAGCTCATCAAGTTGCATCAGTACTGAGCATGTCCTCCTCCCCTGTGGCCTTGCAAGGCAGTCCTGCCAGGTAAAAGCAATTAAAAAGCTGGCAAGTGAGCCCTGTCAGATGAACTTCCCACTTCCCTCACTAGAGAACCCACACCAAGCCTAAGCTGCCCATCTGATTCATCTTTGTAGGGGCCCTAGGTCAAGTTTCTGCATGGTCCTTGATTGATTCTTCAGTCTCAGCAAGCCCCTCTGGACCCTGGTTAGTTAACTGTGTTGGTCTTCTTGTGAACTCTTGTCACTTCTGGGTCCTTTTCTCTTTCCTCCCAATTTTCCTCAAGACTCCCTACTCATTGCCCAATGTTTGGTTGTGAGTCTCAGCATCGGTTTTGAGATGCTACATAGTAGAGTCTCTCTAAGAGGATAATTCTATCAGGTGCTTGTCTGCAAGCTTACAAGAATATTAAGCTTAAATCACACATCTGACTTTGCACATTAATAGTGGGAAATATCAACATCCCACTCACACCAAAGGGCAGATCATCAAGACAGAAATTAAAAGAGGAATGATAAAAATAACAGACTTCATGAATTAAATGGACGTAAGAGATATTTATAGAACATTTCACTGAACACAAGAGATTATAACTTCTTCTGAGCACTTCACAGAACCTTCTAAAAACTGGCCATATACTCAAGCAAAAAGCAAGGCTCAACAGTTATCAGAAGATTGAAATGACCCCCTGAGTCTTATCAGACCACCATGGATTAAAGCTGGAACTCAACAACAACAGAAATAACAGAAATCCTACAAACTCGTGGTCACTGATCAACTGATTACACAATGACCATTGAGTCAGGGAAGAAAAAAGGAAAGAAATTAAATGTCCATGTTAATCAGTATTCGTTTACCGGTTTTCTTTTAGCTGGTTGACCTGTAGCATCAGTGTCTGGAACTAGTGAAAAGGAAAAAGAGAAGAAAATCAGAAAGATGGGAGAGGAGAAGGGTGATGGTTTAGCTACCAAGCCTGAGGAGCTGAGTTCGATGTCCCAGCTCCCTCATAGTGGAAGGAGAGAATCAACTCCCACAAATTGTCCTCTGACTTCAACATATGCTCTGTGGCATATATGAACACATACACACCTACAAATTATTTAAAGGAAACAAGGTAAAAATATTTACAGAGAAAAGCTATAGTCTAAGATGGGAAGTATCAATGTTTAGAAGTGACTGATGCAAATTGCTTACCCTTGTGACATTGGAAGCAAGAAGGTATTTGTCACAGTACTAAGATAATATTTTCAGGGAGACTTCAACTATGGAAATGGCAGCTACTGAATGTTTATTATATTTCAACCCTAATTTAAAAACACCACCATTTCCTTTTCTTTAATGCATCATTTTGCTGGCACCTGTATTTACTTGTATTGGCTTGGCACCTATGTGAATACAAAGCTAAAGAATATGAGACTAATCTAAATAAATTAAAGAGAACATAAACTAATAACTGAATTAACTAGAGTCAATTAAAGATACAAAAAAGGTCTTATACAGATATTGATGAGAAAATAGACTTCAAACTAATAATGGTCAAAATGGATTACTTTTTTAATTTATCTTTTATTAATTACAGTTTATTCACTTTATATTTCCACTGTAGCTCTAACCCTGTCCCCTCCCATTCCTACACTCCCTCTCCCTCTTCTCCACCCAAGCCTCTCCCCGGTCCTCATTGGGGAGGGCCTTCTCCCCTTCCATCTGATCCTATTCTATCAGGTATCATCAGGAGTGGCTGATATGTCTTCCTCTGTGGCCTGGTAAGCCTGCACCTGCCTCAGGGGAAAGTGATCAAAGAGCAGGCCACTAAGTTCATGTCAGAGACAGTCCCTGTTCCCATTCCTAGGGCAACCACACTGGGACACTGAGTTGCCATGGGCTACAATTGTGCAGGGGTTCTAGGTTATCTCCATGAATGGCTCTTGGTTGGAGTATCAGACTCAGAAAAAAAACCTGTGCAAAATGGATTATTTTTAAAGATTACTTCTTACGGATAAAGGGAAAAACACATCAAGAGGAACCTATAATTCTAAACAGATGTCCACAGAGCCGAGATGCCCATCTTCCAAAAAGCAAATACAGCCAATAAATAATCTCATATTAGCCCCACCATACTAATAACCAGTGACTTCTATACCCAAATCACACCACAAGACAAGTCATCCAGACAGAAGCTAAAAAGGGAAGCACTGAAGGTAAAGAAACACAGAGCAAAAGTCCCCAACATCCCTTGACAGAACGTCTCCATCTGGAACTATAATACACATTTTCTCCAGGGTACTGACATTCTCCAAAATATATCATCACACAATAGGACAAAAACAAATCTCAAAAATACAGGAAAATGTAAATAATATCTTATATTCTCTCTGATTACAATGAATCTTGAAATCAACAGCCCAAGCAAATACTCACTAAAGAGAGTAAGCCTCTCTGTGGAAAAGATGCTTTTAAGTTAGAAAGTCTGGTCTCTAAGGAAGCGAGGCTTGGATTTGAAAAAGTATCATGTCAATAAAATTTTAAATATAGAAAAACATTAGGTCTGAGGCTATAGCAGTGCTTCCATTTGTTCAGTGTATACATGTCGGTAATGCATTTTGACTGTTCCCACTCATCAACTATCTTGTAAAGCTTGGTTGTGGTGGTTGGTGCTATTTCATTTGGGTGTGAGCAGTAGTAAAGGAAAGAATCCATTTCTGTTTTCAACATGGTAACCTGGTTGCTATCAACACGAACAAAAGGAAGCATGGATTTCTCTGTGCTGTGCTGTGTGTATTTGTGTGTGTGTCTGTGTGTGTGTGTGTGTGTGTGTGTGTGTGTTTGCATGCATGCATGCACACATGCACCTGTGTTGGTATGGTTCTTTTTATGCAGTTCATGTATATTTGTGTGCATGTGGAGAACAGTCAAGAATGTTGGGTGTTATTTCTCAAATGTCATTCAACTTATACATGTGTTTGGAATGTGTTTGTAAAATACAAACCTAAAATTCCCCCACATCACCTCATATAGAAGGTCAGTGAGCCCCAGGACTCCATCTATATCTTTCTTCCTTGAACAATTACAGACTTGTGCCATTATGCTAATTAAGGAATGAAACTGGGACCTGGTATTTACAAGGCAAATAAACACTCTGTTAATTAAACCATATCCAAAACCCCCAGTCAATGGATTGCCTAATATTTATATGTATCTGGTCACCTTCTTGAACTTTTATAATTTCTTAACATTTTCACAGCATCCTATTTCTAATGGTTTTTGAATGCTTTGATTTTAAATAAAAATAACAAATATACTCTGTCCAGCATTCCGGTGGCTGTAATTCTGATTTTTTAGGGTGCAGTTGCCAGAGATTCCACAATAAATGACAGATGAAATCTTTTAAGAAAACAAACTAGCACTCACACCAAAAAAAAAGATATATTCTCAATAAATAGATTAAATTAATGTTAAAAAATTCATGGGAGTGCTTACTTCCAGAGATTGAAAGACTCCCGTTGAGCCTCTCTAGATGGGGAGACCCCGCTTCCC
>NW_026596040.1:6155383-6233573 GCF_907164565.1 Psammomys obesus
CTTGTAAAATAGTGTTGACAGTATTATGCTAGGGCTTTATTCTTTCAAGATGATGCCACACAAATCACTTGATTTGCCTCATATAAAGTAATATGTGCAAATAAACATAGTTAACACAACACCTTAGGGCTAATACCTCACAACTGCTATATTTTGACATTCAGTATTTATATTTGGAACAACCATTGAGCTATTTCTTTACCCAGAGCTGAACATGAAAAAATTCAGTTTGAAAACTGTAAATGAATGGATACATAAATTGTGGTACATCTACACAATGGAATACTACCCAGCAATTAAAAACAAGAAAATCACAAAATTTGCAGGCAAATGGTAGGAATTGGAAAAGACCATCCTAAGTGAGGTATCCCAGAACCAGAAAGACACACAGGTATAGACTCACTTATAAGTAAATATTGGACATATAAAATAGGATAAACATACTAAAATCTGTACACCTAAAGAAGCTAAGCAACAAGGAGGACCCAGGGTGAGATGCACAATTTTCATTCAGAAAAGCAATTGGGATGGATATCAGAAGAAGGTGAAAACAAGGAACAAGACAGAAGCCTACTACAGAGGGCCTCTGAAAAACTCTACCCAGGACAATATTAAAGCAGATGCTGAGACTAATAGCCAAACTTTGGGCAGAGTGCAGGGAAGCTTATTAAAGAAGGGGGAGATTGAAAGACCTGGAGGGGACTGGGCTCTGGACCAGAAAACTGGGCCCAGGTATCTTTTCTGAGACTGATACTCTAACCAAGGACCATTCATGGAGATAACCTAGATCTCTGCACAGATGTAGCCCATGGCAGCTCAGTCTCCAAATGGGCTCCCTGGTAGGAGGAACAGGGACTGTCTCTCACATGAACTCAGTTGCTGGTTCTTTGATCACTCATCCCCCAAGGGGGGAACAGCCTTACCAGGCCACAGAAGAAGACAATGCACCCAGTCCTGATGACACCTAATAGGCTAGGATCAGATAGAAGGGGAGGAGGAGCTCCCCTGTAAGTGGACTTGGAAAGGGGCATGTGAGAAAAGAGAGAAAGAAGGCAGAATTGGAAAGGAATGAGAGAGGAGGTTACAGCTTGATTACAAAGTGAATAAACCGGAAAAAAAATTTTTTTAAAGAAAACTATAAATGAGATAGTGTCAGGGAACACCATGGCTGGAAGATACCGTTACATAACATTCTTTACATTTAACCTCTACCTGAGCTCCTTAGTGGGATGAGAGTAAAAATCTTCCATCAATGCACAACAGCAACAGCATCTAAAGTCCACTACTTGTTTCTTTTCCATTTACTGTTTTCAGAGACTTACTCTCCCTATATTATCTTAGCTGACTTTAACTCCTGAAGCTCAACAAGTCCTCATTCCTTGACCTTTAAGTAACTGGCATTAGAAGTTCAGAATCATAGCCTCCGTTCATGTGAACCATTCTAATTCAACTCCCATTCTCTAAGAAGAGTGAATAAAACCATTCACGATGTAATTTTCAAAGACTATTGTGACCTGATTTGTTTCATTTACCTTCACAAGTCTAATGTTCCCAAAGTCCACCCATTGTTGAATTACAATGGATGCCTCCAGTGTTACCAGAACTATGAGAGGAGGGCATAAAAGAAAATTTCACTCACCAAAATAAGGAAGAAGTACCAAGGTCAAGATAAAAAGGAATTTGATCCATTTTGAAGCCATTTTATCAAATCTGTTAAACAAACATTTACGATTATTTATGACACATTTGCAGTGAAAGGGTTTTGCAGAGAAAGTAAATACTCTGTGCCTTTTCCCTGGGTTGCTAACTATGGTGGTCCCTTCCCTTATTCTTCATTGAATCCTCAGGTTGAGCAAGACAATCTGAGCACAGAAGGACACTTGGAGAATGGAAATGCTCTCATAGCAAAGTTAAAGACTTATTCATTCTCCCAAACCTTGGCTTATTCAGAAGACTCCCAGCTGCGTTGAAGGCAACATTATAATGAAATCTCAGGTTTTCCTTTCAAAAACCAGAAATAGTTCTCCTACAAATAACGGGCGTAGAGAACTACTTATGGCAGTTCTAGGCACCAGTATAGCCTCAGAGGACCTCCACCACCTACCTGAGAACAGGAATGGAGAAATATCAGTAGCTCTTCGAGGACTCTCCCTTTTGTTTCTCTTACCTTCTCAGACATCTCCATCCTTTTTATTATCATTTTAGTGAGGAACTTTGTTGGAGGCAATACAAACAGCCAAGTACAGATAAAACTTAAGTATGCTGTGTCCTCAAAGGAGGCAGCAATGTGCCTACTTCATGAGACACATCAGCCCTTGTCCAGGAGAACTTCCCCTGATGTAGGACAATTTGAAACTTATCTGGATTTATCCGGAACTATGAGAAAGGAGAAGGTAATGAATACTAAGAAAACCTGAGGTAATGAGATGCAAAAGATTTCCAGGAAATTGGATTGAAAAATTTAAGAAAATAGAAATAAAGGTTTCCATGCTTGGTAATCCACAATGTCAGACACATTAGACCAAATAAGGTATTTGGTGTGTGTTATGTTTTGTCTGAGGAACCTATAGATTCACACAGAGTTGTAGGTGTTTACATAGAGTGCTGCAGGGGTCAGTTTAACCAGGTTATCCACTGGGACATCTGTAAACCTGTAGCACAACCCTGGGACCATGAGTAGACAGCAAGTAGTAACAGACACCAGGGAGGAGTTCTTTCCAAAGTCTCTTTCACTACCAAGATGCTGTGTCTATTGTGCAGACAAGTCTGGGCTTGGTATATGTAAAAAGCTCCCAAAAGAGTCTCTGACAACAGAAAGTAGGGAATCCTAACTAAGGGGTAGAAGCAGGATTCAAACAGCAGAAAGAGCATAAGAAGCTTTGGAGAGAAGCTGAGGACACCATGGAGACGGTCCTAAGATGTATGCTGATAGTTTCATCCAAGTCTTAAAGTTGACTACAAGACACTTTGGGATTTGAACAGGCAATTCACTGGGGGTGTTTAGTTAAAATCCTTTAGAGTCTGACTGCTATAAAGAGCTTTGTCATTGAGCACCTCACTTCAAATCCTATCTGTGTCTAAATGACTTTGATGAAATAATCAGGCTTCATAATCCACAACTTTCTTACTTCAAAGATGGGAATCATCTATATGTCATTTTCTCATTAACGTTAGAATTTTAAGACATTCCATACATGTGCATCATGATTATAATTCCTTGTCTATTCTATTCTGCCTTTTAAAGTAATGAATAAAGCTTTAATTTAGAAAGGAGAAATATTTGAGTTTAACAATATTCGATGGACACGGAGCAGATATGACATCTGAGGTGAAATTACACAAAAGCACAGACCTGAAATTACTGGGAAGCTCATTTGCCTCACACACTGAACACCACCCACCCCCATTTCATCGTGTTGTAGACTGATCATACTGTGTTGTGTAAGCTAGACTCACAATCTTCCTTCTGCAGCCTCCTGAGTTCACTGGCAGCCTCTAGAAGATTACTAGCACCATTATGACCAGCCTTGCTATTTTTCAAAAGTGTCCATCAGAAGAGATCACAAAATAAACCAGCACAAGTAATAATAGGTCACACACACACACATACACATCTATATATATTCATATATATACATATATATATTCAGAAATAGGATTTTTTACATCTCTCCCAGAATAATTTTTTCCTTGCCATAAAAAATCACAGCAAATACTACTCAAGTCACTTTCCTCCATTAAATCTTCTAACTTATATCCTCCCAAAAAAATGGCCTCCTAATCTCTCCACAGTAACACCTCTTCTCCAATATATATAGTAGTACAATTTTTTTTCTTAAGATGCCTATTTTATGGGACTGTCCAAAACATGAAACCTCTCTGCCTCACCTCGGAACTTTTTCATACTAATATTTGATGGATATATGTGAATCTACTGCTCTAAAACTACAGAACCATTCTGATGGGTGTAAGGTGAAATCTCAGGGTTGTTTTGATTTGCATTTTCCTGATGACTAATAACGTTGATCATTTCTTTAAGTGTTTCTCTGCCATTCTATATTCCTCTACAGAGAATTCTCTGTTTAGCTCTGTTCCCCATTTTTAAATTTGGTTACTTGATTTGTTGCTTTTCAGCTTCTTTAGTTCTTTATATGTACTGGACATTAGCCCTCTGTCAGATAAGGGATTGGTGAAGATTCTTTCTCAATCAGTAGGCATTCCTTTTGTTTTGATGACAGTGTCCTTTGCTTTACAGAAGCTTTTCAGTTTCATGAGGTCCCATTTATTGATTGTTGCTCTTAGAGCCTGTGCTGTTGGTGTTCTGTTCAGAAAGTTGTCTCCTGTACCAATGAGTTCTAGGGTCTTCCCCACCTTTTCTTCTAACCAATTTAATGTGTCTGATTTTATGTTGAGGTCTTTGATCCACTTGGACTTTAGTTTTGTGCAGGGTGATAAGTATGGATCTATTTGCATTTTTCTACATGTAGACATCCAAATAGACCAGCACCATTTGTTGAAGATGCTATCTTTTTTCCATTGTATGGTTTGGCATCTTTGTCAAAGATCAGGAAGACCCTGAAATTTCACCTTACACCCATCAGAATGGCCAAGATCAAAAACTCAAGTGACAACACAAGCTGGAGAGGTTGTGGAGAAAGGGGAACCCTCCTCCACTGCTGGTGGGAATGTAAACTTGTACAACCACTCTGGAAAGCAATCTGGCACTTTCTCAGACAACTAGGAATAGCGCTTCCTCAAAATCCAGCTATACCACTACTAGGCATATATCCAAAAGAGGCTCAAGTACACAATAAGGACATTTGCTCAACCAAGTTTGTAGCAGCTTTATTCATAATAGCCAGAAGCTGGAAATAACCCCGATGCCCATCAACTGAAGAATGGATACAGAAATTGTGGTTCATCTACACAACGGAATATTACTCAGCAATGAAAAACGAGGAAATCATGAAATTTGCAGGTAAATGGTGGGATCTAGAAAGGATCATCCTGAGTGAGCTATCCCAGAAGCAGAAAGATACACACGGTATATACTCACTCATATAGACATATAATATAGGATAAACCTACTAAAATCTGTACACCTAAAGAAACTAATCAAGAGGGAGTACTGTGGCTAAAATGTTCAATCCCCATACCAAAAGGCAAAGAGGATGGACATCAGAAGAAGAAGAAAACAGGAAGCAGGTTAGGAACCTGCCACATAGGGGCCTCTGAAAGGCTCTGCAGACTATCAAAGCAGATGCTGAGACTTATGGCCAATTGTTGGGCAGAGTACATGGAATCTTATGAAAAAAGTGGGAAATAGTAAGATCTGGAGAGGACAGGAGCTCCACAAGGAGAGCAACAGAACCAAAAATTTGAATACAGGCATCTTTCCAGAGATTCATACTCCAACCAAGTACCATGCATGGAGATAACCTAGAACCCCAGCACAGATGTAGCACATGGAAGTTCAGTGTCCTAGTGGGTTCCATATTAATGGTAACAGGGACTGCCTCTGACATGAACTCATTGGCCTGCTCTTCGATCACCTCCCCCTGAGGAGGGAGCAGCCTTACCAGGCCACAGAAGATGACAATGCAGCCATTCCTGATAAGATATGATAGACTAGGATCAGAAGGAAGGAGAGGAAGACCTCCCCTATCAGTGGAGTGCACTTGGGGAGGGGCATGCATGAAGAAGGGGAGGGAAGGTGGGATTAGGAGGAGAGGAGGTAGGGGTTTATAGGGGGATACAAAGTGAATAAAATGTAATTAATAAAAATTAAAATTAAAAAAAACCTATAGAACCCTGTAGAGTTGTCATGTGGAATAATAGTATTATCTCTCTTACCCCAGATATGTCAAGGTCAATGCAGTACTGTGTCTACCTCCTACACCTTCTAAATAAACCAGACAGAATTTCAAGACTATATTATATAGTTTTTATATAAGTATTATATAAGTCTATTACCAACATGGCATCTTTTCTCACCTTCCTATCAAAAAGAGAGAAATGACCCCAGTACTGCCTAATATGCTAAGCTGTAGACTACTAACTGGGCTTCCAGTATGGAATGAACGTGACTGAGCTTTATTCTGTCTATGAGAGTCTCAGATTTTAATATGTCAATCAGAAATGAGGCATTACAACAGGTATTAAGGAGGGCACTCTAGTTGTGTTTGGGGAACAAGAAAGCCTTGACACTCTTATACAAATAATCCTGCAGAATCATTTGGACTTGGGTATGTTGGTGTAAAGGGGTGCCAGACTTTAGTAGACTCCAAAAGTTTAGCACAAATGACTTCATGATGGATATTCAGGCTATTAAACTCAGCACACAGAGAGCACCACCTAGTAAAACTAAAATGAAAGCCTGATCCATCAGAGTTCTTCATTCTGAAAAACTCTCTAATTTACTAACCTTGCTTGTTGCCTTCTATAGTTCTGTTTCTAGCTAACTGTTCTTGTTAACAGAAGTTTGCCAACCCAGAACACGGTTATTGTGCTTTAAAGTTCACTCTCTGAGAAAGGTTTGGTGCTACACTTGGATCCTGAGCATCCAGTGTAGACACCTGCTGTCTAATAAAAACTTTCTATTAGCTTGATGCATGTGCCAGTAGTCTTCCCTGGTGGATTTCCCACAACATTGGCAGCCCAGGCAGATAGAGTTTATGTGGTGTTTACTTTTACATGATACTTTTAGATATATAACTCACAAAGGGTTGGGAAAATATTTTAAAATTTAAGGAGATCATTAAGGTGTGATCAAATCTAAACTCTAACATGTATTGAGTAATAGGTCTATGACTCACTTTTTTGATTCATGGGAATTAGACTATGGGAAATAACAGTGTAGGTGGCTACAATTCATTCATATTTTTATTCTATCCTAAACCCTAAGCCTAATATTTCAATTTGTGTCTTCCAGAATCCAACTATTACATGAGTAAAAGTGCTAATAGTCTAAGTCTACTAACTTAGTGGTAACCCAGAAAGACCTAAATCCTGAAATGTACACTTTCTTCCAACCCATGCACAGAAATAGTCATTAAATTTAACCAACTGCACCCAGAATAAAAATTCTTAATAAAATGCAATTATCTAACATTTTGAGTGAAATGTTTATGATCAAGAACCACATTGAATCTAATATTATAAAACACAAAGATAACATTTTTTTCACAGCACATTATAATGAAGTGCTTCAATCATATGTTCGTGTTGGAAAATATTCCAAATCTTATATTTCACCTTACCAACCACAAAGGGCTTCATTTATTTTTCTTGAACTGAAGGTGATTGAATGATAGCTTGTGATTGTAGGAACTTCCATAATATTTCATTACATTCAGAATCAGAACAAAGTGAGGCTCAAGAAAAATTCAGCAGGAACCATGGTCAAAACTCCTTTTATCTTTCCTGTAAGGAAATAGTCATAAGAAAAAGAAATTATTAAATTAACATTTTCTCCTTCATCAGGTTGCATAAACTACTTTTCGATGAGGGGGAACTTAACATGGATGGGCGTACAGCACCTCTGCTAACCTCTACAAGCAGCTTGGCACCACTCACCCCAGTCCTTGGAAGAGTCCTTTTCTCCTTCTGGGGATAATACTTGATTCTTTCTACATTCTCAGGTACAGCTGGATTTGGGGATATGCATGCATTCAAAAGAGGAGAGGACTAGAAGTTGTCTTACTCACTCTCAAAAGCAGGATCTAATTTGGGGTTTAAATGCACCTAAATTTCTATGAAAGGAAACACTTGTTGTAAATGTGAAGTAAAGTTGGAGGAAAATGGAGGAATCGAAGTAAAAAGAAAATGTGTCTCATCAGGATTGTCTTTCATAGTCTTCCTCTGTAGCCTGGTAAGGCTGTCCCCCCACCAGGGGGAGGTGATCAAAGAGCCATCCACTGAGTTCATGTCAGAGACAGCCCCTGTTCCCCTTTCTAGGGAATCCACTTGGATACTGAGCTGCCACAGGCTACATCTGTGCAGGGATTCTAGGTTATCTCCATGACTGGTCCTTGGTTGGATCAGTGGACTTGAGAAGGGGCATGGAAGAAGATGAGGAAGGGAGGTAAGGTGGGGTCAGGAGGGGATGAGGATGGGAGCTACAGCTTCGATACAAAGTGAATAAATTGTAATAAATAAAAATTATATTTTAAAAGAAAAAGAAAAAAGATTTTTAAAAAGATTGTGTGAACATTGATTGAACAACTTAGTGACACATACCCTATATAATAAGAAGGATGATGTGCAGAGCAAAGGGAAGGTAGATGGAAATTACCTAGGCTGTGCTGGCCCTTAAAAAAAAAAAGAACTTTGGCAGCTCTTAGCATATTCAAAAGACAAGTGAACCACTGGAGAAGTCCCTCTATAGTATTAGTCCCATTGTGATGGGTTTCAGAGATGGATTTCTATACATGAGCTGCTTACTCAATGATGCTACATCAATGAGGTGATTGTCACTCATCATCTGAACATTGGAAGAGCATTTATATTGGTTAACAGTCTGTTGTTTGTAGTTCACACAACTAATCTAAATTAATTCCTCTATGTATTTGCTGACTACCTGGTAGACTTCTGGTGACAAAGCAAACGCAAAAACCTGTGTTTCCCGTGAAACTGGAAAGAAGGGTTAAAAACTATTGCATAGTAATGAGAAAGATGAATGCAGGATATCAATTTAGGACAGACAAGATATTTTGTGAAGATCGACCAATGTAATAGTTAAGGAATGAAAAAAAATAGATTTGTTGTTGATTCATTTGATTAGTGATGGAGAAATTTAGAAAGAAGCAAAAATATAAAAAAAAAAATGGATTCCCCATTTCTTCCCCAGTGAAAGTGGTAATTGTTGGCCTGTACTGTGTCTGCCTTATTGAAAACAGGCTTTTCCTGTCATTTCCTGAAACATTCTCCTTTACGTAAAAGAACTAATAATAATCAACTGTAGAATTTTTACATTAATTCAGTGTACAAAGTACATTTATTTACATAAGTAACCAGTTGACTCCACAGCCTGGATCTAGTCCACCTATACACCCATATTTGATGTATGGCTCAAACAACATAAAACTTATCAAAAAATGATCTTTTTAAAGTAGAAATTCCACACAGCAAATGACTCATTTTAAAGTTTAAATATAAACAATAAGGTACTGAAACTCAAATTAAACAGAACATATTATTTGGAAAAAATTTTTAAACTTTGAAAGCCATGCAAAAGTTTGACAGCAATTTTAAAAATGGGTTATTGTGCCCCACAGTTCCACAAAGCTAGATTAAATCTCTTTGTTATTTTCTATTTTTAAAAAAAAATCATAAAATTCAAGAATTTAGTTGTCATTCTCTCTCCCTTTTTGTCAATTATTTTACTGCATAGATACCCATTATATGCACAGGTATGTTTCCCACAGATATCAGATATAGTCACAGAAAAAAATCTATGTTGGACATGCTGGTAATTTGGAGAAATAGACAATATTATGTCTATTCTAATGACTATGAATTTAAATTTTGCAGGCTTTATATTTCCAGTTGTTTAAAACTATGGGTCTTCATTATCCCTGTTATATAATATCAAAATCATGTTTAATTCACCATTTATTTTTGATATACTTACTTTCAATCTTCTTGCATTGCTAGGATAAAAAATTCTCTTGTAAACACATTTTTAAATATAGTAGGTACTTGTATACAATAATTATTATTGCCAATTAATGAATTTCTTTGTTAATAGTGGTGTATTTTACTTGTCTACATTGTTGGTGTTTTACAGTTGTCAAGACATTTTTTTTTTACTTTCTTGTATTAATAATAATACAAGTAGCTCTGTCTTCTTTTAAACTATGTGTACGGTTGTTGTATTGTATATTTTTACCTTGTGATAAATATGCCATGAATTTGTAGGATCAATCTTTTCAGGTAGAAGAACAAAATAAAATTGTAAAGAAGGAGAGGGACAGGGAGGTGGCTTAGCTGGCAGAAGTGTCTGCCACCAAACCTGACAACCTGAGTTCAATGCCCAGCATCCACACAGAAGAAAGAGAACTGACTCTTCCAAGTTGAGTTTGACTTCAACCTACATGCCACCTACAAAAACAATCAGACTGCCATACAGACACGAACAAATATTTAAAAATTTTAATTAGAAAATGATGGGGTGCTCTATAGTCTGTGGTAGGAAGTACTCACAGTATTTACAAATAAACTTTGCATTATTTTCAATGACCTTAAAGTAAGAAAGTGAGTATTTATTGAAGTATAAAAATAATATATCTATACAGTGGCTTTATCTGTAGACTTTTTTTTATCAAGTTTCTAATCTCTAAAAGCTTTCTATTAAAAATATGATAGCTTCCTTTCCTTCATTCCCTTTATTTTTTATCATTCAAGTAATTTTTAAATTTTTTACAATTTATTTATTATATATCCCAAATGAAGCCCCTTCCCTCAACTTCTCTCATCCTTTTCCTTCTTCCCTTCTTCCCACCATCCCCTTCTAGTTCACTGAAAGGGGGAATTCTACTCCTCTGCCATCTGCCTGTAGTAAGCTATGGTAAGTCTCATTTTGACTCCCTGGATCCTCTTCCTCTGTGGCCTGACAAGATAAAATCCCCAGGAGCAAGTGATCAAAGAGCAGGAAACTGAGTTCATGATGGAGGCAGCCCTGCTCCCCTTACTAGAGAACCTACATGGAGTCTGAGCTGGAATACGACTCAGCTATTAAAAACAAGGAAATCATGAAATTTGCAAGCAAATGGGTGGAACTAGAAAAGATCATTCTGCTGGGAGTAACCCAGAAACAGAAAGACATGAGTGGTATACACTCACTTATAAGCGGATATTAGCAATAAAATATGAGATAGCAATACTAAAAGCTACAGACCTAAAGAAGCTATACAAGGAGGACCCTAGGGAGGATGCTTAAATCTCATCTAGAATTGCAAACAGGATAGACACCAGAAGCATTGAAAGAGAGGAAACAGGTTGGGAGCCTACTATAGAGGGTCATCTGAAAGGCTCCACCCAACAGGGGATGGAAACAGATACTGAGACAGCCTAACTGTGAGCATAGGGAGCCTTCATTCCCTTTAAAAACTTACTGGTATGAGCTGTGACAGCTATCTATAGTTTCTCAATAAGCCTGTCTTAATGAGACCTATATGAACTTGCATTTTCCTGACATCTGTGGTGAGCACTTGGACCTTGCTCTTTTCACAAGACTCTGCTGGGATTCTACAAACTTAACATCACCAGTAAAGGACCACAGATTAGTGGCCACAGGATCCTTCCCACAACTATATCCCTCTGGAGATCCTCATACATTGCAACATTTTGGCACCTGGGTGAGTAAAGAGTCATATTAACTCGGGATCTCTCCAAGCTACACCTCATGCCAGGACCACAGTGAACTCTCACTGGTCACAGCATCTATCAGAGGTTAGCAGTGTATAATCAGGGGTCTTCGCTCTAAGCAGGTTTGTTCAAGATGCGAGTGGACTTAGAACTACCACAGAACCTATCTAAGTTCAGAGAGGCAAAATGGACCATTCCTATGCTCTTACCATGACCCAGGTACCTTCTGCCAGCAAATCAGCATTCAAGAACAGAATCATTTTAACTGCTCTACCTGGGAGTCAGCACTGACTGAACTCCTACAATCACCCAGAAGAGTCTAACCCCCATAGGTCATGTCAGAATTAATTACAGTTCCAAATGTGCTCTCACAAGGGAACTGTATGTTCATCCTAGACATGGAATTCAACTACCTCAACAAATCCCAACTGGGAAAAAAAAAAAGTAAGAAACCCGAGCCAATGTATCTCCTTCCAAAATTACCAATCCCATAAAAATGGTCCCTTGGGAAAGCTATTTGGAGGAAATTTCAGAGATTTCAAACAAGTAGTTAAAAATATTCACTGAATTTTAAAAGGACAAGAATGGTGTGGGAAACTGCATCCAAGAGAACACATACAAGGAAAATTACTTTGATCCGTAATGAAGACAATTTACCAGGTCTGTGGAATAAACATTACTGAGTTTATAACATATATCCAAATGCAGGCTTATCATACTAAAACCAAGGAAGGAACTACCCGACATCCCTTCTCCAAATTTCCAAATTATGAGCTTTCTTCTCTGTTTAGCCATAGAATAGATAAGGCACAACATGGAGACTTAAAATGCCTCTTCATATGCACTGAATGGATGGTTTGTGGGATCCACAGAAGATGGTTTGTGAGAAGGGAAGAGAGGAGGCTGCAGATGGTGTTCTTTGGCAGTGCTAAGGAATAGCCTGAATGACTGAGTCTGGAGGGATGGAGAAAGCATACCTTTGAGGAGATTAACCCTCCAGAAAGTACAGGGAATTAACCCTTCGATTATCCCCATAAAGCATGGCTAATATGAAGGAAATAGCCACATCAGGATCTTATTAGTTTAAAACAAAAACAAAACTGGACAAGTCTTTGCAGCAATTAAATACAGCATCATGCCTCTGCTCTACCTATTTGAAAACAGGTGAGGAAATGGAAACACACCAAGAGCTCGCGAAGTACCCTTTATTGTGCTTATCTGTCTTCTCAGTCACTGGGTCTAGCTCAGGATTCTGACTTGGCCTTTGGGTCAAAACCGTGGTTGTGGGTAAGACCAATAGCCAATCATAGATAAAGAAAGAACCTTCTGGGACACCTGGTAACTATTTGAGGCACATTTCCTGGAAGAACAAAAAAAAGAAGGCAATGAATACTGAGATATCCTTAGATGGAGATATGCAATAGTTTTCAGAGACATTGGACTTGAAAGTACAAGAGATTAAAAGGAAGAACAGAAAGGTTATAAGCAGACCTATATTTACATCTCTAGTTATCTTCAACACTTAGGCACATTTGATTTAACTGAAACTTGGTGTTTAATGACTGTTTTTTTGAAGTGCCTACAGATTCACATGCTGCTTTACATCCTTAAGCAAAGTGATCACTGCAACCAGTCTTCCAAATGAGACATTTGTAAACCCATAGCACAAGTTTACAACCCAGGAATAGACATTAGGGTGTGCTGGTTTACTCCAGGAAGCCTGAGCTACAGTTTATTTGAAAATCTCTAAGACGAGTTTCTGGCAACCAGCAGTAGAGAATCCTTCCCAGTAGATAAGAGGAGGATACAAAGAGCAGAAAGAGAGAAAGAAGCATAAGGGGGGAGGGGAGGGGACCACAGTGCAGAAAAGCCCAAGATGTATGCTAATAGGTTGAGCCTTGCCTTAGACTTGAGACACTTTGGAGTTTGAAGGAGGAATTCATTTGTGGCTATTCATTTAAACTCTTTAGAGTCTGACTTCTTACGCCCCTGAGGATATGGCCTTACCAGGCCACAGAGGAAGAGGATCCAGGCAGTCCTGATGAGACTTAACAAGCTATGGGCAGATGGCAACGGTGGAGAACTCCACCTTTCAGTGGACTAGGGGAAAGAGGGAGGGAGGAGTTGAGGGAAGGGGCTTCAATCGAGATATATAATGAATAAATTGTGAAGAAAAAAATAAAAAGTACAATTAGAAACTAAAAGAGCTTTGGCATTAAAGACTCTGGTTCAATTCCTTCCTAAGACCAAATGACCTCTACAAAATAGCCACACTTCATACACTACAACTTTCTAACTTTCTTCTTAGTGAATAAATCTCATTTCATCCATAGAGAGACTGAAACACAAACCAAGGATCATGTATGGAGTGGACCTAGGTCTCCTACACATATGTGCACAATGGGCAGCTTGGTCTTCATGTGGGTTCTCTAGTAAGGGGTGCAGAGACTGTCTCTGAAGAGGACTTTCTTACTTTAAATGTGAGAATATCTACCACAGAGTTTTCCATTTAAACCATTGTAGATAAATCTAATGTATTTTCTCTCGTACTGAAATGTGTCCTATTGTGTTCTTACACAGAAAAGCTCCGGCAGGTACAATTACATTTAAACTCTTTTTGCTAGGTTCTCCAAAAGTTTAACATGCACCCACCCTGTGAACCACCCGTTCCCCTCCTGGATTCAGATCTTTTCTGAATTATATAAGAATTCTAACATGAAGTTGTATTGAAGGTTGATTTTCTCTATAGTTCTTTTTCAAAGTACATTTATACTGCACCAAAAACATTGACTTTTATCAATAAAATTTCCCCCAGTAGGCTGGTTTTTAAAGATAATAAAGTGTCAGGTTTTCTACTTAAATTATATTTAATTACTAGAATGTCGTGCTTAAAATACCATTTGTCAGAGCCAGCCAGCAGGGTCGAACGGTTCTTGAGTCGGGAGTGAGGATTATAACTAATAAAATAACACACAGCACACAGGAGGCTTTTTTAAGAAGGTCCGGACTCAACAGCCACAGCAGAAAGCCTCTAGCCTCTGCAGCAAAAACTAGCAGCCCTAACAGCCACTGTCAGCCCCCAGCTGCAACCACCGGCCTGTCTTTTTATTGTACAGTTTTTAAGCCAGAGTAGAAACATCTCAGAACAATGGGTTAATTTCCACAAGGATCCTGAGGAAGAGGTGTGATCCTCACAAGCTATCCCACCTGCTGTCACAAACAAAAGGAGATGGACTTGCAAATTTTTCTCTGCCTTTAGTGAAGGTCCAGTAAAAGCAGTCGCTCTGCTGAGATTTAAATATCAAAGCAGCTGCCAGAGGCACCGCTCCCGACAACCGTTAAAATTTTTCTACCTCTTTTTCCATTTCACCTAAATCTGAATTTAATGGCTAGCAAGATTCTGCTCCTACAAAATAAATTGTCATTTGGAAATATTTTCAAAAAGATTTTTTTAGAGAGCAGTCACAACATGTTGGAGAATTTACATTCATTAGAGCACAATAATTTAACCAGTAGACTTAAGTTCCTAGAGAGCCATGACAAATTCAGACCTGTTTACTATCTTGTTTATGACACTAGATAAAGTCTAACACACACCGTAAGACTTCGTTTAACACATTTACCTCTTGAAAAGTGTGCACACTGGAGTGCCAGTGAGGTGGCACAAAGGGTAAAGGGGTGTTCCACCAAGTCTGCTGACCTGACTTTCCTAGTCTGTCTTCACAGGATGGAAGCAGAGTACTGACGATAGCACGTTGCTCTCTGACCACAACGCATGATCCGTGACACAAGTACATCCCACATATATAATTAACGATACATAATTAATGATATATAATTAATTATACACAAGTCAAATATTTTAAAGATACAATTAATTCAATGTATTTTATATAATTAATAATACAATTAAATGAATGGTTGTTCACTGAAGATTTTTTATATACAAGTCAGATATTTTTAAGATACAATTAGTCACCTGATGAGTGGATAAAGGACACATGGTACATTTACACAATGAAATATTCACGTGTTAAGAAAACGAATTTCTCTCTTATTGAGTCAGAATTTTGAGTCCTTGTCTTAAGGAAAGATGAGTAGTTGCTTAGACTGATTCCACCCACCTCTATATTCTCTAGCCTCACAAGCCAGGCCATGGATGCTTTCACCTTTGCCTAAAATTACTGTCTAATTCAAGCAGTTCAGAGACAGAGTACTCCCTGACTTCTGGAGTTACTCAACACTGGCTATTATTAAGCCCCCCTTACCTGGGGAGTCATGAGTTTACCCTCCCTCTGTAATAATTATATCTAAGGAATATCTTTCATAATTTCCATCTTATTTTCTTCCCCTTTCTTGTCTGACTATTCCCAAATTTTCCATGTGTTTGTATTTCAGGAGAGGCTCTTCAACACAGATGTACCTTGGGCTCTTTCTGTAGTTCCTCAGGCTACAAGGAATAGAAAGAAAGCCAGCAAATCCATCTGGCCCTGTTCTTTGCCAAATTTACTCACTGTACATAAACATTCAAACACACACACACACACACACACAGAGGTGGGGGCTCACTTCAAAGAAACAAGAAAATAAGAAAGTAGTTTATCCTAGAGCCAAATTTGAGTACCATGGAGCTAGGTTACCCCAGTTCCCTGTTTCCATGTGAAAGCTGTTTCATGAAGTCTTTTAGTAGCAGGACAAAGAAATTCATAAATTGAGGTGAGTTTAACTATATCGATGGGTACATTAAAGAGCCAGTTAGAAGAAGAAAGAAGCTTTTTTTATAAGTCTCTGATGATCTGTGATGACATTCTTAGCTTCTGGGTTAGCAGAAATTAGTAATCTAAGTTAATAGATTCCAAATGGCTGTTAATTATTAGTCACAGGAAGTTATCTCTGACAAATAGGTGGACAAGGGATCCTAAAATCAAGGGAAGCTAAAATGAACCCAGCATAAGGCAACATTCCAACTTCTCCACATCACTGTCAATCATCTGGTCAATCAGTCAGTTTTTGCAGGCACAGCTTCTTTCCCAGAATTCTCATCAATAGTTCCACATGTCTAAAAAGCATCCCTTTTAGTGTATACTGGGAGCCATATATTATTTGTCAAATACTATACCATTCCTAGTAGCTAGGAAGTCTCATTCCTAGGATCTGATGTAGACGAGACTGAGTCTTAGACAGAACACTAGTCTTCAGGGAAGAATATCAGATTTAAAAAAATAAGAAATAAATGTGTGGGTCGCATAAAAACTGTTAGCCATTGTAATCCAGACCTGACTTATTATTTTTCTTATGCCCTCTGTCTGTGACATAACATTTACATGTGTTATTTAATAGGACAGTTTGCCCTAATGGAGTGAACAGATGAAGGGGCATGTACTTTAACCAAAATTTGCATGAGAAATAGTCTCCTAACAATTTTTCAAACACGAACTGTTTTCAGTGCCTACTTAGAGTCATAAGCAGTCACTTGTTAGTTCCAAAGTAATATATAAAATTATATTTCTATCTAGTATAGTGGTACATGGCTGTGATTTCAGTCCGTGGCGGGTGGAAGCAGGAGGAACATGATTCCAAATTCACCCTTAACTACATAGTAACTTCAAGGCCAGCACAGATTACATGATGCTCTGTTGAAAAAATGATAATAATAATTTATATTTTTTAAAGAAATTTGCTAATGTTTTAAAGAAATTGGTTAATTTCAATTTTGAAAGGATTTTTATTAGTTAAAAATTATGGCACAATATAGAATAACTTTCCAGGGACCTTTAATTTTCCAGGTTTTTACAAAGCTACTCTCTTTGAAAAGCATAACTATATATGCCAAACAAAAAGGTTTTCAAGGAGCACTTTTTATCATCTCCACAGATGCTAGTGGCATTCGTGACACTTTCACAACATCCCTTAATCAAGCTGCAGCTAGGCTTCACTGCTGCCAAGGTCCCGGCTCGTCCCTGCCTGCTCTTCAGTGGCCTTCAGCACCCACTGAGCCACAAAACTCCATCTTCTCAGCCTGTATACTGACTCTAACTTCAGGGAATAGCTTCTAGAGTGAAACTACAGAGTGCTCCTAGGATAAATATATCAGGAGGGGAGAAAGACATATTGAGACTTGGAGAGATGGCTAACCTGGCATCCTTCTGCAGAGAAATAATCTTTAAAACTAGCAAGACTGAAGAAAGAAAGCACGTGGAAGATGAAAAGACAGAGCTGGAAATTTCTAACAGGTAAGAAATTGGAAAACAAACTTGTAAAAAAAAAATTCAATCTTGTAAATATGCATTTTGTGCTGATCTTCTAATTTTAAAGTAGGATTATTACAAATTGGAATTATTACAAATTTAATTGTACCAACTGTCTTCTTGTTTCTGTGATCTGAAAAACAAGTTCACAGGTTTAGAATGAACCATTGTGGGAAAACTAGCAAATCACCAGAGCTATTTACACAATGAGGACTTAACTAATTTGTTTACCTGTTTATAAATAAACTTTAAATTCCAATAAACATCTTTTCACTGGCAGAGGCAAACTTTCTCTCTGTGGCACATTTGATGTGGTACTAGTTTAAGAACTGAAGAGTACAATGTTTCTAAAATGGCAAGCTCAGTCATTATCTTAAAAAAAAAAACAAAAAACTTAAAGCCAATTCAAGCAGTGTGTGCTGGCTTGATTTGACGAGCATCTCTATGTAATCAAATACGTGAGTTTTCTGCTAACACCTGACATGAACTGAGCCACTTGTCAAGTCCCAGAGAGAAAAAATAAATAAACATTTTCCATCAGAGAAAACTAAAGCGTGTGTAGTAAACAAATACACTCCTCAGATTATAAGATGTTACACACTTTTGCAAATCATAAATATGAAATGGAGTTTTAAACGGGCAAATAATCAAGCAGGATAAAGGGGTTTGCATAATGTTGAATGACCAGACCAAATGCACTTTGTAATAAGGTTGTGAAAGAGTGTGACATGTTTCTTGGTAGCTATTGTGGGTACACACTATAGATCTTCACTCTTAGGGATGTAGAAGAGCCTAGTTCCATCTGTCTTTGTGGAACAATTTATTTGACTGACCAATTATCAAAAAAAAAAGTAAACTATGGCTTGGTATGTGGTTTAGAATATATAATTCTAGTTGATAATGAACAAGTCAGTGGATCATAGTTTCCATGTCTGTAAATAAAAAAATAATATGTAGTGTTATTCCTATTAAAGCACAAGACTGTATAGAGATCAGGTTAAGCCATCCCATCTTGTCAGTACATGACTGCTTGGTGAAAGAACTAAAAAAAATGTGTAGTACTTTGTAAAACATTAATTCTCTGACAACTGAAGATCCTATTTGCATTAATACAACCATAGAATGTGTGTTCCTAGAAATTTAAGGAGGCAAAGTGAGAGAGGTAGAGAGAGAGAGCTACAGAATGTTCCTGACCTATTCTGAACAATTAAGAATAGGAAAAATAAAACTTTCAAAAGGAGTGCACAGTAAGAAGCAGCAGGAAATAGCTGAGGAATCTTGACAGCCAGGAGATTTGAAAAAGAATGAGGAATCTTGACAGCCAGGAGATTTGAGCTGTGATCAAGGTAGCACCTCTCAAATGGCAGGAGTACAGAAGGGTTGCTTCTAAGCCACAGAGTTAAATTTTCTTATGAGGCAATATATACTTGTAATAATTTAAAATAGGCTTTTGTTTTCCTTGAGTATGTTCTACAGTTAAAGAAAGAGGAAAAAGAAATTAGAGAAGGCCAGATGAACAGAAAATTAAGGACATAGTGATAAGAAAAAAAGAATGATAAAGGACAAATACATACAAATTCTATACCATACCTCTCCTTCCTTCCCTCCAAAAAGGATTGTGTTAATGAAAAAAAAAAAAAAGGAAAGAAAAAAAAACACACCCTAACAACAAGATTCAAATATGGAAACAAACAGAAAAAAAATCTCATAGAGCTTCCTAGAGTAATGTTCTTAATTTGTTCATCTTGAAATATATAAGCACAAAATATTATTGAACTAATGTGAAATTATTACACCACAAGACATAAATAATACAAGCCAAAACAGCTACATCATGAGCAAGCTATAATCAAATTGAAGATTGGGGATTACCTACCTGTATTATGTACTACCAATAGGTTTGAGTAAAATATCACTTGTTCATTTGAGATCTTACATCTCTAGCAATTCCACTAAGCAATCCAAAATGAGCATTCCTAAAAAAGAATTGTATCCTAAGAATTTTTTATGAACTTGAGCTTGGCATTACTTTGCTTCCAGATAAGCAGGTTTACAGATTTAAACCTCAGAGTTCACCAATTACAAAAAGTGCAAAGCCCCTGGTACAATTTAAAGCCCATATTGAGAGATTTCGCTACTAATCTTTGAACTGTGAAGAGGGCATTGAATAACACAACCCTCCCATATGAAGCCCATCCAACACTTTTCTGAGCCTTCAGCCTCTCTAGGAATTTATGGACTTAAGAGCATTTTTTCTTAAATATTAATAAACATACATGGGAGAAGATAGGTTTCTGCACAGCCTTGTATCTGCTGTTGTGTGCTAGTGAGTTACCTCCATCCTGTGTGGAAACATCAACAAGAAAGAACACAGTAAAGTCGGCTGGTGTTTACTCCTTTCTCTCTTGCCTATCTGGGAGGGACTTTGTAAAGTTCTATGGATTTTCACATGTGTATAGAAAAAGCTGTTAGCAGAGCTGTCCTCACACAATGAATAGGCAGTGTGCTTTTCTTACAGACAGTAATAACTATGAAGAAAGTCACACACTCACTAAGTGCAATGAGATTATTTGGCTCCATCTAATTCCTTGGGCCCCTTTTGAGACTTGATCTTCCTATAAATTAGATAGAACTAGAACATTCTCACTTCTTCCCACGAAAGGTAAAGCTGAATATACAAATAGTGTGTGTGTATATATATATATATATATATATATATAGAGAGAGAGAGAGAGAGAGAAGAGTGACAGCTAGCTAGCAGCAGATGTATCCTCTGTGAGGACATCCCACACTATGCTAGCACACCAGGCTACATACATAATTACTGCCCATCTCCTTTTTGTTCCTTTTCCCCTCCAAGCGAATTTTGCTTGGTGGGAGGCCTTTAATTGGAAATCAGAGCTTTCTGTTTTTTACATGTGTTTCCAGTCTATCAACTGACATAAAGAACTTAAATGCAGTTTAAATTTCCCTTCAGCCAATATCTGTGAACTTCAGGTCTGAAGAAATCCTGAATCACCCAAGTCCTAAACCTTTATTTTAATGTTTTTAAAAATTGCTATTTGTCCTTGTCACAACCTTCATGTCCCTTGGGCTTTCTTTATTAAGTAAACTGTCTTTATCAGTGGTTCCTATTCATCTACAGTATTTTTATGGTGTTCTTCATTGTGGTGTTTATTGTACAGGTGATTTCATTCTGCTAACAATCTTCTAAGCCTTTGAACTTGGAGAAGAGCAAGCCAAAGTAATTTCACACACAGCAAAGAAAAGTTCATCCCCTCCCATTGCTATTGCTTGGTTTCCTTTATCAATGTTGTTTATGTTTCTTTCCCCAGATTCCTAAAGAATAAACCAATATGAGAAGGTTTTTCATCCATTCTCCTCTACCCTCCTTCCATGTGTCCTCTTTAGGACAGAAAACTCACCATTTATATGCTTAGTTCACTAAGCTTGTGCTGTCTCCTGATATGAATAATTCCACTGAATATGAGCACTCTAAACAGTGCTGATCCATGGGACCAGGGCCCCTTATTCAATGGACATTTGTTGAAATATGGAGGAAGGAAAAATTGGTGAAATGGATTCTAAGCAAAATCAATTTTAGTTTCATGAGGTCCCATTTATTGATTGTTGCTCTTAGAGCCTGTGCTGTTGGTGTTCTGTTCAGGAAGTTTTCTCCTGTACCAGTGAGTTCTAGGGTATTCCCCACTTTTTTTTCTAACTGATTTAATGTGTCTGGTTTTATGTTGAGTTCTTTGATCCACTTGGACTGCAGTTTTGTGCAGGGTGATAAGTATGGATCTATTTTCATTTTTCTACATGTAGACATCCAGTTGGATCAGCACCATTTGTTGAAGATACTATCTTTTTTTCCATTGTATGGTTTTGGCATCTTGGTCAAAAATTAGGTTTCCATAAGTGTGTAAGTGTGCTGGTGGGAATGTAAACTTGTACAACCACTCTGGAAATCAATCTGGCGCTTTCTCAGACAACTAGGAATAGTGCTTCCTCAAGATCCAGCCATACCACTCCTAGGCATATATCCAAAAGTGGCTCAAGTACACAAAAAGGACATTTGCTCAACCATGTTTGTAGCAGCTTTATTTGTAATAGCCAGAAGCTGGAAACAGCCCAGATGCCCCTCAACTGAAGAATGGATGCAGAAATTGTGGTACATCTATACAATGAAAAATCTATACAATGAAAAATAAGGAAATCATGAAATTTGCAGGTAAATGGTGGGACCTGGAAGGATCATCCTGAGTGAGTTGTCCCAGAAGCAGAAAGACACACACAGTATATACTCACTCATATAAACATACAACATAGGATAAACCCACTAAAATCGGTACATCTAAACAAACTAAGCAAAAGAGAGGACCCTAACTAAAATGCTCAATCCCCATCCTGAAAGGCAAAGAGGATGGACATCAGAAGAAGAAAACAGGAAACAACCTAGGAACCTGCTACAGAGGGCCTCTGAAAGCCAGAAGAAGAAAACAGGAAACAACCTAGGAACCTGCCATAGAGGGCCTCTGAAAGCCTCTGCCCTGCAGACTATCAAAGCAGATGCTGAGCCTGATGGCCAACTGTCGGGCAGAGTACATGGAATCTTATGAAAAAAGTGGGAAATAGTAAGATCTGGAGAGGACAGGAACTCCACAAGGAGAGGAACAGAACAAGAAAATCTGAACACAGGGAACTTCCCAGAGACTCATATGCCAACCAAGGACTATTCATGGAGATAACCTAGAACCCCTGCACAGATGTAGCCCATGGCAGTTCAGTGTCCAAGTGGGTTACATAGTAATGGGAAGAGGGACTGCCTCTGACATAATCTGATTGGCCTGCTCATTGATCACCCCCCCCCAGGGAGGAGCAGCCTTACCAGGCCACAGAAGATGACAATGTAGCCACTTCTGATGAGAACTGATAGACTAAGATCAGAAGGAAGGAGAGGGGGACCTCCCCTATCAGTGGACTTGGGGAGGGGCATGCATGCAGAAGGGGGAGGAAGGGTGGGATCGGGAGGGGAGGAGGGAGGGGCTTATGGGGGGATACAAAATGAATAAAGTGTAATTAATAAAAAAATAAAAAATAAAAAATCAATTTTAGATAGTAGATATCTGTGCATTTAATTCCTTCTTTGATTCCCAATATCTAAGCAGAGTACTGCACATTTACTTCAGCCCAGAGAGTGAAAGATACAGAAAAAGAAGACCCATATTAGTCCACAGCAACTGTGCTCTGTAATCGTTACTCTTTTTTATTTTAATTTTTATTTTTTATATTAATCACAGTTTATTCATTTTGTGTCCCGGCTGTAGACCCCCTCCCTGACTCCCTCCCAATCCCATCCTCCATCCCTCTTCTCCCATGCCCCTCTACAAGTCCACTGATAGGGGAGGTCTTCCTCCCCTTCCATCTGACCCTAACTTATCAGGTCTCTGTGGCCTGGCAAGGCTGTACCCCCGTTAGGGGGAGGCTATCAAAGAGCCAGCCACTGTCAGAGACAGCCCCTGCTCCCATTACTAGGGAACTCACTTGAGGCCATGGCAGCTCAGTAATTCTAACTCTTACCTTGAAGACTATAGCCTAGCTCTGGACAGTGGAGAATATTAACTAGCACATACACTGAACATCTATTCTCTGCCATATGTTAGGGATGAGGGAATAGTTTAGTTGTCTGAAGTTACTTAATTGTCACAGCAACTCCGGCAGGTAGGCATTACTTACTTCCATTTTTTTCAGAGAAATCAGACTTAAATGATTTCCAGTACTGTTCTCAAGTATAGTCAAGCTGTAACCTACATGCTACAAGTGGCTGGTAGTAGCTATAGAAGTGGTGTAACACAAAAATCATAAACATGCTTTAAGAATCATGTCTTTTTTTACAGTTTTGTTTTGTTTTTTGGTGTTTTTTTTTTCTTAATCACATGGTTCGTAAGCATGAACTTCATAGATGACAATGTTGTTTTCTAGAGTCAAAAATTTAGACACACCCACCTGGAACCTGTTTTAGTCTAGTTCCTTTGTGCTGCTGTATAGAAATACCATATGTTAGATAATTTACAAGCAACAGGAATTTATTTCTCATAGTCATGCTCACTATTGTGTCAGCAGTTCAGGTATGGTGATCACCACTGCCTGCTTCACCTGATGACACTTTTGTAGGGAGAACAAGTACGGAGCCCTTACATGCAGAAGGGACAGCAGCAGCAAAAGCCTTGATCGATGAATGCCTGTGTGCATGCATTCTGGGGCACATAGATGGATAGACCTTTGGAGCAGATGGATCACAAAGCATTGCACATGTTAAGTAAGCTTAAAGTAAGGATGGACCACTAAGCTACATCCTTAGCACTCAGCCTTTCCTGTGCAGCAGTAATCTGTGATGGGAATGATTATTAGGCCTGCTTATCTCCTAAAAGTCTCACGTCTTAATATTGTTACCACGAATACGGGCCATGGGTTTTGGAATGAACACGAATAAATCCACATATAGTCTTCTGGCCTCCACAGTACAATCTCTACCTTAATGGTTTGCACGATCTATTGGATAAAGAAGGTGCATAGTCACATGACCTTGAAAAATCAGCAGTAATTAAATGGGGTGGAAATATATATTTGCACTTTCTTATATATTTATATATTTCCATATATATATATATATATATATATATATATGTCTTACTGCTTCTGAAGCCTATACTGACAGAAGTAATCAAATACCATGAAATGACAGGAGAGAAAGACTAAACAGAGACTCACATAACTTATGTCTACATCCTCTCAGGAGCTTTGTCCTGTTGCTAGAATTATTTATAGTATTAAGAAATATTTATATTGTTAAGATTTTGTGGGCTGGGGATATAGCTTCCTTGACAAAGTGCTTGCCTAACATGCATGAAGTCCTAAGTTCTGTTCCCTAGACTACATATAAAACCTTGTGTGGTGATGAATGTCTGTAACTCCAGCACTCAGGAGGTGGAGACAGGAGGATCAGAAGTTCAAAGTTATCCTCTTTTCCATAGTGAGTTTGAGGGAAGCCTAGGCTACATGGTACTCTCATTAAAAAAAGAACTTATATTAATATTCTGGCTTCTGTTTGATTTTCAGGATCTCAAGAGCATGCTGACATCATTTATGTATTTCCATCAGATACAGAGAACAGGAAGATTCAACTTACTCATTATCTATTAACGGTTTGGGAACAAGGGGTCCCTCAGGAACTGATGGCCAAACATCCACTGATGATACACACAAGCATAGAAAATCTCTTATTAACATCATGACATAATGGAAGTACCCCCAAACCAGCCAACACTCAGTCAAACCAGTGCCAAGAGCAACAACTCTGCATTTTTCTACTTCGAGTCCTGCCAACCGCCTTTTCTAGCCATTCTCTTCCTGCTCACAGCATATACTGTAGTCCTAATCATGGGCATTTTTGGAAACCTCTCTCTTATCATCATCATCTTTAAGAAGCAGAGAGAGGCTCAAAATGTTACTAACATTCTCATCGCCAACCTGTCCCTCTCCGACATCTTGGTGTGTGTCATGTGCATCCCTTTTACAGTTATCTACACGCTGATGGACCACTGGGTATTTGGGAACACCATGTGTAAACTCACTTCTTACTTGCAAAGTGTCTCCATCTCTGTGTCCATATTCTCTCTTGTATTGATTGCTATTGAACGATATCAGCTGATTGTGAACCCCCGTGGCTGGAAACCCAGGGCATCTCATGCCTATTGGGGCATCATCTTGATTTGGCTCATTTCCCTTACATTATCTATTCCCTTATTCCTTTCCTACCACCTCACCAATGAGCCCTTTCACAATCTCTCTCTCCCTTCTGACAGCTACACCCAACAGGTAGCCTGTGTGGAGATTTGGCCTTCTAAATTGGATCAACTCCTCTTTTCCACATCATTGTTTTTGCTCCAGTATTTTGTTCCTCTGGGTTTCATTCTTATCTGCTACCTGAAGATTGTTATCTGCCTTCGAAAGAGAACTAAGAAGGTGGACAAGAGGATGGAAACTGAGAGCCGCCTCAAGGAGAACAAGAGGGTAAATGTGATGTTGATTTCCATTGTATTGACTTTTGGAGCCTGCTGGCTGCCTTTGAACATCTTCAATGTCATCTTTGACTGGTATCATGAGATGCTGATGAGCTGCCACCATGACCTGGTATTTGTAGTTTGCCACTTGGTTGCTATGGTCTCTACATGCATAAACCCTCTCTTTTATGGCTTTCTCAACAAAAATTTCCAGAAGGACCTAATGATGCTTATTCAGCACTGTTGGTGTGTTGGTCCTAGGGAAACATATGAAAATATTGCCATGTCCACTATGCACACAGATGAATCCAAGGGATCATTAAAATTAGCTCACATACCAACAGGCATATAGAAACTAGTAACCAAAACCAAAGCCCTTCTAAAGAAGGAGAAAGAATATAATGGAATAGGGTAATACTATGTGGAGATGAACACATAGTACTTTTAGGGCCAGTTTTGCTTTAAGTTAAGTGTGTCTATTTCATTCATCCATAGAGCACACAGAGATGTATACCTACCCTTTCTTTTTTTCCCTCTTAGAAGAACAACCTAGCCATCATCATTTGGATAGTGATAAGATGAGAAAGTGAAGATGAGAAAGCATATAAAAAGAAAGCAGAGGTACTTGGGATACAAAGTTCTTGTTGCTCACTGGAATAGTCACTAAGTTACTAGTTGTGCTGCAGCCAGTAGAAATTCTCACTATGCCTCCTTTGCATCAAAGCAATTCCACTTTCAAACGTAATTGAACCATGATTTTCAGCCACATAGGTATTCAATTAATAAGCTAAAGTAACATAATTTATTAGTTTATTGTGTCTGGATTATAGCTGAATGTTATAATTAATTCCCCTCTCTGAATCAGATCCTTAGCTTGTGATAACACTCCATTTCTTTTTACTAACAATCCTATTAAGACTAGGAAAACTGGTCATAGATTCACTAGCTCTCCAATTATGCCAGGCATCATTTTAAGTAATGAATGCCCTGAATCAATAGAGATTTCATTACAAATTACCTTTTATCCTGATGCCTTTACACATATTAAGTAGGGGACCACTTAATATTATAACTTTGTAAACTGGGAGATTTTTATCCACAGTAACATAACTCCAGCATTTCAGAAAATTACCATCTATCTCATTACTTAAACATTCTTAATGGATCATCTTTAAGAGCATAAGCTCAATAAGATAATTGACCTATTGTTTCAGCAGCTGTTAGCTCAGAGATGTACTAATTCACGTAAGCTTTACCACTTCCTTAGATAAACCTCTTTGACACCTGTTACATTTGAACTGCAGCCTATGCACTGTATACAAATGTAAGCTTGTCCTTTCTTTTTTCATAAATATTCTCCTGATACCTGTGATTCTTTTCCCCTTCTTAGAATACGACCACTGCCTTCCCCCTTTCTCCTTCCTTCCATCCTTTTTTAATTCTCACCAGAATTTCTCTTCTCTGCCATTTGAGGATGCATGAACCATGAAAGCACTGCAGGACACCCGAGGAAACTGAGATAGAACAGCCTCACAATGTCACAATGTTGAGTGTGGGTTGGCGTGTGAGAATCCTGAAGGTACAAGACTCTGACCCCTTCGCCATCCAGCAGTGTGTCTCTCTCCTAACCCACTCTACATCTCTTCATAGAGGGAGTTCTGTAATTACTATTCAGTATAATCACTTCCTTACTTAATAGAGAAATACTGCCCCTAGTTTCATTGCTCAACAACACTGCTCAAATTATCAAAAACGGGGACACATCGAACAAACACTAATATTGTTCGCTCCCCGGCCCACACATCCGTATTGGCTCCTCCACTGGACTTACCCCGGCTCCACCACAAAATCTGCTTCTTTTACTTTTCCTTTCAACTTTCCTTAAGCTTTCATAAGCAGAAGTCATTAACGCTCTAACTGTTGATGACTGTCTTGTGTTCATTCTTAACTTTGAAAAATAGTGAAGGAAAGGGAAGCCTGGGGGACAGAGGCTCACGCTGTGGCCATGACTGTCCTCTGAGCTCAGCCACCACACAAAAGCTCTTCTACCAGTACGGCAGGTAGAGAAGAGCCATCTGAGAGATGGACCAGGATAACCTAGGTTTGCACAGGCGCTGGCAGGCCCCGACTGGCTGGGTCTATGTAAAGGAGGCCAACAATAAGAATCAATCAGGAGAGCTGCCAAATTTCACCAGAGAAAACAAAAAGGTTGCCAAAACCCAAGGGAGTTCAGGATGAGGGTTGTGGCTCTCTGCTATCCATTCACATGACCATGGAGTGAGTGTAAAAGGAAGTTGGGAATTTTCCTGTTAGTTCCTAGCTTAGATTAGCACCAGGAAAAGAGAGCCAGTGTGTGACATCTGAAAGTCTGAGTCTGTGGCTGAGAAACTTTGCACAGAGCTGAGGCTGTCCCAGGTGCTGTAGAAAAACTTTGATCACCGGTATTTCCCTTCCTGCCACTGTGGCCACTGAGAAGTGGGTACTAGGCTGGGATTAAAGGCCTATGCCACAAGACCTGGCTCTGACATACGGATTTAGTTCTTTTGGAAATAAATATCCAAAGTGGCACTGTTAGATCATAGAGTACTCTTGTTAACTTTTTAAAGTAACTTCTACAATATCTTCCATAATGGCTCTATTAGTGTAAGGGATTAGCTTCAAGAATTCTGAAAGCTTTCCTTCTCTTTGGCCAGACTAAAAACTGCCTATAAGGAAATTAAAACCGACTAACTACAGAGAATACAGAGTCTACAGTGAACTCAATTTAAGCTTTATCCACCAGAGATTCTGGGGAAGAGATTCAAAGACAAAGAAAAAAGTGTTTCAGAATGACTGTGTTCAGGAATTCACCCCTGAAGTCACAGATGCAATAAATGGGAGAAGAGGGTTATTTCTTGTGGGCTGAAATAGGTCTCTTTCCCTCCACCCCATCTATGTGCCCAAATCAAACTTGTAGTTGATGCTGTTGGGTTCCTCCTGAGAGAGATGTGAAAGGGGATGTAATGGTGGTAGGACCTCTAGAACCTGGTGGTTGACCATTCCCCGCTCTTCTCTATTGTATGCAGGTAAATCTGTTCTTTCAGGCTAACCTACAAACTTTGAAGACATTGCCCTACTTTTTTATTCTTTCTATAACAGCTTCTCGCTGTCCCAACCATAGATATAAGACAGAAATAGGCAAAGAAAAAGTACTTTGGAAACTAAAAACTATTTTCAAAATTAGTTTCTCAAAATAATGTGGATTTATTATTCAATCTTATAAGTCAACCTGAAAGGTCCCCTTTTATGATTATATTTATAAATATTTATTTCCATTTAAATAAATATTTATTTAAATATTTAACATTTATTTATATATTAAATATTTATAAATAAATAAATATTATATTTATAAATGGTACATACATATATACATACATACATACATTGTGTGTGTGTGTTCCTTGAATACAGTAATGTGTATTTTACTCACTTTGGTAGCTCCAAGGACAACTATAGTCGCATCAGCCACAAAGTGTTCAGTAAATATAGAAAGAGAGTGCAGATCTAGAATGACGTGAGGCAGAACTCCCAGTAGAGGGAGGGGTACACCAACCAATTCACAAAACATTCGACTCAAAATTTACCCTGCCTACAAGATGTGCAGGAATAAAGATGGAGCAGAGACTGAGGGAATGGTCAACCAATGACTGGCCCAACCTGAGACCCACTCCATGGGAGAGAGCCAGCCCCAGACACTATTGATACTCTGTTATGCTTTCAGACAGGAGCCTAGCATAATTGTTTTCTGAGGGGTTCCATCCAGTAGCAGATGGAAACAAATGCTGAGGCCCACAGCCAAATATTAGGTGGTGTTCAGGGAATCTTGTGGAAGAGTTGGAAAAAAAAATAGAGGGACCCAGAGGGTACAAGAACCCCACAAGAAGACCAACAGAATCAACTAACCTAGATCCATGAGAGCCCACAGAGACTGAACCACCAACCAAAGAACATGCTTGGACTGGACCTACGCCCCCTACACATGTGTAGCTGATGAGCAGCTTAGTCTTCATGTAGATCCTCTAGCAATAGATGCAGTTGCCTGCTTTTGGACCACTTTCTCCTAGCTGCCTTCCTTGTCTAGCCTCAGTGGACGAGGATACACTTAGCCCTGATGCTTCTTGATGTGTTGGGGCAGGTTGGTAGAGTGGGGGTTCTCTTTTTCTGAGGAGAAGGGAAGAAGGGAATGGAGGAAGAGGGAGGAAGGAGGGTACCAGGAGGAGAGAAGGGAGGGAGCTGCGACTGGGATGTAAAGTGGGTAAATTAATTAATGAGAAAAAAAAAACCTGCAAAGAAAAAAGAGAAAGTTTGAGGGAAGAAGGAAGGAAAAGAGAGAGAAAGGAAAAAAAAACATTTAATCAGGAGCTTGCTTACAGTTTCAGAGTTAGTCCATGATCATCATGGTGGAAAGCATGGCAGCACAGAGGCAGGTGCAACAGTAGCAGTAGAAATTTTTATATCCTCTCAGCAAGCAGAGAGAGACTGGATCTAGCATGGGCTTTTAAAACTTCAAAGCCCCCCCCAACGCACACACACCTCCTCCAACAAGGGCGTACCCCTTAATCCTTCCAAACAGTTCACCAACTGGGACTAAGCATGCAAATACATGAGCCTATGGAGGCCATTCTCACCCAAACCACTTAACGGATGATCCTTTCCTTCCTCTAACGCACACTGGCAATAGGTCAAGAAGGGAACCATTCTTTTTGGCTTGGGACAAAGCAGCTGGGACTTGTTGCTGTTCCATTCAGAATTGTTGGATCAGCTGTTTAGTCCCGCAAAGCCACAGTTGCTTCGCAATGAGCTGAAGCTATGGGAAAATCTCCTCAAACAGAAGTGAGGTAGACTTTCAGCCCTTCTCATTTAAGGCATCTTCAAGAGAGCATAATTGCCAGCCATCACTCCTCTGTCCACTTCCAGGAGCCAGGGCAGAGGGACAAGTAAGCCTAGCTTGGCCACGTAGACATTCTTTCTGGAGCGTGAGGAGGAATGGGTGAGGAAGACAATGATGAACAGAGTGTTTCCATGTGCCTTGCAGTGACTGCCTGCAGAGGCAGAATTCATTAGTGGTGGTGACAGTGCATGTACTGGCAGAACTGCCCTGTGCTTTCATCTCCTCTGTGACTTTGCCCAAATGCCAGCTTCTTTGGCTACGGTCCTTGGCCATTCACTTCCCTGTATGCAGAACTCCTAATCCTCTCTCTCTCTCTCTCTCTCTCTCTCTCTCTCTGTGTGTGTGTATGTGTGTGTGTGTGTGTGTGTGTGTGTACTTCTTCACCACAGACTGCGGTCTCAAACTAGGAGACGAAATAGAGCCTCTCTCCTTCAGGTGTTCTTGTCAGATATCTGGTCGCAGCGATGAGGAAAGGTAAATAATACACTTATACTTCAGAACTACAATATAATTGTATCTACTGTTGATGGGAATTACAACTATTAAAATCCTTCTCAATCCATGAATCTGGTATTTGTATCAAAAAATGCTTAAATCACTTTAGTCTGATCCCAAACCCCACCCCCTCTCCCCCCAGTCTAGCCCTCACGACCCCCTACCCGCATTTCCCCTTCTCCTGCTCAGAGGAGGGAAGGACCCTAAGGAGTATCAACCCAACCTGGCCCCTAAAATCACAGGCCTCACTGAGGCCTGATAAGGCAGCTCAACTAGGAGAAAGGGATCCAAAAGCGGGCAACAGAGTCAGAACTAAGCCTTCCTCCCATTGTTAGAAAAACCCACATGATGACAATGCTGCACGTATGTTACTTGTGTGTAGGGGTCTGGGTCTGGCCCATGCAAGGTCTTTGGTCGGTAATTCAGTCTCTCTGAGCCCCCAGGTACCCAGGTTAGTTTACTCAGTAGGTCTTCAGATCCCTCACACCTTCCTCTCACTCTTCCACAAAACTATTGTTTGGCTGTGGGTCTCTGCATCTTTTCCACCAGCTGCTGGATGAAGCCTCTCAGGAGACAAAGATACTAGGCCCCAGTCTGCGAACATAGGGGAGTATCCTCTGTAGTGTCGGGGTTGGCTCTCTCCTGTGGGGTGGATCTCCAGTCATTGGTTTGCCATTCTCTCAATCTCTGCTCTATCTCTATCCCAACATTTCCTGTATGCAGGACAAACTTTGGGTGGAAGGTTTTATGAGTGGGTTGGAATCCCCCTTGTTCCACTAGACGTCCCACAGGCTACAGAAGGTGGTAACATCAGGCCATATCCCCACCACCACCACTAGGAATCTTAGCCAGGGTCACCCAATAGACTCCTAGGGGTCTCCCCTATCCCAAAGATGCTCTCTACTGATTTTCATTCTTTTCCTATCCTCCCCTCCCTTCTCCATCTCCCACCTCCCAACACCTGATCCCCATCTCCATATCCTTTTCATTCCCCTTCCCACATAGCTTTCTCCCTCCATCCACTTCATCCACTTTATTTCCTCTTCTGAGTAAGATTAAAACATCCTGTCTTAGGTCCTCCATGGCTTCTTTGGGTCTGTGGATTGTGGCATGGTTATTCTGTACATCATGGCTAATGTCTACTTATAAGTGTGTACATACCATGCTTGTCTTTCTGTGTCTGCGTCTCCTCACTCAGGATAATCTTTTTTTGTTCCATCCATCTGTCTGTAAATTGCATAATATCTTTGTTTTTAATAGCTGAGTAGTATTCCATTGTGTAAATGTACCATATTTTTTCTATCCATTCTTTGGTTGACAGACATCTAGGTTATTTCCAGTTTCTGGCCATTACAAATAAAGCTGCTATGAACATAGATCAACAAAACAAATGAGAGAGATAAAGAGAATACAAATAGGAAAGAGGGTTCAAAGAATCATTATTTGTAGATGCTATAATCTATACATAAAAGATCCTAAAGAATCAATCAGAAAATCCCTACAACTGATGAACATGCTTAGCAATGTAGCAGGAATAAAAATTACAAATGAAATTCAGTAAGTGCCTTCCTATCTATCAAAGTCAAATAAAGCATGAAAGAAATTAGAGAAGCAATCACATTCACCATAGCCTCAAAACAAATATATCTTGAAATAATATAACCAAGGAAGGGAAAGACTATACAATGAAAACTTTACCTAGAACCCCTGCATAGATGTAGCCCATGGGAGTTCAGTGTCCAAGTGGGTTACATAGTAACGGGAAGAAGGACTGCCTCTGACATAATCTGATTGGCTTGCTCATTGATCACCCCTCCTGAGGGGGGAAAGGTCTTACCAGGCCACAGAAGATGACAATGCAGCCACTTCTGATGAGAACTGATAGTCTAAGATCAGAAAGAAGGAGAGGAAGACCTCCCCTATCAGTGGACTTGGGGAGGGGCATGCATGCAGAAAGGGAAGGAAGGGTGGGATCGGGAGGGGAGGAGGGAGGGGCTTATGGGGGGATACAAAATGAATAAAGTGTAATTAATAATAATAATAATAAAAGAAAAAAAAGACACTAAAGACTAAAGAAAGACTTTGAAGATGATACCAGAAGATGGAAAGGCCTTCCATTCTCATGGACTGGCAGGATTAATTCTGTGAAAGTGGATATCTTTCCAAGAGTAATCTAAAGATTGACTAAAATCCTCATCAAAATTCCAATGCAATGCCTCACAGAAATAGGGAAAAAAAATCATATAAAATACAAAAGACACAGGATAACCAAAATAATCCTGAACAAGAAAAAACTCTGTTGCAGGTATCACCATTCTTGAGCCAAAGTAATCAAACAGCATGATACTTGTATAAAAACAAACACATTGATCAATGGAATAAAATTGATAACTTTCATAATTAACTCATGCTCCTTCACTTACCTGATTTTGACAATGGAATCAAATTAAATAGTGGAGAAAAAAATAACATCTTTAATAAATGATGCTGGTTAAACTGATTGGCAGCATATAGATGACAGAAACTTGATCTTTACTTTTCACCCTGGATGATTCCAAATGGGTGAAGAATTTCATCATAAGACCTGATATTTGTATTCATAGATATCACGAATCTAATAAAGAAGAAAAGAGAGAATCGCCAGAGCTAATTGGCAGAGAAAGGACTCTTGAACAGGACCCCAATAATATATGCCTTATGACCAACAATAGATAAATGGAACATCATGAGTACAACAGAGGACAATATCCCTTGAGTGAAGAGGAAGCCTTTAGAAGGGAGAAACCATTCCCAGTTACATGGCTCATGGAGGGTTAACATCTAGATTCTACAAAGAACCCAAAACCTAAACACCAAGGAAACAACCTTATTGAAAATTGGAAAGTGCTAAACAGAGAGCTCTCAAAAGAAGAAATAAAAATGGTTTTGAAATATTTTTTTAATATTCTACATCTTTAACCATTGGGTAAATGAAAATTAAAAGTACTTTAAGATTTCATTTAAAAAAAAAGATTTCACTTTATCTTAGTCAGAATGGCTAAGATAAAATAAACAAACAAATGACAACAAATGATGGGAAGAATGTAAGGGGAACACTTATTCACTGTTAGTAGGGGTGAAAACTGGAGAGGCCATTATGAAAATCAGTGAGAAGAATCCTCAGAAGACTACAAATAAGTCAGTCATATAATTCAGCTACACCTCACCTGATCATATTCCCATAATCCCGAAGGACTCTATATTCTCTTACACAGATTCTTGCTCATCCATGTTCACTGTTGTTCTATTTCTAAAAGCCAGGAAAAGGAAACAGCCTAGATACCCATCATCTAATGAATAGATCATGGAGATGGGGCGTGTGTGTGTGTGTGTGTGTGTGTGTGTGTGTGTGTGTGTGGTGTGTGTGTGTGTCTGTGTGTCTGTGTGATGGAATATAGTTTCACTGTAAAGAAAAATAAAATCTGCAGGTAAATGGATGGATCCAGAAATCATCATTTTAAGTGAGGTAACCCAGGCCCCAAAAAATAAATGCTTTGCGCTACCTTTCACATGTAGGTGCTAACTTTGAATCATTGGATATGTGTGTTCAAATTGGAGTACCCACAGAAGTCAGGAAATTTTTTAAGGGGCCATAAGAGATAGATTTCAAGAGAACAGGCTAGAATGCAGGTGCTATGTAAGGAAAAGAGGATGAATGAAACAAGAAGTGCTCAGTTATGGGAGGGCAAAACACAGGAGTGACCATTGGGAGAGCTAGTTAACTATAGACTTGAAAATGTCACTAACAACCTACTACTAGAAAAGTTTCCTAAAATGTTCATGTATATGTGTATGTATATATATTCATATACACACACATATGGAGCTTAAATTGGATTACTATATAATATGTGAGAGGAAGACCAAAGCCTTCCCAAAAGACCATTTAAAAATGTTCATTGCAGGCTGGTGAGATGGCTCAGCAGTTAGGAGCACTGGCTGCTCTTCTAAAGGTCCTAAATTCAATTCCCAGCGCCCACAGGTTTGCTCATGATCATCTATAAAGGGATCTGATGCCCTCTTCTGGCATGTAGGTGTACATGCAGACAGAGCGCTCCTACATTTAACAAAATTAGATAAATTACACTTTTTTCTTCCATGCTAGGTGTGGGCTGCTTCTTTTTTGAGTGTTTGATCTGTGTGGTCACACACACACCGCAAACATTATAGGCTAATGTCATTGATCTCTGTTACCCTGTAGAACTTGACAGGTTAGGCCTGTTGCTGAAGACAATACAAGCTTGAGTCATGGCACAGAGAAATCAATCTGGAATGGCCCGGAGAGCTGTGCTCCTGTTGGATAGCTCTCACAAGGCTTGAAGGTGCTGTGTACAGTACTGGGAAAGAAAAGCAATCAACACCCACAGCTGTAGACCCTGCCAGCTAAAAGATCTAGCAGCCTGGCAAGATGCCCACACTAGTATAATGGAACAAATGTTTGGGGAGCGACCAGCTGTTTTAAAACCTGAACCATAAGATGGAATCCAGGCCTAGTAACATTAACTGGACCAAGAACCTGTATCAAGAGAGAACCTGATACATGGACATAGGAATAAATTATCTCTAGATATTTAACCTTATACACATAGGTTAGTGCATCTCTCAGCCCTCAGTGGAGATGCTTTTTACAGTAGATGGCAATCAAAGAACCCACAACTGGTCACTGTACAGTGAATAAGAGACTTTGGGGTGATCATTTCCAAATGGAACATCTATACTACAACTCCTCTCTCCAAAGCTTAGACATCATCACGGGAGAGGGGGTAGAAAGGTGGCTAAGCCAAAGGTATTGGACCTCAAGAGCAAAACACTACTTTCTAGGTATTACAGCTCCATTAGACATATAAACTCACAGCAATGTTGACTGTATACATTAGACCTGGACAAGAGCAAGACAACCAAAATCACTGCATGAGCAGGAGAGTCATTAATTCCTACCCCTTTCTGGGGAGCTATGGACAATTGTTGGCTGTTAGCAGAGGGACAAATCCGTTTTCTTCAAGTGCTATGGTCCCCAAGAGGCTCCCTATGTTTTAGTGGAGTGTTCTACAGCTATGCATAGAGAGAGAGCACCGGAGGATGGGAGGAAGAAGTGGAATAAGACAGCAGAAGTGTTGGAGGGAGAAGGTGGAGTGGATTTATTCAAAAACGTTATATGAACTATGAAATTGTAAAATAACAAGGAGGATAAAAAAGGAGGAAGAAAAATACACACATGGGAAGAGGAAAAGAGAAATAAATATGGTGATAATGTAGAATGTGCATGGATTTGCTTAAAAGTCCTTGCAACCAAGGACTGAGTTTCGGTTATCTGTCCTATCTATGCCTTATGTAGTTTTTGCTCCAGAGTAGCTCAGTAAACATTTGCTGACTTAAACTAGAGTAAATATTTTGTGGTTTAATTTTTATGTTTACAGCTTTGTTGAAGTATCTCTGTACTTCATAGTTGTACAATGCGAGGAGGCAACCATGATCATGTAGGGAAAAACTTCATGAAGCCATAGCTTTGGGGTTTCTCTAACAGGGAAACCCTCAATCTTGCAAGGGGACCTAATGTTGTAATCTTACTACTGTCTGTCATCTCTCTCCCTCTCCTTCTCCCTCTCCCTCTCCCTCTCTCTCTCCTTCTCCCTCCCTCCACCTCTCTCTCTCCTTCTCCCTCTCCTCCCTCTCCCTTCACCTCCCTCCCTCCTTCTCCCTCTCCTTCTCCCTCCACCTCTCTCCCTCCCTTTCCCTCTCCTTCTCCCTCTCCCTCCTTCCTCTCCCTCTTCTCACTCTCCCTCCCCTTCTCCCTCTCCCTCTCTTTTTCCCTTTGCTCCACCCTCTGCCTCTTCCTCTTTTTCTCCCTCTTCCTTTCCCTCTCTCTGTCTCCTCCTCTCCCTCCAACCTCTCTCTCCCAATCTTATTTTTCTTTATGCTTTTTTTATTCTTTTTAATTTTGATCTTCCTTTTCTTCTTTTTCTTTTCCTTTCCTTATCTGACTTCTCCACCCAGCAAACTTTTGTTGAAATTCACCCATGTTATATACCGTATTAAAAGTTCATTCCTTTTCATTCTTGAATATACTATACATCTATGGTTCACCTACCTGTGGATGAACATCAGATTGTACATGATTTGGGGTCATTATTCACAATTTTCTATGGATATATGTATCAGCATTCTTACATGGCTATTTTTTTTAGTTCCAGTTAAATGAATACCCAGAAGGGGAATGGATGAACAGTCTCACTTAATTCTCATAACATTCTATGGTGGGATAAAAATACCAAAATCTAACACAAAGTGTGTTTTCGTGTCATGCAAGGCTTTAGTTAACAATTTGATATTCATATTCATAAAATTCTATGACATAGCACCTTTTATTAGTACTGTCATTACACAGACAGTATACCTGAAGTACAGAAAGGCCAACTAACTTGTCAGATGGCTGGCTAAAATGGTGGATTTTATCTTCATCATTACATGGGTCAGAAAATTAAACCTATGAAATGGGGCTGGCTTTAATCTAGTATCTGTTGAATTCTGAAGTCCACATTCTTTTATTTGAGTCCTATGTCTTGGCATGAATTGTCAATAGCAAATATCCACAGTCATTTCCTTCATGTTTACCCTCTCTTGTATTCTTAGAACGGCTTCATCCGAACATGTGCCCCCAAGGGGACTATCATCAGGAGGGAGAGCCAGTTGGAGAGTGCTGGGGTTCTGAAGCTGTGCACACTTTCCGGGGGCAGCTGCTGTGGCTTCCCACTGTGATAGCCTCGCCATCCCTAACTCACCTACCAGACATGGAGCGGTTCCTCACCTAGGGCTCTGGCAATGGCCCTTTGGATCTCTCCAGCAATTACTACAGAGGTCTCTCCCATTTTCCTAGAGCTCACAGAGTCCTCTAAATTCTCCCCAGTGGAAGAGTAAAGACTGCTTCAACACACCCTCTTCCAGCCTACCTTGAAAACCTAATTCAAATGAGCAGTTCCCCAAGGAAAAACTCTGGTAAAAGAATCTTAAATTAGTTAATTGGTTGGTTAGTTAGCTAGTTAGTTAGTTAGTTAGTTAGTTAGTTAGTTAGTTAGTTAGTTAGTTAGTTAGGTGGTGTAAAGATAAATACTGCTGTGTACCCTGAACTGACCTAGTACTCACTATGTAGCCCAAGTAGGGCTAGAACATGGAGTTGTAGTCTCAGCCTTCAGCGTGGAATGTGCTACCATGCCCAGCGAAGCCCTAACTATTCAATAAACTGTTTACTTAATCTTGAAATAATTATTTTATGTATTTGTATATTTTAAAAGTAGAGAACGTCTCTGAGTCTACATCAAGGACACAAGTCTTTTGAGAAATATTTAGTCAGGTGCTAAGATATCTACAACCCTTTTCCAATGTCTCTTTTCTCCAGCCACCAATGAAGACAGGAGCAAAGATGGGACTCTGCTGCCACCTTGTGATTTTATTGAGATGCATTGGAAGATGCTGTGACTTGAAAGCTTTAAATGCCCCCAAAGGAAATCAAACTCATCCCTTCTACTACAGTTGCTCTGTAATTCACAGCACAATTTTTTTTATGTGCATTGGTGGTTTTGCCTGTATGTATGTCTATTTGAGAATGTCAGATATTAGAGTCACAGACAGTTGTGAGCACTCATGTAGGTGCTGGAATTTGAACCCGGGTCCTCTGGACAAACAGTCAATGTTCTTAACCACTGAACCATCTCTCCAGCCCCGCACAGCACACTCTAAACTACATTCTTTCATTTTACTCACTTAACAATTCTGTGTTGCAGCGGGACCAGTGGTAAAATCCCTTCTACTGTTGAAAAAAATCAAAGGTCAGAGAGACTAGTGTGAGCAAAGCTCACAATGGAAGAAATAGCTGTATCTTCCATTGAAACTTCTGCAAGGCTAGTTAACTGATTAGAGCCTCAATGACTGTGGAAATTTTGGAATTTTACAGGTCCACAGCCAAATTATCTTGGGTCATCTCAAGCCCTCTTAATAGCCTTTTATTACCCTCCTTTGTGTGTAAGCTAACATCTTTGGGAACAATAGGTAAATTTTTTAAAATTTGCAAACAGACACCTAGTCTCGACAATCCCATAGCTAAAAGTATCATCAGAGACTATCAGAGGCCAAGAGCAGAGATTTCCTGCTTTGCTTTAATACACTATCTTAATTATAGTTTCTGTTGCTGTAAAAAAACACCATGTCCAAAAGCAATCCTTGGAGAGGGAAGGGTTAGTTTCAGCTTACACTTCCACAGGACAGTCTATCCTCACCAAACCAAGTCAGACATGTTGAGTTACCTTGATTGTATTTAATGGTGTGCATGCCCACCTAATCATCAAGGTGTGGATACTTAAAATGTGTACACTTTAGAGAAATCATTCCTTTGATTAAGAGAGACACAAATGATAAATAAACACGTGAGGTTTAAATTAAGTGCTTGGAGGTTGAGAAGAGAGTTAAGATCCCTCAGGTTTGGTGATTAGGGGTCAAGTCTTGGAAGTAGATAAGGATAACCCCTCCCTGTGCCAAGTCTTTACAGATCCTCCTTCTTGATCTCACCCTATCACTCTCTGAACATAAATTGCTTTCTTTCAGTCATTTATGAAATGAGAGTATGGGCTCTGAAACATGTAGACCATGCTCCTAATCTAAGCTCCACCATTTTAGACAACAGAGAAAAGTTATGGCCACCCCGCCCCCACCCTCAGTTACCTCTAAAGGAGGCATTATAAAAACTCTCATTTGGAACCCATAAGATTTCTCATTGGTTAGGGGTGATTGCTGCCAAAGCTAAAGACTTGAGTTCAATCCTCAGGGCTGACCTACAGCTCCCATGAGCTGTCCTATGATAACGTAAATAAAATACAGCAAAAAAAAAAAAAAAAGAAACATTTGAAACACTACTTTTAAAAGGTTTGTGTGTATGTGTGAATCAAGTGAAACAGGATGCACAGAGTTGTATGTATGTCTAAAGATAACTGGAAATGATGTAACAGTGCCTTGTCTTGTTAGGTCTATGGTTTATACCGTTCTTCACCTTCTCACACTGTTCCACTCCTAAATTTCCATCCAATACACATACAGCCCCTCACACAGCTCATCACTTCTGTTCATAACGACTATGCTGCCCTGTAAGACAGCAACGTGTATTTCTCTGTCTCTTTCTGGTCTGTTGTGCTGCAGCAGAGGCAAGAGATACATCTTACTCATTCTGACCTGGTACTTAGCTGGGACTCATTTGAAGTATCAATAGAGAAGTGGTTGCTGAAGAAATAAAATTGTTTGTAATTGGGCCTTGGGGAAATAAATAGAAATCACAGAATATTTCTAAGTGCCTTTAAACAAAAACATTAACCTGGTGCTATTGTCCTTTAACCCATAATTCATGTAGAATTGGTTATAAAGGATTAGCCTTCAAGACGAATTGACTTACAAGAGTAGAGTAAGTCAAAGTGTTGGAAGAAGATGGGTGCTGATGTACGTATGAATAGAAGCCTGGAGCTCAGGAGCAGCTCAGAAATTTGTATAAGACTTCCTCCAGCAGCAAAGAGCATGTTGAACATATTTGGTGTTGGGGGGAGAGGTATTCACTTTAAAGATGGTCAACAGGGAGCTGGAAAGCTGGCTCTGATGTTATGAGCAGTGGCAGCTCTTCCAGAGGACCCAGGGTCTATTCTCAACATGCCTATGACAGCTCACAACTGTCTGTGACCACATTTCTAGTGGATCCAGTGCCCTCTTCTAGTCTTCACCGGTACTACCTGCTCATGATGCAGAGAAAACACCCAACCATATAAACGAAAAGTAAATTAATCCCTTCACAAAAGGAAAGTGGACAACAATTAAAGGACAAACAGAAGAGGAAAATAGAAAGAAAGAAACTGAAAATGGTCAGGGGTGGTTCTCAGGGAGAAACAACACAATGCATTGCATTGAGGTGCACAAGAGACCTAAAGGGGTTGGTCTAGGGACTAAGGCTTCATGTTTGCTCATCATAAGGCTGTTCTCATTATCTGCAGAGTTGTCCACTGCAATAGATAAGTCCTGCCTGGTTCACTCCAGGCTCTGGTAAGACAATTAAAGCTTTTCCAGCCATTATTTCTTCACGTTTCCCTTGTGTCTCGGCCCTACTCCAATACCAGTTATGTATCTGATACCTGACAGATGAGCTGAAGGTCACTCTCTTCCTCCCAATCTCCATTCTCTGTGCTTTCCATTGGGTAGTTTCAGTCATTACATCTTCAAATGTACCAATCTTTGCTTTTATTCTTTCCAATCTTCCATTAATCCCCCCCAAAACGTTTCATTTAATCTACTTTCATCTTTATAAATATGACTTTAGTTTTTGGATACCTTCCATCTCTATTCTTGTTAAGCTCATGCTTTGCTTTACATCTTTTAAAGCACGTTTCTATTTGTTGTAGTAATGCTTTTCCCTCCTAACCCTATGATCTGTGTCAGTTCTAAATTCTGTGTCTATTAATTAAATAGTATTCATGCTGTGGGTTATATTACCCCACTTCTGTGCATTTTCCAGACTCTTCGCTGGCTGCCAGACTTTAAATCATCTCTCTCCCTGTAAGGACCACAGGCTAGTGATACCTGTTGTCTAATGTAAACAAACAAACAAACAAACAAAAAACATTGATCGTTTTGTTGGTTATTTTGTTGGTTATTTAAGGTGAAATGGTAAATTCTGTTCCAAGTATTCCATAGCTATTAATGGAAGACCCTGCAAACTCTATCGTAGTATGTGCCTAGTAATTACATAACAATGATTGCTATTACAAAAAGACAGATAGTCAAATACCTTGTGCTTCCTAGTGGGAAAACATGATATAACCTGTGAAACAGTCTTGCAAAGAGAACACAAAAATTCAAACTTGAATCTGATGCATGCACAAAATTTGGTCGTCAACATATGGGAATATCTCAGATTGCACCACAAAATGCAATCAACATAACCCATACTGCAGTAACTCCATATAATAAACAATTGGTTTCCTCAATATTTAAATTATAAGCAAATAAAGTGACAGGGAAAAAAGCTGCAGATCAAAAGAGACTTTAAAAATATGCAAATCTATTGAAACATGTGGATTGTCTCTGGACCCTGATACAAACAAAATGCAAGACAAAATTACAGTTTTAATGAGATAGATGAGAATTCAACTCAGCTTTTATAGTTGATGGTATTAAAGAGTTACCTGGTTTAAGTGAGCTATCAGTATTATTGTTACTATAATTTTCTGTTATTATTATATTTTTCCTAGAGAAACATACTGACATATGTTAGGGAAAATAATGTTTACTATTTGCTTCAAAATAATATATTGGAAGAAAAAATGTGGGAGTAAAAATGATATAAATTGGTCATGAATATGTAATTGAGAAGCCAGGGTATATAGATAAAATACAGATATTTACACCTGAAATTTTCTGTTGTTACAGTTTTTTAAAGAATCATAAAACTGAGACATGAATTCTCAGTCCAGCTCTGACATTGCTCTGTTCCCAGCCTCTGAAATAATTACCTCTTCCTTGGTCTCACACTTCATTATTAAACAAGAAATGACAAATGTATTCTAAAACTCTTTCCATTTTACATCCACTTATGAGCTGTATAAACCAGGAAAGTTAACTAATTTTGCCTATTCGTTTTTAGTTTTACTGTGTCATCTAAGATGGTCTCAATTTCCTCAGTTTCCCAAGTGATGGAATTACAGGTATAGACCACCAAACTTCAAAGGCATAATTAAACAAGTAAAAGGACAGGAGCCTACCACAGAGGGCCTCGGAAAGACTCTACCTAGCAGTGTATCAAAGCAGATGCTGAGACTCATAACCAAACCTTGGGCAGAGTGCAGGGAATCATATGAAAGAAGGGGGAGTTAGTATGACCTGGAGAGGATAGGAGCTCCACAAGGACCAAATATATCTGGGCATGGGGGTCTTTTATGAGACTGTATTTCCAACCAAGGACCATGTATGGATATAATCTAGAACCCCTGCTCAGATGTAGCCCATGGCAACTCAGTATCCAAGTGGGCACCCTGGTAAGGGGAACAGGAACTATTTCTGACATGAACTCAATGGCTGGCTCTTTGACCTCCTCCTTCCCCCTCCCAGGGAGGAGCAGCCTTACTAGGCTACGGAGGAGGACACTGCAGCCAGTCCTGAAGATAATTGGTAAGCTAGGGTCAGATGGAAGGGGAGGAGGACTTCTCTTATCAGTGGACTTGGAAAGGGGCAAGGAGGAGATGAGGGAGGGAGAGTGGGATTGGGAGGGAATGAGGAAGAGGGGCTAAGGCTGGGATATAAAGGAAATAACCTGTGATTAATATAAAAAAATAAAAAGTATATAAAAAAATAAAAATAAACCTTTGAAGTTTCGCCTTACTTACCTGTAAAAGGGGAATGAAAATAGTAGTTAAACTTTAAGATTGTAGTGTGTGTCAAATTAGTGGTATATTGACACCTTCAACAAGGTATGTTGCACAATGCGCTCAATAAACATTTCTATCATCATTATTCTATCTCCGGCTGCACCTAGGAGATGCTAGTCGACCGTTCTGTGTATGTGGTGAAATTGAGAGATTGAGAGGCCTCTTCAGCATACAGTGCCGTCTGTCAACCAAATGCATTTTTTTTTTTACAAAGTCAAGAAAATATGAAACTTTCCTCCAAAATTCTATGGGTCAAAACATGCCTGACAACAGAAGCCAACAAGAGAAGGCTTGGCTCCCCTTCCCAGAGAGAGTCACTGCTGTGGTTTGGAAAAATAGAGGCGCCACTCGCGTCACTTTCGGAGTATAGTATGCAGCTGCCCTCCTGGAATGCCACATATCCCGAGGTTGCTCCCAAGGGCTAAAAACAACCCAGCCGGGCTTGTTATTTTCCAAGGCGGCCTCATTGCAAATGAAACAGGCGCTCTGTACGCAGCCCTTGCTAGAGCAAGAGGCAGACTTCCCGCCTGGCCCGGGGCTCTTTCAGGGCGAGATGAAGCCTTTGCAGCTTACACTCCTAGCAAAGTACTCAGGATGCTTGCTTTGACCAGGAGTGGGCGGGGATTTCGGGTGTTTGTTTTCTTTTCTGTGCTGTGCATCTACCCCAGGAATTTACAGATATGAAGTAAGGAAGCTAAGCTCTTAGCCCTCTTCCCCCTATTTGAGACAAAGCCTCACTCTGTGACAGACTGACTTGAATTCATTATGTAGCCTAAGCTGGCCTTGAACTTAAATTCTCCTCTTCAGCCCACTGAGTGCTAGAATTATACCTCTTCACCTTAACACCCCGCTTTTTTTTTAGTTTTTATTGTCGTTTTACTGTTTTCATTGACAGAAAGAAAAGGAGGAGGAGGAGGAGGACGAGGACGAGGAGGAGGAGAAAGTCTTTATTGCCAGCTAGAGGCTTGCATGGGGAACTTGCCCAAATTGTGCAGACCTGGTCCTCAGAGTTCGTTTGCCATTTATGCACACACTTTACTTACCAAACGGCAAGGTTAGCTCATATAGGGTCCTTCTGTATCCTGGAAGTATGTATCAGATTTGATGGGTTAGGTCTTTATTTTCCTTTTGGCAGAGGTTGGGGTTGATGTGCTGGGTTTTAAAGTCAGAATGGTGCCTCCAACATGGTGTCAGTTGTGCTAAGGTCCAGAAGCTTATTACATCTCTTAGTTCTACGGGCATGAGTCAAGCGGGCAGGGCATCATGGGGCAGGGCTTATATGGTCCCTTCAGCTCTAATGATTTAATAGAGTTTACTTTATGTTTACATACTTAAGAAGGCAGTTAAGCAATCAGGGCCTTATGATGAGGGTTAGAAGCAAAATAATTAATGGCCCAAACATGGATGTAAGTAGTTAAAAAGGGGACCAGGTTAACAAGGACAAATACCAGTTGTTAGATTCTGGATGTCTCCTTCTCTTTCCTGGAGGTTATTTCTGACCATGGCTAAACTTTCTCCAACTACCCCTTACTGGTTGGCTTAAAAGCAACAAATTTCTCCCAGTTCTATACAGAGACCTTCTTACTTCATAAAGAGAAGTCCAGATTCTTTGATTCTGAAGGACAGCTTCAGCTAAGGAGTTAACTGGGCTTCCGGAGGAGAAATAGAGTTTTCAGATTGCTCAGGCCTGTGTCTGCATAAGCATAGAATTCCTTAAAGTTTCCATCCCAGTAATGAGAGCTGAGGTTCTACCTGCAGTAAAGCCAACAGTGCTTGCCCCAAATCAGCTTGTCAGCTTCTTTAAAATCGTGGCTGTAGCAGCAACTTCCCACAAATAAGCCAGTCAACTGGAAAAACCAGGGTCTAGTCTTCTGGCTATCTAGGCCACTGGCTTCTATCAGGGTCCCAATGCCTCTGGCACTGACCAGAAATTTTCTCAACAATTTTAGTGTTACCCTGGGCTCCTGGGATCTCAATGGAATGGAGCCCCAGACCCACTAATTCTATTGGCAAGGAGCAAAACTATAGTACCAAAAGGCAAGGTTAGGCCATTTAGGAAGTTTCCTGAATCCCAGGATGAATTAGGTTTCCATTCTCATTTTGAAAGGTGTTGGGTCAGGGTTTTAAAGTCAGAAAGGGGTCTCTGTGTGCTAATGTCTTCATTAGGCCTTCAGAGGGCCTGTTACACTAAGTATCTGGGACAGAAAGCACACTGCATCCAGCAGATAAGTAATTGTTGGATGTAAGGATTTTTTTTCACAGTGTAACAGTAAGAAAATAGTACTGATAGGCAGAGAATGTATCATTTCAAACATACACCGTGTATGTGTGTGCGTGTCTGTATATGTGTGTGAGTCTGTATGTATGTGTCTGTGTGTGTGTGTTTTGAATGAGTGCAAACTCAGTCAGAACTTCCAAACTTCTAATGATAGATCCGTAAACACATTGTGAAATTCCAGTTCTTCTGGGCCTGAATTTATGCTATTCTCTGTCTCTCCTCTTCCTACCTCCTGCCCTCCTTCTCTGCACACACACACACACACACACACACACACACACACACACACACACACGTCAAGTATGGGGTTCATAGCTCTGTGGATTTAGCTTCAGGTACTTGCAATATTCTGCTGCATGCCATGATTGGTTGTCAGGGTTTCATAATTTTTGCCAGACTGAGAGCAAAGATCGTCTTTTAATTTCATGGGTATCCTACACAGTGCTTTATTCATACCAGAGACCTGTAGGTATTGTGGGCAGACACTGGATAAATCTAAACAAATGAAAAATATATAACACTAAATCCAGTTTAAAGCCTAAAATATGTGAGCCTGTAAAACTATTTTGTTTTGTTTTGTTTTGTTTGTTTTTTAGATCTTGCTTTGGGGATGGTGTTAACTTATCTTCTTTCAATGTGCAACAGCTTCTACAAAACTAAAGCCAAAAAGGTTCCCTGAAGCATGCATACATTTTGCTTGTTTGCTTGTTTGGGGGATTTTTAAAGAAGTTTTTAGATAGTATATTATTATGTATTCTTCCTTGGCCTAGGATGGCCTAAATTCATAATCCCCTGCCTTGGCCTCTAGAGTGCTGAGATTAAGATTATAAAGTACCATCAGGCCGAGCATGGTGACACTCCCCTTTAATCCCAGCACTCTGGACTCAGAGGCAGGCAGATTTCTGAGTTAGAGGCCAGCTTGGCCTACAGAGCTAGTTCCAAGACAGTCAGAGATACATGAAGAAACCCTGTCTTGAAACACACACAGACAGAGAATGAACATACTATCAATATACATCAATATACATAATCCCCATCAATCTTTACCCAAATGAATTTATTAAAACCCTCAACATAGTAACAATAGCTTTGTACTTTCCTCAAATTCTGGGACAAGCCAGAGCTCTAAGCACACAAGCTTGAGAACCACCAGGCAGCTGGAACGTACCCACCAAGCCTTGATCTCCCAACACTATCCTTTCCAAAATGTTTCTCAGCAGAGAGCTGAAATGCTATAAAAATATTAAGTATTTCACATTTCTTCTCTCTCAAGGGAAAGAGCCAAGATAAAAGTAGACTTCACTTCTTGAGGTTATGAGTGGGATCTAGGGCATCCTAACCCTCCAGAAGAATGGTTGCCTAGCACACATGAGGCCCTAAAAGACACAAATAAATCAGGATGTACTTGGGCTCCACTGTTACTTGGATAATTGCTCTACTTTCCATTGGAGATGGTACAATTCTACCACTTTTTAAATATTTTTTAAAAATATTTTAAATATTTCTTATTCTTTTATCCCCATTAGACTAAAATATACAGATCTGCTGGGCATGGCAGCACATGCCACAAACCCAGCACAGGGAAAATTGAGATATAAGGATCACTGAGACCCTGTTTTAAAAAAACAAAGCAAATAAACCAATGATTCCCTTGCTATTCTTACCATGTGTGCAAGTCTCTTATGCCTTGTGGATGCTATTTCTTAAACTCATTATATAAATATAATATAAATTAATTATATAATTATATAAATATAATATAAATTCATCGCTTTCTTTTACTCCCTTAACCCATCCATGCTTCCTCAAATTGATAACATTTTTCTTTGAATATATATATATATATGTATGTATACAGAGAGAGAGAGAAAGGAGAGAAAAATGTAACCTACTGAGTCCATTTTGTTGTTTGTATATATGTGGTTCAAGGACTGACTACTTTGTATTGAGAGGATCATTGCACTGTTGGGAGAGGATAATTCCAATTCTCTCCTCAGTCATTAGTTGCTGTATCTCTTTATGAAGGAATGGGACACTGTAAGATTTCTTCCCTTCCTCCTCATCAGTCACTAGTTGCTGTATCTCTTTATGTAGGAATGGGGCATTATGGGATTTCCCCCTTCCTCTTTAGCATGTTGATTGATATGATCAATATTGAGGTCTTCTTTCTGCAGCAATTTCTAAGAGATGGAATCTAATCTGGGACCAAAATCTTGTGGCTAGGCAGGTCATAGGCCTACGGGAGAACCTACTACTATTACTCTAATAAATAGGCATAGAATTAACCGATTTCATTGACTTGCTATTTTACCCATAGATTAGAAAATCTATCAACTCTCATCACAGAAGTTTCTTTTGCTTTTTACGGTGATTACCATAGAGACTCACAACTAGTCAAGGTGCAGAGAATGAGTTTTAAGAATGTTCTATATCAACACACACATACAAACACACACACATACACACACACATACACACACTCCCAAGGCTAAGTGATCACTGCCAAAGAGGGTCTGTAAAGGCTGTATGAGCCAGAGGAGGTAGATGAATGTAAGGAAACATTTTCCGGACACGACAAGGCAGCTGCACATAGGACTTCACAGCAATTAAGACAATGTTCACAAAAAAAAAAAAAAAAAAAAAAACAACAACAAAAAAAAAAACACAACAGCACAAGCTCAAACTAAACACAATCCTAGTAGGGTCAGGGGAGATGGGCAGGCAGTCCCACCTCTAGCTGAGAAACTGTTGGTAGCTGATTGCTGCCGAAAGAGGGAGAGACAATTTTATCCAAGAATACAGTCCCAGGGCGCTGACAATACTCTAGGAGAAGGCCCCAGGGAGCCTAGACTATCCTTAATGGATTTAAATAGGGCGGGGGGTGGGGGAGGATGACACAAAGTTAGGTAAGTAAGGAAAGAAGTGGGTCCAGGAGGAGCTGGGAGTGGGGTGAATATTATCAAACTATCTTGCACAGTATCCAAATAATAATGAAAAACAAGAACAAATAAAATACAGAATAATCTTTTGAACCAACAAATGAATCTTACAAAAGAAAGCTCCAAGGAAGACTGGAAGGTTTAAAGTAGCTCATCCCAAGTTGTTGTCACCATGGCAACATTTCACTCACTTCTTTTACCGTACTTGCTGACGATGGTAGAAGACCCAGGCATTTTTGGTGAAAACGCTGCGTAAGGATGCCTGGCAGGGAGTGAAGAAAACCTTGGTATTCTATATCCAGAAGTAATAATAATAATTGTTATAACTCTTTCTAGTGTGACCACTCTGATACATTTGAACATATAAATTATTTAAGTAAATTAAAAAAGCACAAGATTAGAGATATGGTTCAGCAGTTAAGGGCTCAAGCTGTTTTGTGATAACTAGAATGAGAATGCCCCCCATAGGCTCATAAATATTTGAATACTTGGCCCCTGGTTGATAGAACTGTTTGGGAAGTATTGTGGTCTTGTTGAAGTAGCTGTGCTCCTGCTGGGGATGAGGGGAGCTTTGAGATTTCAAAACCCAAGAATCTTTCTCTCTCTCTCTTCCTCTACCTTTCAAATAAGATTATGCTCTCATCCATTGTTCCAGTACCATGCCTGCCTGCTGCCATCATGCTCCCCACCTGGTGGTCATGGACTCAACCTCTGAAACTGTAAGCCCCAGCTAAATGCTTCCTTCTGTAGGTTACCTTTGGTCATGGTGTCTTATCACAGCAATAGAAAAGTAACTAAGACATCGCTCTTGCCAAGGATTTGAGTCTGGTTCTCACCACTCATGTTAGAGGCTCACAACTGCCAGGATTCCCAGCTCCAGGAGATATGATACCATCTTCTGTCATCTGCAGGCACCTGCAGTCGCTCACAGGCATCTACACACAGGCACACACATACACAAAATTAAAAAGAACATATATTGTCAAAAATAAGGAAATTGTATAGTTATTTGCAATGCAATGGGCATTATCCAAGCTTTCTTTCCAAAAGCCAGCTTCCTTAAATTACTCAAAATAAGATTCCTTGTTCAAAATTCTATGTGCTTACCAAGCACATGAAAAGCAGCTTTGTTAGTCACTGAAGAAATGCAAATCAAAACAAGGAGGTGTTTCTTCACATTGCATAGCTGTAATTTAAAAAGCAGAAAACAGAAGTTAGCAAAGATATGGAAAAATTAAAACATTCATTCACTGTTGGTGGGGATGTAAAGCAGACTAGCTTCTACACAAGCAGTTTGGCAGTTCCTCTAAAGTTAAACAGAGAACTAACATATAGTGATATACTCAGAAGAATGAAAAATGTGCTGCAAACATGAATATAGACACACCTGAGGGAAATACCATTCATAATAGCCAAAAGCTAGACACAGTTCAAATATCTGTTGGTAGCAGAATGTATAAACTAAGTGTAGTGTATATACACAATGAGGTATTATATAAACAACAGTGTTATATACACAACAGAGTGTTATATAGACATAAACCAAAAGGAAGTACTGATGTGTGTCAGTGTAAATAGACCTCCTGACAGCATCCAGACATGAAAAGTCACACGCATTGCACGATTCAGATTACACAGCATGTAACAAGCAGCACGGAAAAATCTCACAGAGTCGAATCCAGGCTGCTGGTTGCTAGGCAGCAAGGGGAAGAAAGAATAGAGAAAAAATATTAATAGGCAAGGGGATTTACTTTGGAGGAACAAAATGTTTTGGAACTAAGTGGTGGGTTTTTAGAGTGTTGTTTGTTTGTTTGTTTTAGTAAATGCTGCTAAATGTTTTCTCTTTTATGTGGTTAATTCTATGTTCTATATTACATATAATGGGCTAAAATAAGTTATATTTTCAAAGCATTTTTTCACACATGGCCAATAAACACAAGAAAATGGGGCTGTGAATTACAAAGCTTAGGCGTTATATAAATCTGTGTAAATGGCACATATAGCTATTCTCTGGTTTTAAAATGTCTTTAAAACATATAGGATGCTTTTTGTTTTGGACTAAAAGACAACACCAAGATAGAATAGCTCATGCTAAGCTCTATGTGATCAGACTAAGATTTTTAAGTAAAACCACAAGTCATTTTTTCCCTGAAAACAAGAAGCAAGGTAACTATTTAGGACAGATCAGCAGTGGATATGAGCAGTTGGGTGGGGAAATCCTCTCAGGTCTAGAATAAGAAAAGTTGCCTGCAGGGAACTGTGGCACACACCTGTAATCCTAACACTTGGGAGGCTGAGGCAGGAAGATCACGCTGAGTTTGAAGTCACCCTGGGCTAAAAAGAGCCTATCTCAAATGACAGTATCAGTGGCTGTCAGATTACTGATGCCCAGTTTGCAGTTTTATTATTATTTCTTTATTTTTTCAAGTGTTGAGAAATTCAGACATGTATTCTATGAAATATTGTCATGTTAGCTCCTAATTTCACCTCCCAGCATTCCCACTTTCTTGTTTCCACCAAACAAAAAAATACAAGCAAGGTTAAGAACACTTGCTACATCATCCTGAAGACCCGACTTTGGATTCCCAGCACCTATATAAAAAGTCCACAGCCCCCGTAATGGAGAGGTGAAGGATGAGAACGGGCTTCGGATTAGGAGACAGGGGATTGCAGGAACTTGCAGACTGCCATGCTAGCTGGGCAAAAGAACAGAGCTCCAGGTAAGTTAAAGGTGTCTCAAGGAAAGAAAGTAGGCGGCCAATAGGAGAGGACAACTGAAATCTTCTGCCCTAGGTATGTGCACCTCCAGTGGGTTAAATAACAATGGCCCAATAGGATCATATATTTGAATGCTTAGTCATCAGGAAGTGTCACTGCTTAAGAAGGATTAGGAGGTATGGCTTTGTTGGACGAATTGTGTCCCTGGTGGGTGGGCTTTGAGGTTTTAAAAACCCATTCTAAGCCCAGACACTCTCTCTGTCTCTCTCTCTATGACTCTCTCTCTCTCTGTCTCTCTCTCTCTCTCTCTCTCTGTCTCTCTCTGATCTCAGATCAGGATGTACTGCTCTAACACCTACCTGCATAGCATCATGCTCCTTGCCATGATGATAATGGACTAAGTCTCTGAAATAATAAACAAGCCCCGATAAATGCTTTCTTTCATAAAAGTTGCTTTGGTCATGGTGTCTCTTCCCAGAAATAGAACAGTGACTAATACACACACACACACACACACACACACACACACACACACACACACACCCACAAACACACAAAGATATCGTTCTATAGAATGAAACACTATCTCACCATGAATCACTAATGAAAGCAATCAGATATTTAAAATTTGTTAAACTTTTATTTTAATTCTTTTTACATTTAGTGTGCATATGTGTGTATGTAGGTGCACATGTGTGGATGTCAGAGAACAACCTGGGAGAATCAGGTTGGTAGAATTTTTATACCACGTGGAAGCAAACTGAGGTTTTCTGGCAATGGCCATCTTGGCTGCCAGAAATTTTGTGTTTCAATAGAAAGAATACTTATTAAAATTTTGATTTCTTTCTGTTAAAGGATAATTTTTGATGTTAAATTATGACCACCACACAAATGTAAATAAAACCCTGTCAGATGTTATATTTAACTCCTTTAATTAGCACAAGGGCTGTAATGCACATTCCCTTACTGTCCTGCTTTGTGAACCCTGTTTGCTGACTGGGGGATTGCTTTGTATGCCCAAAAATGAATGCCAGGGGCAAGATATCTGCTTTTGTCACCTTAGCATAGCCAAGGGCATAATACCAACTGCCACAAGACCTTCTGCTCCTGAGCACACCAGCTGAAAATGATGAGAACTACTCAGCGTGTTTATCATTTTTTTCTCTGTCCCTGTTTTGAACCCTGAGGTATCCCGGATGAAAGTTCCAAGAAACCCAGTAAAGGCCTCTTGAGCAGAATGGCCTAGAGTCCCCTGGTCCTATTGGATCTCAAAAACTTCTGCTTCAGTTCCTCAGCACCAGTCACTGGAGGATCACGATGAAGGATTATGATGGTAAAAACTGATTAAGAGGCAACTAGAAATTCTGGAATGTATTTAATAGACACAAAACAAGTGTCTTGTGTGTACAGATGGAGCTTTGTTATACTCAACACAGCATCGACCTCTATTTCTGTTGCTAAAAGAGCAGTCTCACCACCACTTAAAAGTTAGGTGGTTCAAAGACAGTGGAAGAGGGAGAAATGTACAATCATATGGCCCAAAAGTTTTCACCTGTCAACACTCAGCATTCAGAAGGCCACTCAGGAATGTCTTGCTGTTTTCCCAAGTTCCACAGTAGCTCATGTCATGACAAAGAGCTTCTAGTCTCTAACTTTAAGGTCTTACCTGTCTGTTTTTAAAGGTTTGAGGAAGCAGGGTATGGTGGCTGAAGCATGTAACCTCACCACGTAGGACCATGACCAGAAAAGCAGTGTCAGTTGGAGGCCTGATGAGTGTTTGAAAAGCAGAGCAAAAGTTTGAAGGAAGCGTTGGTCTGGGTGACCTGCCGTTCTCCTTGAGCTCTGACAGCCTGTTGAGGAGCTGCTTCCAGATGCTGAGTCACACATTTCTGCAGGTAGCAGCTCTCCGTGTGCTGTCAGCACTCGTGACCACGTTGCATAAACTGCTGCCCTTGGGATGGGACGTGCCATCCTTGGACGAGAGAGCTGCACTGTTGTCACCTCATTCCAGAAAGGTCTGTCTTCTTTGTCTTACCGTTAAAAACAGCATCAACACTGGGTCGCCACAGCTTGGTCATGACCAAGAAGCAATGTTTCGGTTTTCGTTCTTTTAAAAATTGTAATTAGTGCATAGCAGATGTCTAAATGAAAAGGTTTCACTATGACGTTCCCATCCGCACACGATTATACCCACCATTCCTGCTCCTTTTCTTGCCCTCAGCCCTCCACTTCTTGTCTTCCTCCTCTCTCTTCCCTGATAGCTACTCCTCTACTTTAAGATTTTTGTTTTGCTTTGTTTTCTCAGACAGGATCTCTTTGTGTAGTTCTGGTTGTTCTGGAACACACCAAATAGACCAGGCTGGCCTCCAGCTCCCAGAGATCTGCCTGCCTTTGTCTCCTGGGTACTGGATGAGAAGTACTCACCACTAGGCCCAGCACGACTTGAAGATTTTTAAAGTTCTTTTAAATTTTATTTTACGTATATGAGTATCTTGCCTCATGTATGTATGTGTTCCACACATGTGCCTATTGCCCAAAGAAGACAGATAAGAGCAGATAGTATTATCCATTACTATTTCCACATGCATCCACGCTGACTTCACACCTTGGCTAATGTGAATAGAGATGAAGGACATGGGCACACAGGCATCTGCTATATTTCTATTTGCTGACTTTGTTTCTTTCGGATATATTCCCAGGAGTAGGACAGATGACACGGTAGTTCTAGGGTTAGTGTCTGAGGAATCTTCACCCTCTCTTCCTTTCTACCAATAGCATAAAGGGTTCTCTTTTCTCTGTATGCTTGCCAGCATTTGTTACTGGGAGGAGTGGGAAGGAGTTGTGATTTTGATTGAACGACTAACTCTAAAACTAGAAGGAAAAATAGTTGGAAGTTATAAAACAAAGCAAAAGTGGCCTATATAAAATGTTAAAATATGCCAGCTGGGGTAGATGGCTGTAGAAATGTTTACACTGTGTTCTACTATACTTAAGTTGTTTTGTTGGTTTGTTTGTTTGTTTGTTTGTTTTTTAAAGATGAGCTTCAGGCCTTTTCCTTTTATATGGTATCTCATCATATAAAAGGTGCTAGAACTCCCGCCGCTAGAACGCTGTCAACACCATAGTTCCTTGTTCAAAGCTTGCTATTTAATCCTGTAAACTACGGAGTAGAAGCTTCAACTTCTCAAAGGAAAATCCAGCTTGTTCAGGAGAACAGGAACTTTGTAAATGTATTAAAGCTGGGTTAATTTTATTTCAGACGCATATTTCAGAGCAGCAGGGTGCTCCCCAAAAGGTCATGTGTGGATGACCTAATCTCTTATTAGCTAACGCACACACAAACTAAAACCAAACATTTAAAAAAGCCCTCTTTCTAATGATCCATTGGATAAACTTAACTAGAGATAGGAGGAAAACTAATTAAGTGAATAGGGCAAGGAGTAACAATAAGTCACCAAGACAAGAGTTAAGGGTTTATTTTATTGACAATTAGGTGATAACCAAATCTGCCTCTCACCCAGGCTCCGATTTGCATAGTGCATTAGGAGAACAGATGATGTCAACAACCTTCCCAGTAACCAGTTATCACTGCACTCCACTTCTGGCAGGAGAATCTGTGCCCTGAACTATTTTTAGTGCTTTTCTACTTTGGTAATCCAGCCATCTGAAGAAGAGCCAGCATCCTGGCTATTCTGTGACCTCACCACCCTGATTTATTCCTTAATAACTAGCAAGTTATTGAGTCAACTGGGAAGAGTTTAGAAGGGGGTTGGGGCACCATTCGCAAATGCTCAGAGGTCACGGGGGCTTGCTATGCCAACCAGGTGGAAGTGCAGGCTTCACGGTTGGTAGTAATCATATTCAAGGGAAAAAGACAAAGAAAAAGGTTGCTACCAAATCAGGTATGTACGTCCTGTCATTTTATCAGCAGGGTGGAGGATGGGGTGAAAAGCCACAACTTATTTTGCCTTTTATGAGGTATCTAGCTTCATGAGATTCAGACCCACATCCTGCTAGTGGTAAACCTCACGTTGTTTTCTAGGACTTTATGGCGGACAGTGCCGTTCCATCAAGATGCAGAAAATGACATAGCAAAAGATGAATCGATCATTTTCATGCCTTTGCATTTGGATTTAACCTCGGATATTTAATTTTCTTTCAGCCTCATACATCTTGTAAGGACAGATTTATCCATCACCAGCTGTCCTCGCATTTAAAAGCTGTAGCACAAAGATAAAATTAGAATCAAGTGTGGATCATATTCCTTAGCAAGAATTCTGCTCTATGTCCCACGGATGCCCCGAGCCACAACTGTCAAACCAAATGCCAGCCCCACTGTTGTTTTTCTAGGACTTCCTAAATAGATATAGTTTAGAAACTGACTATATCACCAAAAGATTTATGAGCCCTCAACACACACACAGAGAACTACATCCATTGGTACAAATTTATTTCCAAAGTTATTCTCACCAAAGTGGGGAGAGAGCAAAGTTTTGACAGAATTGAGAGACAGTAAAGTCAATTATACAACAGTACCCTTTCAAACAGGAAGTATCAAAGGGGTATTAGATATATGGTATGTCAACATATTACATGGTTATATGAAAAAGAAAGAAAAAGAAATTGACTCTCCAATTTTGATTTATTAAATACTCTAATGTTTCCTATAAAGTCATAGCTGTGAAGATACATTGTTAATGTTATATATTGAGTGGGTACAAGAAAGGAAGGCAGAAGTGACCGAAAAATAGAGAAGAGATGAGCAGCCTCCTCTATGAGAAGAAAACATGCATCTTAAATGAACAGTAAGATAACATATTGTGTAGATCATAAAGATATAATGACATGCAGATGCTGAGACTGAACCCAGTTGAGGAGAGCGCAATTTGGCCATAACTATTAAGATGGAAAATGTGTTCATCTTCCTGTTATAGCCACTACTACAGATAACGCTTAACAAAAGCGTGTGACCACATATCAAAGCCGTCCACTAAGGTTTGTTTCTAAACAACCCACATATACTTCAATGGAGAACTGTTTAAGTCAAGTATTCCATAGCTGCTGTAAACATCCTGGGCAATCCAGCCTTTCTCACAACTTCATGTGCTGTTTCCAAATGATCATATGCTCAAATGATTTCAAAGGACATATGAAATGAAACGCCAAAGTACAGATATAGATACAGATGTATCCCATTTATAGGAAAATACTTTTATATAAATAGCTATAGGTGCAGCTATGTTTTCTAGAAATACATACAAGAAATTGGAGATAGAAAGGGTTAAATTAACTCTCGCTTTATACCTTCTAGATTTTGAATTTCTAGATGTTTTGCCCTTTTATTTTTAAAAATTGTTTTCATACTAAGTTGGTTTCAGTTCTCCGGAAAATTCATCTTTGCGTTTGTAGTTCCCAAATCCATAAAAATCTCTGCAAGCATTGAGCATTAAATTACACTCATAGTAGTTTTAATACTGATTGTATTTTGTTAGAGCGAAAATTTCTGAAATGTTTCCTGTAATTTATTTCCAAGGTTACGGTATGGAATACAGTATAGGGATGACTTTTCTATCTCCTACAAAAATGCCTTCATAAACGAAACTTTTGCTCAGCTTTGCAACTAAGTTAATAATATGCTTTGAGACGGTTTACAACTATGTACTCAATCTGTTTTTCTACTGTGTACTAGGCTTGTTTAAATTTAACCTACCTTTAAGAAAGTCATGTGACCAACCTTACTACGCTTTGGACTTCCCATGTCATCAGTTTGTAGAAGCTGTGTTGAATTTATAGCTTTAATCTTCAGCTATGTGTCCTCTTTTTCTTCCATGACCCTTCCATATCCCTGACCTAGAACAGTGAGAAAGAAAAAGAAAGAAAGAAAAAGAAAGAAAGAAAGAAAGAAAGAAAGAAAGAGAAAGAAAGAAAGAAAGAAAGAAAGAAAGAAAGAAAGAAAGAAAGAAAGAAAGAAAGAAAGAAAGAAAGTGTGTGTATGATTAGGTCTAATATTATCCTCTGAAAACAGCCTTGGAAAAAACAAGTATCTATTATAAATACTGGAAGCAACACGTGGATAAAGATGGATAACATCTGTTGACAGTTTTGAGTGTGGTTCTGGGTCAGTAAGGATGAGAAAAGTACTTCCTCCCTTTTAAAACCCTGATAAAAGATTCTTGAAGACAGCAATTTCTGCATTCCTTTCCCGTTCAAGTTTTTTTAATCTTTTTTTTTAATATTAGTTACAGTTTATTAACTTTGTATCCCAGCAATAGCCCCCTCCCTCATTCCCTCCCAACTCCACAAGTTGTCCTGTGAACTTCATGTGCACACTAGAACATCCTTTTTTTAAATTTTTTATTAATTACACTTTATTCATTTTGTATCCCCCCATAAGCCCCTTCCTCCTCCCCTCCCGATCCCACCCTCCCTCCCCTTTCTGCATGCATGCCCCTCCCCAAGTCCACTGATAGGGGAGGTTCTCCTCTCCTTTCTGATCTTAGTCTATCAGTTCTCATCAAAAGTGGCTGCATTGTCCTCTATTGTGGCCTGGTAAGGCTGCTCCCCCCCCAGGGGGAGGTGATCAACGAGCAGGCCAATCAGATTATGTCAGAGTAGCACATCCTTTATGAGCTTTGTTTTATTTGTAAGAAAAGAGGACAGCAATCCTTTTTTTTTCTTTTTTATATTAATTATAGGTTATTTACTTTGTATCCCAGCCATAGCCCCCTCCCTCATTCCCTCCCAATCCCACTCTCCCTCCCTCATCTCCTTCCTGCCCCTTTCCAAGTCCACTGATAGGGGAGGACCTCATCCCCTTCCATCTGACCCTAGCTTATCAGGTTTCTTCAGGACTGGCTGCAATGTCCACCTCTGTGGCCTAGCAAGGTTGCTCCTCCCTGTTCGGGGGAAGGGGGAGGTCAAAGAGCCAGCCATTGAGTTCATGTCAGAAATAGTCCCTGTTCCCCTTACTAGGATACCCACTTGGATACTGAGCTACCATGGGCTACATCTGAGCAGGGGTTCTAGGTTATATCCAATACATGGTCCTTGGTTAGAGAGTCAGTCTCATAAAAGACCTCTGTGCCCAGATATATTAGGTCCATACTCACTTATAAGTGGATACTAGACCTATAAGATAGGATAAACATACTAAAATCTGTACACCTAAAGAAGATAAACAAGAAAGAGGACCCCAGGTTAGGTGATCAATCCTCACTTAGAAAGACAAATGGGATGGACATTGGAAGTAGGAGAAAACAAGTAACAGGACAGTAATCTATCACAGAGGGCCTCTGAAAGACTCTACCCAGCAGTGTATCAAAGCAGATGCTGAGACTCATAACCAAACCTTGGGCAGAGTGCAGGGAATTATATGAAAGAAGGGAGAGTTAGTATGACCTGGAGAGGACAGGAGCCCATTCAAGTTCTAATGTGCTGTTTGAGTGTGAGGAAGGCCTTCTGTCCACAGAACAAGAGAGAAATGGGCAGGTCACATCAGTTTGCTTTTGGTTCAGATGACTCCAAAAGTTAAACTTTTTCTTTAACATGGTACAGCCATGATAAAGTAATTAGTAATACAGAGTATAAAGCGTATAGTAATTAGTGATACAGTATAGTATTACATTAGTCATTAGTACTATAGTGTATAGTAAATATATAGTATATGCTAAATTTTCACATTTATTTACTGATTTATGTGTGTGTGTTTGTGTGGTATGTGTCTGTATGTGTGTGAGATGTATGTGTAGTGTGTGTGTCTATGTGTGTGTGCCTTTGTGTGAGTTTGTGTGTGTGTGTGTGTGTGTGTGTGTGTGTGTGTGTGCACATGAAGTTCACAGGACAACTTGTGGCCTTTGTGGATCAGCTCAAGGGTCAGCCTTAGTTTCAAGGGCCCTCATTCAGTGAGTGGTCTCACTACTCACTTGCCTGGGCTAGCGTTGGACTCACTCTGTAGCCTAGGCAACGCTCACTTGGTGCCTAATATAAAACTTTTAACCTAGCTGTTCTATGAATGATGTGAGATAAATATCACTTTCTTACAGGGGCCCTTCTGCAATACAGAAATCTGCAATGATCCTTTAACTCGTAATTTCATTTAGTTCCTGCCCTGACATTCAAGGCTCTTTGAGAGTTTGTCCTAACCAATCCTTCCTGTTAAATGATGTTAAATGACTTAACATTGTATGGACTCAGTAGCTCTGGAGGTTCAATACATAGTGTCAGACACGCACACACACGCAAACGCACACCACTACCTCAAACTCACAATGTGGTTCAGGCTGTCACTGAACTCACTACAATTATGCAGACTCAACTGCCAAGGTCTCAGGTAAGAGTCCTGTGCCACCGCACCTAGCTCCATACCTCACGCTTTTAGCAAAGTTAAGACTTTGTTGATGCGACTTTTCAAAGTGTGGTCTGTAGCCCGGAGCACTAAATTTACCTCCAGCTCCGTGAGAAATGGTAAGGCCTCAGAATCCATCCCGGTTGTAGAATCTTCATTTTTAACAAGGTGCTCACATCATGCGGAAGTTAAATTTCGAGACTTAAAATTGTCTCAGAATTGATAAAATTGTCAAGCAGTGCTTTTGACCTCATTATTTACTTCCCCATTAAATTTGTGGCTATCTTCCCAGGCTCTGTTGTTTGGCTCTGGTACCCTTTGCCACAGGTCTTCTGCCTTAATTTCCTGGCATTCCCAACTGTTCCTTGACCCACAAGCATGTCATCATCCCTTTTCTCTACCCATCTCTGCACCTCAGCTTCAGCCTCTCACACAGTTCTACACTGTAGAGATGGAGTGAGCTAAGCTGAACTGTGCTAATAGGAAAAAGTTAAAGCAGGCTACAATGCCTCAGACCCCTCAGCCAGCTTCTCTTCTCTTGGCATTATGTCTTGGTGCTTTCCTGAGAGCATGGCCAGCTCTCCCCCTCTTCTGTAGCTGGCTCCACTTGTAACTGACTCTGGCTGAGTAAACGTCTTTCCTTAGCACGCGCTCAGTGCTGCTTTTGTCAAGGCCTCTTGTGTGGTCCTCTGAGGCTTGGATCGGCAGCTATGTCACATTTAAAACCTGGAATCAACAGTCTCACCATATCCTTCCCTGTATTTGACAGTTTTTTACATACCACTGCTTCAGCTCATCTCAATACCATATGGATTCCACAACACACATAAGCAGCGAACAGATGACACGATCAGAGGTAAGATACCAATCTGTTTCTCGTGTGTGTGAAGGCTATTGGTAGGCATATCCGAGTGGATGCTTATGAAGTTGCTTCTAAATTCAGAGGTAATCAAGGAGAACGCTGGGCTTCTTGTCAGTGCCTAGGCCCATTTTTTCCACCTGCAAAGAGCACATGGGAAGATTTGCTTCAAGATCAAACACATTCTCACTCTTAGCAGAGGGTAAGGCTTACTGCTCTAAAGGTGGATGGCGGTGATTTTATTGATGTCTTTGCCACACACAGTTTGGTGTGGGTTTGGGAGACTGTTTCACCCTCTCTAAGCTTGCTTCTTTGTTTGTTAAATGAGAACAATATCCATACCTTTTGGTGTGAGTTGCATTATGTGCGTAAGATGGTTAGAGCAGTGCATAGGTGGCTCACCTCCTTTCCTGGCTATTAAAAATCAAGCTTGGAAAGGTTCACTGGGCATAGGCTTTGTCTTTAATTTGCACCGCTCGTTTAATGCAATGGCTTCTCTTCTCTAGCAGTCCTCTGGTTCCATTGTGCTGGCACTCATGGCAGTAACATGACACCCTAAGGGGACTGTGTGGTTTAGCTGTCCCTGTGCACAGAGTATTCATCTCAGCAATACCTACAAATACTGGTGTGTGTGTGTGTGTGTGTGTGTGTGTGTGTGTGTGTGTGTGTGATTCCCAGTCCTTAGGGCAAACAAAAATGAAACAGCCTCTTAAAAACTGGGCATGACTTTATGATATGAAATTTTACATACTAAAACCAATAGCATTTTTTTTTGAGGTGGAGGACCAGTCTTACTAGGAAATAGCAGCGAGGAGAGCCACAGCAACGCCTCTCCCACACCACACCACACTCCTCCCCACACCACCCATTACATTAGCCTGTATCCTCTCTGTACAGCCGCGGCCTCTTCTTGTCCATCCCTATCCACTTCCTGATGCTTCCTCCCAGCTGTCCTCCAGGCTGCATCCCCACAGGCCCCTGCTCCTTCCAGAGACTCACTTGAGGGTGGTTCAGGTCCTGAGAAAGGGCTGTCACAGTTTGCAGCTCACAGGTCTCAATCTGGCTTCAGAATAGCTGCAGGAAGTGGTGAGGATGCCAGCGGGCCTGCTGGACTCTCAAGTACCTCCTCAGAGCCCCCTGTTCCTCCAGAGGAGGCCCCAGCCACCGAGGCTGCAGCCATGACCTCTGGGTCCCCTTCACAAGGGCCGGGCCAGGGCACGTCACCAAAGCACCAGGGGCTGCATTTTTTTTTTAAAGATGTTCTTTCTTAGTTATAGGTAAAAGCAAAAAAACATAAAAGTTTTAGAGTTATAAAACAAAGTATCCTGTTCCAATGAGTTTAAGGCTCTTCCCCACTTTTTCTTCTAACAGGTTTAGTGTGTCTGGTTTTGTGTTGAGGTCTTTGATCCACTTGGACTTTAGTTTTGTGCAGGGTGATAAGTATGGATCGATTTGCATTTTTCTACATGTAGACATTCAGTTAGACCAGCACCATTTGTTGAAGATGCTGTCTTTTTTTCCATTGTGTGGTTTTGGCATCTTTGTCAAAAATGAGGTGTCCATAAGTGTGTGGGTTTATTTCTGGGTCTTCTATTCGATTCCATTGATCCACCAGTCGGTTTCCACGCCAGCAGCCTTACCAGAACACAGAGGAAAACAATGCAGCCACTCCTGATGAGACGTGATAGACTAGGATCAGAAGGAAGGGGAGGAAGACCTCCCCTATCAGTGGACTGGGGAGGAGAAGGGAGAGCAGTATTGGGAGGAGAGGATGGAGGGAGCTAAAGGAGGGATACAAAGTGAATAAATTGTAATTAATAAAAGTTAATATAAAAAAAAAACAAAGTATCTTCTGTAGGATGATGTTAAAAGGGTTCTCACTTCCCCATTTTTGGGATGAATTAAAAACAAACACTTTTTACTATTGATTTTTTTCATCCACTATGTTTTGAGTATATTCTTTGCCCTTCCTCTAGTGACTCCTAGCTCCATACCACATCATGTGCTCTCTTTCCCTCTCTCCTTTCCTCAGCCACCCCTGCCAAAAAACACACACAAAACAAAACAACAACAACAACAACAACAACAAAAGATTAAAAAATACTAAACCAAGTTTAAAAGTACACAAATGAACATGAAATCTATTTGGTGTTGGCCAACTACTCCTAGGCTCGGGGTTTGTCCTGAAGTGTCATTGATATACCCGTTGTCAGTACACTAAAGAAAATTGACCTTCGCTTTCCCAGCAGGCAGCAAAAACAAATAGCATTTTTAGGGGTGGAGCTTTGTGTCCACGTTCTCTTTTCCACGTGGGGATTTGGTCTGGTGTGAACATATGCAGACTTGTGTGTGCCTTCACTGTTTCCGTGAGTACATGCATACATTTGTTCTGTTGTGTCTGGAAGACACTGATCCTTTGGAGGTAACCACTACTTCTGGCTTTTGTAATCCTTCTGCCTCCTCTTCTGCATAGATCCCTAGGTTCTGATGTTGAGGGGTTTGATGAAGACATCCTATTTAAAACTAAGTGCTCCAAAATTTCTTACTCTTTGCACATTGTCCAGTTACGGGTCTCTGTGCTATCTACCATCAGTTGAGGGAGGAAGCTTCTCTGGAGTGCTGAGTAGTAAGTTTTTCCATAGGCCCATGACCTGTCTAGTCCCATGTCCTTGGTCACGGTAGTGGTTTTAGGCACAGGTTTTGCCTCATAGAGTGGCCTTGAGTCCATTTTCTCAGTGGTTGGTTATCCCCGTGACACGTGTGCCTCTACTACACCTGCAAGTCTTGTAAATGTGCCGCTCTTACGGGCTTCAGAGGTTTTTACCTGGGTTAAATGATGACCTCTCCTTCCATAGCATGTCAAGTCCGTTCCAGCACAACGAATGCCAGTCAATAAGGATAAAGCTTCTAGCTGGTCATGAGCTCGATTGCTCCATGTTTGGTGACATAAGTGAATGGAAACAATATGCCGTCACCCTCAGGTTGTGAAGGATAACCAATCCTGTGATCTTTGTGAGGGGGTTTTCTAGGGCCCCCTCTGGCCAATGACTCGACAAGATGTAACCCATTCCAGCCACCTATTCCTAGACACAGACGCACACATACCAGTGTTTGCAGGTATTGTCAAGATGAATACTGTGTTCTCGGGGACAGCTAAGACCATGCAGTCTTGTTTGGCTATCGTGTAACCACTATGCGTGGCAGAGCTTTGCAAGAGGTTGTTCTTAGGGGGTACAAGATGTCTAGTGGGGGCATTGTCTCTGCCATTGTATGGTGACTCCATTTAACTTTCTTTCATTTGTGGATATATTTTTGGAAGTTCCTGCAGCAGGAGATTCCATGTGGTTTTCCAAAAGGCTCAGTATTAGTTGTCCCTCCTTATATTCAGGGGCAGCTTTTCTGCTTCAGGGTACCACTACAAGGAAGGTAGCCCCTGAATTAAACAGCCCTTCCTATCTAAATACAAGTGGAGAGATAAATTATGATCATGAAGAAACTCACATTTTTTAAAATTTGGAAATAAAAATATCAGCAGATTAGAACAAAGCAAATAAGATTTTGAATTAGAACAAAGAGCAGAAGTTTTATGGTGACTGTGAGCATGTGTTGGCTTCGAGGCAAATATTTAAAGAGTGAGAGCGCTGTGGGGAGTAGGTAGGGAGCTCCATGCAGGAAGCAGACCAAGGTACAGACAAGCTTGTAAGATATAAACCTGGGTGATTTAGGGGGCTAAGGTCATGGATCTGTGGCTGAGAGTCCTTGCTATGAATGCAAGAGGACCCGATCTTAAACTCCCAGTGCCCACATATAAGCTGAAAAAGACTGCAGGTACCCATAACCCCAGCATTGGGGGACAGACACAGGTGAATCCCAGGAGCTGCCTGGGCATCCAGCCTAGCCAAAACCACATACTCCAGGTTCAGTGAGAATCCATGTCTCAAAAAAAAAATAAGGTGATGAGATAAAAGGAGACAGGCGATGGCCTTCCCTGGATGGACGTTTATCTCACATACACGTGCTCAAATGCTCCTGCACACCTTATCAGCTCACACACTGGGAGAGAAGTAAAATAAATAAAAGTTATAACACTTTCTTTTATTTTTAAAAGGAAATGTGTTTATTGTTCAAAAGATAGTAAGTCTCTTACCTCTAAGCAGCCTTGATCCTAACCTCTCTTAGAGGTACAGCCATTTCAGGCACTGCACACTGAGTCTCTGGAAGCACTATGCAACACTTCTCTGAAGCCTGGGCCTCTGCTAGCACCACCACAATAGTCACTGCTCCTTGTATTCAAAGAAGAAAAATGAGAAGAAGGAAGGAGGAGGAGGAGGAAGAGGAGGAGAAGGGGGAGGAGGAGGAGGAGGAGAAGGAGGAGGAGGAGGAGGAAGAGGAGGAGGAGGAGGAGGAGAAGGAGAAGGAGAAGGAGAAGGAGAAGGAGAAGGAGAAGGAGAAGGAGAAGAAGAAGAAGAAGAAGAAGAAGAAGAAGAAGAAGAAGAAGAAGAAATACCAATTAGGTTTTAAGGAAGCGGAGACATGAGGATAGCTACAAGTTTGAGGCCAACTTGGGTTACAGAGCGAAACTTTGTCTCAAAGAAACAAAAGGAGGAGATTGGTGCTTTGACTGAGAAATGGCTCCTATAGGCTCCAGCTGGTGGGGTTGTTCAGTGAGGTGTTACAGCCTTCCTGGAGGAAGTATATTGCTAGGGATGGACTTGTAGAGTTCATACCTGCAACCTACTTCCGGTTTGTTCTCTGTGCTTCATCTTGACAGTTAGGATGTGATCATTTGGCTTTCAATTACAGACTCTTGCTGCTATGTATGCCTCCCCCACCACTGTGGACTCCCCTCCCTCTGGAATGCTAAACAAAAATGAACACTTTCTTTCACTATTTGCTTTTGGTTGTGTTGTTTTATCACAACAACACAGAAAAGTAACCAAAACAAAGGAAGAGGAGGAGGACAGTAGTGGTGATAGCCACAATCCTATCATTAGCTGTATTTGAAAGTTCCCGAACAAAACAAAGTGAGAAATGGCTTACCATTTAATTCCAATATATATATTTACATATATATGTATCTTAGATGTGAGTCCTAAAGTCTGAGTTTTTATGTGGAAGAATTCTATAAATTAGATCTTTTCAAATTAGTTTACATATTACATTAATTCTGGGTCCAAGAATCACGTAGCACCACAAAGTGGGGTAAGTTTTTCTTTAAAGAAAGAAATGGCTGTTGGAATACTAGCTTTCAGAGCCATAAGCCTCCATGTAAGAAATCCAACTGCCCTATAGGCTCTATGCCATGAACTGAATGCCAGTTCTCTAAATGAACTGAACTGACAGAATGATTATATGTTTAAAAGCATTAGATTGGCTTACATGATATGGTCCATATAGTCCAACAGACGTCTCCGTCTGGAAGAACTGAGAATCCACAAGGCTGGCTGTCTCTGCGGTCTCAGTCTGACACTGAGGGCCTGGAAGACCCCTAGAGAGTAGGTTCTAATATCAATGAAGGACTGTCTCAACAACAGGATGGATAAACTTGCCACAAAGAGTGAGGGCAAGCAGGCGAAAAAAGCATTTTGGCCTTTTATATGGGCTGCCCACACTTAGGGTAGGTAGGTCTTCCTGTTTCAAATAACCTATCTAATCAAGAAAGTCCCACACAGGAGTGCCCTATTGCTTGTGTTTTAGTTGAGTCCGATGCAGTCAGGTGGACCGCCAAGATCAACCACCATAGGCCCAGAAGAATCTCAGAAGACAGTTGGTATCACTTTAAAGTAGATTTTTATTCTTTTCAAACACTGTAGAGTCCCAGCATTGGGTGGGGGAGGCAATAACATCCATAATGCGTGAGTAGCCACCACGTCTTTTGATGGAGAAACCATGAGAAAAAGACTGTAGACATTGTGGGCCTTATGAGCAAGAAAATAAGAACAATGGAGGTTGCGCTACAGAGATATCCAGATGGAAATGTTAGATAACAGTGTTCTTTTATCATCACTTCATAGAGTAAGTGGTTCTGTGTTAAACACCTCTTAGCTCTGGTGGGAAGCAAGAGAGTCAGGACAGGGACTCCCAAGCGCAGGAATTAAAGGCCTATCCCACTATGCTAGTGGAAATTAACTATTTACATAATCTACAAATCAGTATTTTGGTTTTGGTTTTAAACTACTATATTTCCTTTTTATTTTCTGAATAGAGAAAGATAGAGGAAAAGATAACAGAGATGGATGTGAAGGCCGTAAGGTAAAGAACCAAGAGATCTGAAAAAATTCAAACTCATTGTTGCCAGAAAATATCCTTACTAACCTTGAAAAAAGGGGAAGGTGCAGGTTGAGGATTCTTGAGTAACAAAACATCAGTTTTTTTTTTTGTTTGTTTGTTTGCTAGAGATATCATTAAAATACTCAACTACAGCTAAAAGCGTGGTTCAATGGTAGAGCATTTCATGCCTGAAGTCCTGGATTCATCTGACATTTTAAAACATAAAATATTGTACTTCCCTTTACTTCTCTCACTCTTGTTTTTTCCTAGCGGTGTTTTGATCAGATTCTTCCTATTCACTTTTAACTAGATACCATGTTATACTTTTGTTAAAGCACAAAACTATATATTATTCATGAAGCTAGTGTAAGCGGGCACCCTAGCCATTCATGGAATGTATAAGGGCATTGCCATTGTTCATTTGTGTTATGTCCATGTATCTTTCATCGTTACAGGGGAGGATTGCCAAGGTCTTGGCTCTTCATTTGGTGGAGGCTAATTCTGTTCTCTTTACAAAGAGCTAGGGTTACATGAGGCAAAGGTTACCATTGACGTGAGACATGAAGCTGTCATAGCTCAACGCTGAGGTAAAGTTCCTGGCTATTTATTCTCTCAAGGACATCCCTACTGCTACCTACAATCAAGAAGCCACACTTGAAAGCTGGTCACATGTACAGCCCACATATCCTCACAATCCACATTTTTGTTTTGATATTGTAGAGTATACATGGTATTTTCATAGTAATTAAGCAAAAAATATATATTTTTTTCTTTCAAAACCCTCTTTTATTTCTTAAAAAAAAATGCATGGGAATCCAATGTAAAGTCAACAGTGGCTTTAGCAAGAGAGCCTAAATGCTTAAGGTTGAGGATTCTTTTATAAATGGCCCGTTTCAATGCTCAATTTTGTTCTATCACTTACTTGAGTACTGAAAGAGCTGTTACTGTAAACAAATAGCATTTCATTTTTAAATTGCTTGTGTGAGCTCTTTATCTTTCAAACTTCTGAATTACGGAGTGACACTCAATGCTCACTCCTTTTACTTCGGACACCAAGCATCTTTTCTCTGTCCTCCGTCAAGTTTCACCAGCTTTGATAATTCTAAGCACGGGAATATACTCAGACCCTAAGAACTGCATCACTATCTATTGTTGTTCTTGTTTGCTATTGGCAGCCCTGGGAATTAAACTCGGAGACTCAGCCATAACGGGCAAGTGCTTTACTGCTGAGCTTTGTCTCAAACCACCTCCCACTGCTCTTTATTTTGAGACAGAGTCTCCTTAAGTTAGACAGGATGGCCTTGAAATCACTGTTTCCCTCAGACTGGTATTGAACTTGTAATCCTCTGCCTCCCAAGAAGCTGGAATTACAGGTTTGCACCACCAGACCTGATTCTTAAAAAAAAATAAAATAAAATAAAGATAAGATAAAATGTTGAGCATAGAAGAAACCTTATGGAGAATTTCACGTCCTACTTGTCATTGGACATGAAGCCGTTGATCTCCCACAGTCCTAACCGATACATAGTGGATCTAATTCTGTAATACTGCTTAGTGTGGAGTGAGAGATCTTTCCCTGCAATAGTCGGAGTGAGATGCTTGGGGAATTGATGGCACCGTTTTTGGAGGTTTAGGAGCAGAGGCCTTGCCAGAGGAAGTGGATCACTGGAAGTGGGCTTTGAGATTTTAAAAACTCGTCCCATTTTGAATTCGTTTTTTCTGCTTTCTGCTTTTGGTTCAAGGTGTGAACACTTAGCTATTCCTGGCGCTATGACTGCTACCTGTTGCCACAGTTCCCTGACATATAGACTCTTGTACCTCTTGGAATGATAAATTCAAATAAATTCTTTTATTGTATAAGTTGCCTTGGTCAAAGTAACTAATACCTACCTATACTACTCGACTCTGTATCTATGCTGGCTGACTGTAAATCACCTCAATACAAGCTCCACTCACTTGGTAAGAAGGGACCTCAACTAAGAAATGCCCTCGCCCGCTTAACCTGTAGGTAAGCCTGTGGTGCATTTCCCTGATTGATGGTCGATGTGAGAGGGACCAGCTTACTGTGAGAAAAACAAAAAACAAAAACAAAAACCAAAAACAGGCTTAGCAAGTTGTAAGGAGTAAGCCAGTAAGCAGGACTCTTCAGGGCTTCAGTTCTTGGTTCCAGGTTCCTGTCTTGAGTTCCCACCATAATTTACCTCAGTCATAAAGTAATATAAATATAAACCTTCCCCCACCCCGCAAGTTGCTTTTGATCATGGTGTTTTATCACAGCAATAGAAACCCTAACTAAGACAGAATCATATCCATTTCTACATGATCTTCAGACATAGTTTAACTCAACAGCAGACCAAAAGTAAGTCTCAGATATTGATTGTATTAGCTATCACTGTCTCTTTTCACCAATTTGGTAACTGGGCACAGGACAGGAAGTCCTGCTTGGTCTCCACACCATGAATTAGATGATAGTGTCTGCCACTTGGTGCCTTGTGCTTTAATTCTGATTGCTCATGCTTAGAACAGGAAGCCTCTGAAATGTTAGGGGCCCCTGTTTGACTTCCCCTTTATGAAGTTCAGATTTGTTTTTGTTGTTCTCATGGAAAAGAAGCACAGACAAAACCCCAGTCTACCTCAGGACTAACATGTTTTTGCTGGTGTTGTCCATTTTTTTGCTGGCATTTGAAGCTTGGTAAGGAATTTAGAAGAAAATTTACCTCTCGAATTAGCAGAGCTTCTATTTATTTATAAGGTCTATTTCTTCCAAGAAGTTCCAGAAGTTTCCTACACCCTCTCTCCCTTAATCCTCCTCTTCCCGTGGAGGGAAGCATTGCATTTGTATCCTCTACCACAGCCAGTTTCTTTGCTGTTCATCAGGTTTCTCTCCAGAGTTCACCACTTAGAGGCGAGACTCTCTGGAAGCTGCAAAGGTTCTCAACTGATGTAGTTAACAGGGCAAGGTCATTCATTCAGAGGCATTTATTATTAGTCTCTTGTGTATTTGACACTGCACTAAGCACAAGAAATACAGCAGAGAACAACACAGACTAACACTATGATCTTCTGGTGCGTACAACACCATAAATGGATCGTACTACTAACCAATGAATTCAGGAACTCCAATATTCTTTATCCTGGTAAAATGGAAAAGGTATCCACAATTTCAAGTTTAAATGGCATATGCATTTAGTTTGCTGCAGACCTGCAAAGATTACATTTAAAGATATTCTTGAATTTGAATCCTGACTCTTCCACCCTGGGTCCCTAAAACTTTTAAAGACTGAAAACCAAACTTACCAATTATATTAAGGCATTGGATAGTGGGATTGGGAGACTGTTTGATTAAATTTAGAAGTATTGACGGAACACAAATGTAAAAGGTCTTCTAATAACTTTTTTAAATTAGTGCACTGTAATAAATAATTTTTAGGGCTTAGATTTTCTGAAATGTGTAAGACTTCAAATGTTCTGTTTTATAAACCAATGGCTTCCTAGAAATGACAGTTAATTATTATTCAGGCTAATTTATATCTTCCAAGAACCTATTCTACCTGAGTAACATAAACTCTTCATGGGACCATTGGACCCAAATGTTGGCATGGGGAAACAAACTACCGTGAATACAGCTGTGGTTGTGCTACTGTTGTTGGTTTGGTTTGGTTATTTTTAAGGATCAAGTTGTGGGTTTGGGAAAGCCTAACTTTAATCTCTGTGGAATTGCTGGCTTTGAAATGAGTTCTCAACTATCAAGTACCAAACACAGAAGGAAACGTGGCCACTATTAAGATTGCCAGTGTCAATGGAAAACCCTGATCTAGCAGACTAGAAGCCCAGTTACTCCTCATCCCAATGACTGAGATATATCACTGTGATGATATGACGCTGTCATTTACTGAGCTCTGAGGGTGGTTGTCTCCCTAAAATTTGCATGTTGAAACCTCATGCTCAGCATGATGATAGAAAGAAGTGGGGCCTTTGAGGAGTGATTAAGTCATGAGCCCTCCTTCTTCATGAATGGGATTAGTGTCAGCACTGGCTGCTCTTACATCACCTTATCACAAGCTTGAGTTATCCGACAAGAGGGAGACTCAGTTGAGAAAATGACTTCATAAGGTCAGACTACAGGCAAAGCCGGTAGAGCATTTTCTTAATTAGTGATTGATGGGGGAAGGCCCAGCCCACTGTGGGTGGGGCCATCCCAGGGCTGGTGGTTCTTGGTTCTGTAACAAAGCAGGATGAATGGGTAATTTATGAAGAAGATAGGTTTATTTTTGGACAGTTGTTCTAGAAGCTATGAAGTTCAAGACTGGATGGCTACTTCTGGCAAAGACCTGATGATGCTACACAGCATGGCACAAGTTAGAGCGGAAAGTTGGTATGTGCAGGAGAGGCAAAGCCCAACCATAACCTTCCTTTATAACAACCTGAGCTTGTGATACCTAATTCTGTAAGCACTTTCCCAGCCCTATGAAAAAAATCATTCATGCTCTTTTTATTTCTAATTTAAATTTTTGTTAATTTATTCACTCTGCATCCAGTCAGAGCACCGTCCTTTGTCTCCTCTTGGTCCCTTTCTCCCTCCCTCATTCCTCTCATTCCCTTAGTCCTCAGAAAGTGTGAGGGGGACTCCTCCCCTGCCAACTGGCCCCAGCCTATCAAGTGTCATCAGGACTGCCTCTTCCTCTGTGGCCTGGTAAGGCAGCCCTGCCAGGAGGAAGTGATCAAAGAACAGCCAACAGAGTCAATGTCAGAGACAGTCTCTGTTCTTCTTACTAGGGTACCCACACCGAAACTGAGCTGCCTGTTGGCTATATGTGAGCAGGGGCTTAGGTCCTCTCCATACATGGTCCATGGTTGGTGTATCAGTCTCCGCCAGCACCCCTCACCCCGTTGGTCTTCTTGTGGAGCTACTGTCCCTTCGAGATGCTCTATCCCCCCTTTCTTTCATAAGACTCCCTGTGCTCTGCCCAGAGTTCGGCTGTGAGTCTCAGCACATGTTTCCATCATGCTTCTTAAAGGCTCACCTCTTACCCCCACTACGTTGGTGATCAAATTTCAACTCAGGCTCATGCAGTGTTCTCTACAGCATTTTCTAGATGTAAATATCATGACTGCGATAGAGGAAAACATCTGCAAGTGAAGAAACTGGGTGTTCTGAACTAACTGGCTTCCACAATATCATATACTTCAACTAAATTTCACTAACTCCTGATAGCAGTGAGATGTAATTTGTTTCTCTTTTTCATGGGTATCCAGGGAAGGCAAGTAAGGTAACTTTACACCCGTGATTATACTTGGGGTGTTCTCCAGCCATGGCACAGTGCGTGCAGGATCCACATGGTAGTGCATTTGTCACACACAAAAATATAGGAGAAACTCCACTTAAAACGCTAACTAAAAAAGAAAGAAAAGAACCTAGGATCTCTTAGAAGGACTTCAGAGCAATTGTTTGGCTTGTAAAATATTTCTTCTGGACAATTTAAGCAACCAGAGACAATAGAAATTTAACCAATACTATTAGAAGACACAATACATAAATTATCAATTAAAATACAGTGAGAGGGCAAAGGAATTATTAAACAAATATAGAGCCAAAAATATGTTAAAGGTCATAATGTGTTCTGCATTTAGATGGATACAGTGGGGCTTTTCCAAGTCCCTTTGACCACTCTCTTAATAAAACCAAACATAGTTTGATTCTATTGTCTGCACAGAATGAAAGCAGAAAATTATTAGAGTCTTTCTCTCTCCACCAGCTCCCCAGTAAATGAAAAGACCAGCATTAAATCAAGTTATTCTACATTAGTTCAACCACTGTGTATTAACTCCCAGTGGAAAGGTTTCATTTTAAGCCATTTTGGAAGGTTCCAGTAATAGGATCATAGGCCCAGATAAGAAAAAAAATAATAAATGCCACTGAAAAATGTGCATGAGAAAAGCCTCTCACTGCATATCATTTAAAAGAAATTCCACCGGTCTCTGGAATAAATAACTGCATAGCAGCTCTATGGCTAGCCTGTGTGCCAGACCAGGACAGACAGCCTATGGCAGAGTATTCCAAGTATCCAAAGAATGAATTTGCTTTTAATTCCAAAAGGCAGGAAGTACTCTCTTTTGGAACCATAAACATCCAACAAGAACAACTGTCTAGGGGAAGAACATTTTTACTTAGTAAAATTTAGAAGCTATTTAAACCTTGACTACACAGTATTTAAATACTTGCCAGTACTCATATCTCAAATGCAGTTGCTTTGGGCATCTTTGCATCTCGATTGAAGTTATGGTAGAGAAGAAAGGAGGGATAGAGTAAAGCAACAGACACCCAAGCAAAAATTTTAATTAGATGCTTCATGCGTTTCATAAAGTAAATTTAAAGTATGGTTGGGAACAGTTTGAACTGATCCAGCCAGTTGATAACTATCAGGTACCTGGATTTAGCCATTTATAATATGAAGATAATACCACATTCTCTTTTATTTATTAATTAAATATAGAACCCCTGCAGTATTCTGTGAGGATCCACTGGCATAGACGCTCTTATGGTGACCAAGGTAGCCTATTCATACTGCACAAAAGAGGTTGGGTTTTATAGGTTAAACCATAGACTCTATGAAAGTTTGTGAAGAAGGAACTGGGAAGAGAGAAAGTACTCCAAAGGCTGTTATTGTTTCTTACATGAGAAAACCATGACTAAGAACAGGAGAAAGTTTTTCTCAGTGTTGCAAAGCAGCTCATGGTTTATACTTCTCTGCATGTATTTCTGTCAATCCTCTGCCTCTGGGGAGCCTACTTAACCTGCTCTCAAGTTTCCATCACATTCTTCTGTCTATAGGAAATTGTCAACTGAAAGGAAGAAACTTATGGAACAATCAAAGATGGATACCTCTCTAGCAACCTACTGGAAAAATCTGGTTTCAATAATTTTGGTCACAAACAAGCTAGAGCTGAATATTCTCTGGATTTTGTCTCCTTGTTATCAGACTTAACAGAAGTAGAACCATGGGCAAAGGAAGCCATGTCATTAGCATAAGGGACATTGCTAATGATTCTGGAAGCTTCTTTTCAGTGAACACTATCAAGTACACATATATTCTTCTGTAAGTTCTTCCCACTGCATTTCATTCCTGTAAAATGCGCCTTCAGCTGTGCCAGCTTTGCTGTTTATACTCAAGTAAACTACAGAAATGGCTTTTCTTCCAATCTAGAATCATTCTATATTTTGAAATTATTTTTTATAACATTAAATTATGTTGTGAAAAAAATGCATATATAAGCAGAAGATCTCAAGGAGTAGGAGGGTTCTCTGTCTCCTTTAGGTCTTATGTAATGGAAATATAGTGTCTTTGATCAAATCAACTCCTCTTTCCCTCTCAACTCCTCTCCCTCTGCATCCCCCCATCTTCCCTCCCAAATGTACTATTTCTTTTTAAAAACCTACTGGGTCTACTCAGTACTAACTGTATGTATATGGATGTAGGACTCTCTACTGGAGTATGGGTTGCCTTTCAGAGGCCTCATTCTTAAAGAAAATATACTCTCCTTCCTCCAAAAGCCATCAATAGCTAAGGGTAGGATTTCACAAGTCTTCCTCCTTCCATGCTGGAATTCCTGCTCTATTTCTCTTGTTCATGTCTTGTACAAGCAGTCCCAGATGCTCTAAGGACATGTATACAATACTCCTGTAATGTCCAGCATGTGCTTCCCTTCAAATGTTCGCTAGTTCTGTTTTTATAATCTTCCTGCTTTCTCTTTCATGATAATCCCTGAGCCTTGGGAAGAGGGATGTAATCCAGATGTTTTACTTAGAGGTAATTACTCCATAGACTTAGTCTCTGCATGTTGATCGGCTGTAGGTCTGTATAAATGCTCATCTATTGCAAGAAGACACTTCTCTTATGTAGCAGATTTGCCAATCTATGGGTATAAAGACAAGAACTTAGATGTCAGGTTTTTGTTATGTAAATTTCTCAGAATAATAATATTAGATTCTCCCTTCAGGCCTATGATCTAACCAATCATGAGATTTTTGACTCAGTCAACAGTACCCAGGCATGGATTCCATTTTATGGAGCGGGTGGTAAAGCCAATCAGAAAATGACTGGTTACTCTCTTAACATTCATGAAACCACTGCTCTAATGGGCATGCCTTGACAGTCTGGTTTTTATTATGGCTTACAGGGTTTGTAGCTGGGTAAGAGTGACTACTTTTCTCCTTCAATAGCCTACATAGCACTGTCCAGCATTATGAGAGATGGCTACTAGAGAATGAAGTTTCCAGGTCAGTACCAGTTTGATTTCTCCATGTCTGTTGATTCAAGTATGTGTCAATAGGGTCTTACCCTCAAGTTCTGGAGAGTCACCAAGAGCAAAAGCAGTGTAAGTAGACTGCAGTTCTTGAGGGTCTACTGACCAGCAACTTGAAAAGAGGGAGCCATGCCTCCCTGGCAGTGGGCTTTTCAGTGTGTGTTTTATTAATAGATCTTGTTTATTGCTTCATTCGGATGATCTTCCTGCCTCAGTCACTCAAGTGACTCAAATTCCAGGAACATTGCCATAGCACTGAGATGAGTGAAAAATTTATTAACTGTAAAAAGAAAAGTTTGTATTTATTAATTTAATCATCTAAATTAATTTTAATAAGCTCTTCAAATATCAACAAATGGAGCAATCTCTCCAACCCAGGTGTACAGATTTTAGTATGATTATCCTATATTATAGGTCTAATATGCACTTATAAGTAAGTATATACCATGTGTGTCCTTCTGCTTCTGGGATACCTCACTCAGGATGATCTTTACTAGATCCCACCATTTGCCTGCAAATTTCATGATTTCCTCATTTTTAATTGCTGAGTAGTATTCCATTGTGTAAATGTGCCACAATTTCTGTATCCATTCCTCAACTGAGAGGCATCTGGGTTGTTTCCATGTTCTGGATATTACAAATAAAGCTGCTATGAACATGGTTGAGCAGATGTCCTTGTTGTATACTTGAGCATCTTTTGGATAGATGCCTAAGGGTGGTATCCCTGGATCTTGAGGCAGCACTATTCCTAATTGTCTGAGAAAGCACCAGATTGATTTCCAAAGTAGTTGTACCAGTTGGCATTCCCACCAGCAATGTAGGAGGGTTCCTCTTTATCCACATCCTCTCCAGCAAGGATGCTGAACATTTCTTTAAATGTTTCTCTGACATTCAATATTCCTCTGTTGAGAATTCTCTGTTTAGCTCTATAACCCATTTTTTAATTGGATTACTGGGTTTTTTGGTATTTAACTTCTTAACTTCTTTATATATTTGGATATTAGCCCTTTGTCAGACATCAAACTTATTTCTTAAAGAGTAAAATAAAATGGATGCACAACTTTCTAGAGATTTTATTGCCTAATCATCCTGAAAAATAATTAACTATGAGAGGGTAACACGTATTATGGTCTGATATCTACCTTATGCTAAAGTCTGAGTTTATGCTTTTAATCTTGTTTTTCAGATGTTGCTATAATCTCTGTTGTGTGATGTTCCACTCTATTCTGCTTTGAGACAGAATCTCACAAAGCCCAGGCTGCAGTCCAGTTCATACATAGCTGAACTTCTGATCCTTCTGCCCATCTCCCAAGAGCTGCAATTACAGACTTGTACCACCACACTCAGCTTGCAGAATTCCATATGAAATACTGGGGACAGAATCCAGGCCTTCCACTCAGTAAGAAAACACCTTACTGTGCTCTGGTGAGATATAGACCCAGCCCCTACTGTCCTTATTTTATAACCCAGCAATGCAAAACCTTGTTCAAGGTGACAGAGCTAGGAAATGCTGAATGGCTATTTCCTCACCATGTCTAAGCATCAATATCTCTTTCTTACACAAGAAACCCATAAATAATCCCTGCATCTTCAGTAAGTCAGATCTAACTTCCTTTTGTTTTAATGAGGATCTGTAGACCTCTAGAAGGAGCCTACATTTATGTTACTAGCCCAGGGAGAGTGCCAACCACAATGGGGTGGGCCCTCACCCTATCAATCACTAATTTAGAAAATGCCCCCATAGGCTTGTCTCCAGCTAGATTTTATAGAGGCATTTTCTCAATCCAGGTTTCCTCCTCTCAGATGACTCTAGCTTGTGTCAAGTCGTCATAAAACTATCCAATACACTTAATCTTTCTAAATAATCCCTTGATCTTCTAGTGTTGGATGAACTTTATGTCTTGAGTCATTGAGGTTGTCACATATATGGAATCTTGCAAATATCTAGCTGCAAGAACAGGCAAAGTTTGATGGACAGAGGGTGCATGGGACTAAAATTCCTTCTCAGCTATAGTTCATCAGAAGCCACTTTGCACAAATTTTGCAGGGTCTGTCCTTGACATCTTCTGAATTTGGCTCAACAAACTTTAATGTTGAGACACCTCAACTCTAATAGCTCATCTTCCTTGTCCAAACCAAATCTTTTCTCAGGCAGAATCAAATGTGAACCACACATAGCCCATTTAAAATGCTTAAAATTACCAGTTACAGAAGATGCTGCGTATACTCACATTCTTACGTCTTGATACTTTGAGTTGGAAAGCTTTGTCCCTCTGGAAAACTTTGAGATATCAGAAAGCAGGTGGGCTCAAATCTTTTTGTAGATTCCTGAGATAAGACCTTGTAGGCAACCACCTGCTCATCAAATCTGGCATACTTTTCTACTAAACAAAGGCCATGTCCTGAGAGAGCAATTGCCTAATTTTCTGTGAATAGCAGTACAAGACACATAGATATGGTCAGTTGCAGAGATTTTTTTTTTTTAGGCCATTTCTCACTTTGCTTTGTAAGTGGTCACAAGCAATCTTCTCACCTCATCCTCCTGAGTAGCTGGGACTGTAGGTACAGAATATCAAGCCTGGCTATTAGGAAGTATTTTATATGCCTTATGTGTATCCAAACATATATTTATTGAACCCTAACACACGTGTTACTCAAAACAAAATTTGAGTGCCTACCTGTGAAGTGGGAGAAGTGAAGGAAGTGAAAGGAAATAACCCTAATTGGTTGGCCTGATCCTCAGACCACCTACCTCATTCCACCATCTTAGCTGATTTGAAGATTGTTTATTCTTTAGTTATTTATATGCCTAAACAGTGCATGGTTGGCAAGGAAGGAAAGAAGGAAGGAAGGAAGGAAGGAAGGAAGGAAGGAAGGAAGGAAGGAA
>NW_026596040.1:6233583-6313630 GCF_907164565.1 Psammomys obesus
GAAGGAAGGAAGGAAGGAAGGAAGGAAGGAAGGAAGGAAGGAAGGAAGGAAGGAAGGAAGGAAACTGTGTTCAGTGTAAAGTGAGATGGGACAAGAAAGCATTGACAGACTTAATCTTGTTTGATAGTTAAAGGGGTTTAAAAACTCTGAGAACAAGAATGCTAGGTCTCAGGGACATATGTTAGGCAGAGACAATAAACTTGCTAAACTAAATGACACTTTCCACCTGTCTGCCTTCGGGTCAGATGCCAGCATGACTCCAGTGTCTGGCTCGTGCCCTGACCACACCTCCTCCTGAAATGCACTGTTTGAATCAGACTCCATCCCCCTCTTACTAAGCAAGTGAAAAAAAGGAAGGTCTCAGATACAGGGCGACACACAAACAAGTGTGCAGTCTTCCCTACTCGTTCTCTCACCAGAGAAGAACAACTCGTCCTCAGTCTCCTTCCCTTTATCCTTATCTCCCCAGAGGGGGAGATTCTAAACTCCAACGTTAATACATGTAAAAATGAAGTTTTCTCCCACTTTCTCCCTTTTTCCAGGTTACCACCCTCACCCTATTTGAGCCTGCTAGCTTATGGTCAAAATTCATGTCTAAAATAAAGAGGCCAGCGAGACAAGCTCATGTAATCCCATTCCTGAAATATCACCAAGACATCTGAGATACTGTGTAGATTGTGGACTTTTACTTTGACAGGCCTGCATAGGTAGATGGACAGGAAGCACATCAGATGTCACTGTTCGGCAGCTGATAAAAGTCAGGGTGTGGTGACACTAGGCTCAGAGCCACATTAGCCTGAGCGAGGAGATGCAGCTCCCTTCTTTTCAGTAGTGGGTTGAGACAAGCTGGCCCTCTCTGAGCTAAGGGTAAGTCCCTTCTTTATTTGTGCTGTGGTTTGAGTTTTTGGTTTTTGTTTTTTGAATCGGGGGACTAAGTACAAAGGTGATATTCAGATTAAAAAGAAAGAAGGAAAGCTGACAGCTCCCATCTTATGATGGTGTCGCACAGTTTTAAAGAGAATGGGGCCTGTTCAGTCCACTGAAACTGGAGGCCTGTGCAGAAGACACAGGCAAAGATTTTTGGGACTTTATTTTAAAGCATTATTTTTCCTTGAAAATGTTCATTTGATCAGATTATAATTGTGACTCGGGACTGTGGCCGCAATCCAGTCTTTTGTGAAAGTCTATACTAGAGGGATCTGTAATGGTTAATATTAGTAAATATTAGCTATTAAATTAAAAATTCCTAAAGTATTATTTTTATAATATGAGATGACAGAATATTTTATTTATAGTCTTTAAAATTGACACATCATTATTAGGATAAAGAACACTGTTAGAATCTAAAATAGAGCTGAACTGTAGAATAGTCATGACAGAGGAGGAGTAGAGTTCTCTGGAGAAACACTACTCCATCAACACTGTGTAAACATCAGTAGGAAAGGCTGTGGTGACGAGAACAAAGGTTTTGAAACAGTGCGACTTTACCTGAGCTGTAAAAATACAATATTAAGTAAAGAGACAAATACCAAAATGCTTAAGACAGTTGACATTCTGAAAATGTCTTCAAAAAAAAATCCAGAAGCTCTTTTTGGAAAATATCTGCAGCCTGTGCCTGCAACTGATCACCTGCTGTTGGAAATGAGTCTGTATAGCTGTCCTGCCCAGTAAGGAAATTAAGAACCAACCTCTAGATTCAGCAAAGAGATCCATCACTATAAAACCAGCTATCTTAAAATAAAGCCTTTTTATCTCAGGAAACAACAGCTTCTTTTAAAAATGCCCTGCCCTCTCAAACTTTCTCTCTGACAATAAAAAGGCCTCATGTAGTTCATTTTTTACAACTCACTCTGGTTGCAAGCATTTGGGTTCATAAACTCGAAATGAGGAAATACATAACTTTTCAAGTGTTCTTTCTCAAATAGTGCCTTTTCCTATGCACGTTCCTTACAGCTTTGTTGTTGCTAATATTAATTTAACTCTAGCCAGCCAGGAAAACCTTAGAAAGAACTGCCTTGGTCTAGATGAATCATGAACAATATTTTCTTCCAGGTTGTAATGCAAATAGTTATATAGCACCCAGTTTCAATAGATAAACAATTTGGTAAACTTTGCAGCTAAACATTTGATTTATCAAGATTTAAGGGTTTCTCTACAGTGTGTGAAGCAAAATAATAGTTTTTTTAAGCTAACTCAACTGCTATTTTGAATTAAAAAGTGTATTTTACAGTAATTTGCAGGACTAGTTGCTCTGTGCAATGCTCTGGCCTTTATTTAACATAGGGATGGGAAAAATCAGAGGCAAAGATATCCCTTAGGGTGGATTTGAACAGCAACATGAGGAAAAATGGGGCCTGCTGTAGGGAGACAAAAAAGCCACTCACTCCAGAGAGAGTAATAGAAATAGCACCCATCTTTACTTTACTGTCAGGCCAGTTTCATGGTTGTTTTACTTATGTCTATACTTGCTGATTGTCATTTAAAATAATAAGAACTATAATTATTTCAATACTAGCCTAAACTACATATTAAACAAATAAGTTAAACTAGATAATTAAGAAACCACTAAGATCAATCACTAGAAAGTGATTGATAGTAAATATTATAAGAAAAATGACATCGCTTTGCAAATGCAATGTGTAATAAATATTATACACAGACAGACAAGCAAGCACGCAGTCAGCCCTTAATTACCATCTACCTTGGTAGTGTGATCAATACAGAATCAAGGGGAACAGAAGAGGCAGTGAACTGTGATAGTAAAGAAGAATTCAAAATTGGTCATAATGAATTGGATGTTCATCCTACTTTTTGAAACTGAGAAATGGGAAACAGACATTAAAGTAATGTTAATTGATATGCCAAACGGGGCATTAATCTACTCTGATGAGAAATGTGAAGAATGTGTCTTGAAGGACTTGACGCACATTAACCGCTATTGGTTTTAAAACTTTACATCTCTGAGGTTAAAGAACTCGCAGTGTCTGGATGAAATCTAATCATGAGGCGATAGAACTATCACATTGATTGGCATCACAAGAATTTCTTATCAAAAACAGCTCCTTGGAAAAATGTGTGGTTGTGTATCTTGAAACCTACACATAAAATGCTTTCATTCAGAGATGAGCACAGAGTCATGTCTACGTGATCTAAGTCGATGGCTCTCAACCTGTGGGTCGCGACCCCTTCTTAGGGGTTGAACGGCTCTTTCCCAGGGGTCACCTGAGACCATTAGAAAACACAGATATTTATATTATGATTCATAAAAGAAGCAAAATTACAGCTATGAAGTAGCAACGAAAATAATTTTATGAGGAACTGTATTAAAGGGTCGCAGCATTGGAAAGGCTGAGAACCAGTATTCTAAGGGAGCCACCTGGGCAAAGGCAGAGGTAAAGAGAAACGATAGAAGCCAGGAAAAATACCTTGAAGCAATCCTAAGGGCACAGAAGGTTTTGTTGACAATGTCAAATAAACAATATGGTTTAGATGAAACCTGTAATTATCATCCGCCTCCTTTCAGAAACAGTATACACACCAACGCCAGGAGTACAGTGTTCTCCTTATCTTGGCCAGGAGGACCAGACTAAGGCTGCTTGTGACTTGCTGCAACCTTCTGTAATTCTAGGCTTGCAACCCCACGGTCAGGACTCTACCCTCCCGGGAGCAAATCCGTCTTCCACATACCAGCTAAGCATGTTTAACTACGAACGTCCAAAACACTTCATTCAGTCCCAAAATCCATGTGGCTCCAGACTGCAGCCTCCAGGACCGGAAGTCTCCAGCTTCCCTAGCCAGACCAAACAGTCTTCCATCGTCATCCAGCCCCGCCAGTGCACGGAGCAGAGGTTTTCTGCCTCCTCCACAGTGAGCTCTCACATCACCGTGTCTTCCTCTGCTTACCCTGCTTCCCAGCAGTTTGCTGGCCCCAACCCAGGCCAAAAGGTTTCTGCTGCCTATAACCAGTCCCCAGCCAGCTTCCTCAGCTCCATATTACCGTCTCAACCTGATTACAGTAACAGTAAAATCCCGTCCGCCGTGGACTCCAAGTAAGTCAATCTGTGTATGCTGCACGTGCCGTGTGCTTTATCTGAGGGTGGGCTGCTCTTACCCTTTAGAATGTAAAACGGTAGAATGAGCTTCAGTCTCGTTGAGCCAGGATACCGACAGTAAGAACTCATCTAACGCGTTCCCCAGTGTCCAGGCTGGGTGCAACTCAAATTACCCATTATTCCCTCACAGTTGTGTCCCTATTATTTTCCGTCTTCAGAAAGAACGAAAAATGGACTTCTAACATACCAGGGAACCATGAACTTTCTGCTTAGCTCGAAGCTAAGTTCCTCTTACTGCAAATTTAATTCCTCTAAGGTCTGGCTTGGCTGGGATGCAGAGCACCTGTCTGCTCCTCTGTGGATAGGATTTCCTCCCTCATAAGCAAAGGCTATTAAGTTTCTTCTCGGTCATAGTCTTTTCTTCCTACCAGTTTCTCCCTCTAATCCTGACTATCCTCTTGGCTAATATAATTTAAAACTAACACTTTTTAAAAGTCTGGAACTAAGATGGTTGGTCACTTGTGTAAACCGTCCTTACTAGAATCAGATGGGAGGCCGAGATAGATGAAGTCTTGTGGCTTTAAGGTTTGTTTGGGTAAGTGAAGCTATAACTTGTTGAACTTTGTTGGATGATCTAAGCCAGGAACAAATACCTACAGCCTGAAGCAAGCGTGCACTATATTTCCACAGCAGAAGACTGTCCTGGAAGAAGCTGGCCTAGGAAGAACGCCATGTGGAGCTGAGTTTTTTTTTAAATCATGAACTGAATACTTTGCACTTATTTAAATTTAGGGCTATCGGTTTTCATAGTTCTTGGCTGGTGAGACTGTCAGAGATGAAATCAGAGGCATCTCAAGCATTGTCTGATGGACCACGTCTTCTCAGAGTCCTGCTGGAACTCTTGCTGATTCTTCTGTCTTCTCTAGAGATGTGTTTGATGTTGAGCAGACTATAGAGCAGTGCACTGAGTACAATATTAGCCTGTAGATAATATACAATATTACGCTATAGATAAGAACAGAGATCAAGTTCTGATACACATTCAGTCTACTTACATAAATGATCGGAGCGTTCAGCAAATAAGATGGTTGAGCTAGTTTTTTTTTCTGAAAATTACAGTTTTGGTTGAAATTCCAGAAAAGCAGCTGAACTGACCACAGCAACCCAGCTTGTAGTGGAACCTATTCCCTACTTTGAAAAATAAAAACCAGGATGCTCAAAAACATGTTGAAATTCTATAGATGTTAAACTGAATTATATATAATGGCTGATGGTCAATGGTTCCTGACTCAGAATATAACATTCCCATAGTTTTGACTTAATATTTCAAATGAACACCTTCCTCCCCTACTCCACACAAATTCCAGTTATATTCATTGCATACTTTGTAGCCATTTCTTGTTCACAATTATTAATATGATACTTCATGTAGCTTCTTAGTGCCTCCCAGTTTCTTATATCAGGACCTTAAATATGTAACCTACTCTGACTATAATTTTTCCCTAGTAAAGTCTTTCAATTTTATTGTAATTTTGCTTTGGGGAAAAAAAGTTATCAAACAAATATTCACAGTGCCTCAACCACATACCTAGCTTTGTGCAAAAAACTAAGAAGAGGAGAGGCAAAAATAGAGACTAAGAAGACAGTCCTGGGAGGTCTACAAACCAGAGATCAAAGGCCCAGCTTTAGCTGTTCCATTTTCAGCAACTGTTGATAACTCTTCTAATCTTGCCATTGCTACTTGATACCCATTCTGTCCAGCTGTGCTGGGTAGAAAGTCCTGGCCCTTTGAACATTTGTGCACAATTCTCATTGTTATGATGAGCTCAAGATTACTCTGTCTTCTAAAATAATACCTTGGCTTCTGACCTAAAGACACTCGAAAGTCTTATTTTGCTTCTCGGTGGTAGTTAGTTCTTAGGCAAAGTTTTAGCAGTGGATCAAACTACACAGTGGAAAGTGAGGGGAATTCTTTAATTCTGATTATTCCTTCCAAAGACCTTGCTGTGAGGCATTCAGCAAATAGCCTTCTTGGTAAACCACTTTTCTGAGCTTTAGCATATTTAGTGATGAGGATTGTCAGTGATTAAAGAAAAGGGCCTATAAAGCAGTGTGAAAACACAGCACTAGTTTATAAGAACAGGTTTGAGGTCTAGCACATATGTTATCTGATGTGCAGCCTGTAAGAATGTGTAGTGAACCAACTAACTGAGGCTTTCTTGTGGTTCTCACACTTGCTGTCATTCACAATTTATCAGGCTTTCTGGGAAATAAAATGATGAGAACGGAAATGGCTAATTCTAGTTCACTTAACCAAACAGATGGGACTCTAGAATTAAAAGTCATTATAGGCAATTACCATTGCATGCACTGCAGGAATATTAAAAGGCAAAGGAAATACTGTCACTTTCACCCAGGAATTTAATTGAGGAATGGAACTCACTATTTAGTTATATATTGATTTATTTGACTATTTACTTTTTTGAACAAATCAGACTTTAATTGAGAATTGATATAGACAACTGGAAAACCCAGATACCTAAATGTAAAGGGATAATTGGTATCATCAGTTTCTAAGACAGTATATATCTTGACTCCAAAAAAAATAAAAATCCATTCCCTCAGCTGACAGGCTCTCTCATACCTGTGCTTTATGTTGGTGGACATAAAGTGTCACAGTGATGAGTAACAGCACCTGTTATTCATCAGTCTGTTTACATTAGACCCTGGAATTATCACCAGGTCCCCCAGCCCACAACGTGGAGGCTCTGGTTCCACTCAGTCTTCATTTCCTCTGAAACCACTAGTACTTTTATGAATCTTGATTTCATTTGGATCTGGATGACTAGGGAACATTTATTATAATCAATACAAAATAATTAGATAGAGCAGGGGCCAGTTTTCCCCTATTAACTAGAATGGTGCAAATTTTCCCAGGTAGGTTCTAAATCAGAAAACTAAGTTAAAACAATGTAAAATATTAGGAAAAGTTTGAGCCACATAAACAGCTAGAAATAAGGGATCCCTTAATTGCTGCCCCTGCTCTTTACCAATGTCAATATGGAAACTTGGAGAAGCAGAATTTATATAAGAATTTGAACTCTTCAAATCATTTTTGGATTGGTCGTATTTTTTCCAAATTCTTTTTTATACTCTATCTTTCTCTAATTATCCCTTTCTTTTTTACTCCAAAAAAAAAAAGCAACTTAGCAATACTGAAGAAATCATCATTACATTAAAAGTTATTTGTATGTAGTGGCTTGGATCATGTTGAGTATAAAATTAACTGGAACTTGGTATTAATAAGAAAGCCAGAGATCCCATTGAGGGGTAGTAAAATATTCACAAAACATGGGTGGTATGCTGGTCAATTCTTCTCTAAAAAAAGAAGCCATGATTGGTGGCATTTACCAATTTCTCTAGCATAAAGACTTTCACACCATCACACCTAGCCCGGGATCACAGGTTGCTAGAAAGAGAATGTTTTAAAGTTAGCTCTCTCTTCTGCCCAGAAGAGGCAGCTGTAGCACCTACTGCCTGATATCCACTTCTCCACCACACAAGAAATTCAACACTAAGGTTAAAAGAACTCAAAAGTGCCCTTTAACCATCTCATTTTTTAGGCAAGTTTTTCTAGATATCCTTCTTGTGTCTAAATTCTTTCTCCCATTATGTAGGTCTCTCCTGCCAAGAAAGAAGCTAAGGTGGTAGCCATTTTTATATCCTTCTTGACTGTTATCAGGATCATTGCTGTTCTCAACAACACTAGAAATTCTAAGCAGTAGATTCAACGTATCTAAAGATGGCTTACAGAAATGACGTAAATTCTATCATTTTCTTTTTTAAAGCTATCAACAACCCTCAGTTAGCCAACCTGTGAATGCCATGCCATCCCAAACTACAAATGCTAAGCCTACTCCAAGGACTCCTGACCATGAAATCCAAGGATCAAAAGAAGCATTGATTCAAGATTTGGAGAGAAAGCTGAAATGCAAGGACACCCTTCTTCATAATGGAAATCAAGTGGGCAAACTATCTGTTTCTTACAAATGTCCAATTAAACTGAAAACCTGATTCCAATAAGAAAGTTCTAAGGCTGAGGATATAGCTCAGTGGTAGAGCACTTATCTAATGTAAGATTGATATCCAGCACAACTACACATACAAAAAAAACCCTTAATTCTGTCTCTCATAGATCTATGCCCATAAAAGCAGCAAGAAATAGGATTTGTTTTTTATTTTTAAAGGAACATTTGCTTGCAATTCCTTATTAGTCTTTTGGTTTTCAGTAGTAATTGGATGAAGCAAAAACAAAACAGGAACAAAAATCACCCTAGATAATACAATGAAAATTTTGTCTTACACATAATTCTCTCAAAAAACTCAAGGGGCTAAAACATTTCTGTTATTCTTGAAGTTGAAAGAGTGAAGGCAGGAGGATCAGGAGTTGAAAGTCAGCTTTCACTACATAGTGAGTTCAAAGCAAGTGTGTGCTCCATGAAATCTTGTCTCAATAAATTAATGGATAGATAGATAGATAGATAGATAGATAGATAGATAGATAGATAAGATTACCTTCACATAAAATGTCTGCTTACAAAGCAACTAATAGAAAATACTATCAAATCAATTTTTTGCACCTAGTGTACATTTTTATGGACAAATAAAAACAGCTGTAATTATTATATAAGCTCTTCAGATACAATTGAATTAGTCACTTGATTTTGAAGACAAGGCTCTTCGGTAATTGTGGAAGGTATGGTTCAAAACTTAGGGCTACAGTTTAGAGTAGTAGTTTTTAGAGGTGTTCCTATTCAAACGCCCCTGTCACTGTCCTCTAGAGACTGACCTATGAGGAGAAGATGGCCCGAAGGTTGTTAGGACCGCAGAATGCTGCTGCTGTGTTTCAGGCTCAAAACAGTGATGTCCAAGATTCTCCACAGGTAATTTAAAATGATTGATATGTAACAGTGGTCTTTGCTGTTTGTTTGTTTGTTTGTTTGTTTGTTTGTTGTGAGACAGGAACGTCAGCCCTAAAGCTGGGCTTAATTGTTCCCCCTTCCTCAGCTTGCTGAGGATCTGGGACAGAGCGGCACACAACTGTGGCCCTCTTGGGCACTTTTATTATTATTATTATTAAGCTGTTTGATATTTTAAACTGTATTTGTGACATATCTACTTCTTTTTGCGATGCTTCTGAGTTTAAACACACCTTTTACTGAACAAACTAATGAAATTATTCTATTGGGTAATATCTCTAAGATTAATGAAAGCTCGTTTCCCTCTCCCCCCCCCCACCAAAAAAAAGCACTAGCTTCAAAATACAGTGGAAACACACAGACTTGCACTTGACCAAATAATTATAACAGGTAACTTAACTCAAAGACACATGTCCAGTGAGAAAGGCAAACTGAAGGGCAGTTACACTTTCTGTCTCCCTCTCTAAACCGCCCTCTTAAATAGTCTACAAGGACATGAGCAACAGAGATGACGCTGGGATCTGTGTGACTCTAACCAAGCAAGTGAAAGACCTGTTTGAAAAAAAACTTCAAGTCTCTGAAGAAAGAAAGTGAAGAAGACATCAGAAGATGGAAAGATCTCCTGTGCTCATGGATCAGTAGGATTAACATAGTAAAAATGGCCATTCTGCCAAAAGCAATCTACAGATTCAATGCAATTTCTATCAAAATACCAACACAATTCTTTTCAGACCTTGAAAAAAAATTCTCAACTTCATATGGAAAAATGAAAAATTCAGAATCTCCAAAATGATCCTGTACAACAACAGATCATCTGGAGATATCTCCATCCCTGATCTCAAGCTGTTACTACAGAGCAATAGTAATAAAAACTGCATGGTATTGGCATATAAACAGAAAGGAGGATCAATGGAACTGAATAGAAGACCCACACTCCTATGGGTACTTGATTTTTGACAAAGAAGCCAAAACCATTCAGTGGAAAAAAAGACAGCATTTTCAACAAATGGTGCTGGTCCAACTGGATGTCAACACACAGAAAAAAATGAAAATAGAAAATAAATTTGAAATAAGCACAAAATGTATTTGTTTTTGTTAAGGGCAACTAGACCAACTAGAAAGGATGGAGCAGACTCTAATGGGAGTAAGAACTAGATCTTAGACACTGACCAGTTCATTCATTCATTCATTTATTCATTCATTGATTTTTCCACCCATTCAACAAATTTACATGGAGCATCTTCTGTGTTGAACTCTGGCCATGAACTCAGTTATAGCCAGAATAAGACAACTCTATCTTTACTGGTTGAAATTATTCAAAAAGTTACTTAATGCTTATGAGAGTGTTTAAAGGGAAGGTGGTAATGGCAGGACAAGAGGATGGCAGCAGAAACACAACGAAGCCAGAAAGGTTAAATCTTACTGTTTATACTCTCAAACAGTAATCCTAAGTAATAAGAAATGTTGTTCAATCACAGTGGAACTACAGACAAAATACACCTCTGCTATTTCTGAGCATATGTTAAAACTAAGTTTGTTTTAGAAAATAGTTATTTTGAAGATTTTGTGTTTTCTTATTAGGCTTGATATTTTTGCTAAAAAATAATAGGCTGTTTGCTGAATTGATATGTTGTTTTGACATTTCATTTAAGGAATCTTAAGACTAGCCCGAAATGTTTACTGTGTTTAAAAAGCCAAAATGCATTGGTTAAGGAGATTCATCCCCAAAATGTCTCGAACTCAGGTTTTCTGTGGCCCTGTACAGATATTCAAAGGTATTTGTGCTGAGTATATTTTCTCCTTCTTTCAGTCTCTCACTGTGCCAAGCACAGCAACATTTAGACAAGCAAACAGTAAATATATAATCGATTAATCCAGTTATAATGTTCAATTCCTAACATTGTTTTCAAATAGAAATAATTTTCTGGCACTCAATATGAATCATAAAAGGTAAATATCCTTTTATTAAGCAGGAACTAATTCATGTTTCAATTGTTTTTAGAGTTTTATCTGTATTTCCCATGGTGTCCAATGGGACTTTATACCATGAGCTAAAAGAAGAAGTATTTTCCAGTCTAATATGTGTTTACTGTTATTGGTGGAACTTGTCAGCAGTAGCTTGATACCCACTGCCTACTGCCAGCACAAGTGACCTCATGTCTATTCCTGCTTTGCTAAAGGACAACATGTACTGCCTGTCCTCATGTCAAACACATCAAAGGGACACATCATCCTTTATCATAAAACAGTTTTCTGAAGAGTAAGCTCCCCTGCCATTTGGGTCCAGCTGATTTTCATAAATCACACTCATGAGACCATCTTATTAACTCCGTGGGGTTCTTATTAAAGAAATAGGCAGTTAGTGTCCTATATCTTAAATGGTAGATATACAGAAACAGCCACAGCCCAACTAGAAACATTCCTCTCAGCTACCATTCCTCACTTCTGCTTCATCTGAAAGGACCGATTACGTGTTAACATTCTCATTTTGTTTTCATCTCAAGCAGCATAACCCGGAACACGCACGGCTCCAAGTTCCCACATCACAAGTAAGGTAATTTTTTGTTTAATTTGTAAAGAGAGATATATTTTGGAATCTAAAATGTTTTGCACTAAAAATATAACACATATATACAACCCTCTAGTTTATTATGCTCTTTCAAAACGCAGTGTGCATTTTCTAATATCAAAAATGATGATGAAAAAATTGTCAAATTTCAGAGCTACCTCAAAAGGAGTTAAAAAAACAAACATTTTAGTCATATAGTCAGTACCACATTTCCATGTTAAATAACTGTCAAAACACGGAAAACCCAGTATTGACTATTAGACACACATTGCTCAATATAAGGAATAATTTAAAAAGGAGAGGGTTGTTCAGTTTATACCAGATGTTTCTAAACTGATAAATTTCTGCCAGTAATCAAGTAAGCCACTGAATACATCACCCCTAATGCCTCTCTCCATTGTCACCATACCATCAGACCAAACCAAAGTCTCTGGGCTTTGTAACCTGATGGCTACCCTGTCTTGTGTGGACGGAAAAGGAAGAATGTCTCTGCACAATCATATTTAATATTTTTTTTAGAAGTAGATCATCCTCCAGAGCAGAGGCCAATGACCAGGATGCCATCCAGGAGAAGTTTTACCCGCCCCGCTTCATTCAAGTGCCAGAAAACATGTCTATCGAAGAGGGAAGGTTCTGCAGAATGGACTTCAAAGTAAGAGTTTTTAAATGCTAAGGATATATCAGCAATGGGGTACTAAGTTGGGGAAAATGTCCCTTTCCCCAAAGTTTTACAGATTGCCACACAGCTTGAAAAAACACTATGTACAATGAAAAGAAACACAAATTCTGAAGCTGAGTTGGCACACATTTGAACACTGGCTGCGCCACCTTCCACCTGTGTAAAATTTGACAAGGTATCTAACCTATGCTTCATCACCTCATCGGTGAAATGGGAATGACAAATAGTAGTCACGCCATAAAATTAGGGCGATTGCCTGAGTAAACAGATGTACTGGACACACACACACACACACACACACACACACACACACACGAGATAGGTGTCTCAAGTAGACTTGCACCCCTTACAGAAGAGACTGTCATGTTATTATTCTAAAGCTGAAAACTCTTCCTCCTGAAGTAATTTTCCAGATTCCTCATCAGTGAGAGTTGCTATTAGGGTTGAATGTCTTCACATGAAAACATTTAAAGAACTAACACTTATGTGAAAAATTGTAGCTCAAGAGTTGTTTTTTTAAAACTATTTGTTAACTTGAAAGCCCCACATACCTGCCTGTAGGACTTTGTTTGGTTTCACTCTTAGCTAGACTGGCTAGTCATCACTTCCATATTCTTTGTGGAACATAAATTATAAATTAATGTTCTAGATAAAGGAACCAAAAGAGGTACTAAAGAGCCTGAGGGCTGTATTTGAAAGAATTAGATGTAGTCTAAAAACAATACATTAATTTCAAGTCTATAATTTCACAATAAAAATTGACAATAAATATATTTGCAAATGCTTTGTAAATGTTTTGTATTCTCAACCGTAAATCTAGACTATGAAGCTGTGAAAATCATAAATAGAAAAATGCTGTGTTTTGTTTCTAGGTGAGTGGGCTGCCAGCCCCTGATGTGTCATGGTATCTAGATGGGAGACCAGTGCAGTCAGATGAACTGCACAAAATGATAGTGTCCGAGAAGGGTTTTCACTCCCTCATCTTTGAAGTGGTCAGAGCATCAGATGCAGGTTCATATGCGTGCGTGGCCAGGAACAGAGCTGGAGAAGCCACCTTCACGGTGAAACTGGATGTCCTGGGTAAGCCTCCAAAGAGATCCTTCAAATGCTACATGGCTGGAAAAAAAAAAGAGTATTATAAAAAAAAAGATTTTAAAAGGAAAACCTGGAGGACTTCATGCTTAAGGTTAACACCTATAGAATCTAGTGTGATGGCTGTTCATGCCTTCAACAACAAAAAGACGTTTAAGGAAAACAGTAAAATTCGAATGATGGCTTTACCTCTGGTTCTTTCCTGGAAAGGTAATAAGTCAGTGCTACAATTTTATATTGATTCAATCATTGGGAAGGGGTGAATAAGGGGCTTGCTTTACATATCCCAAGTCACAGTCCACTGAAGGGAACCAAGGCACCTGGGGGTAAGAACAGAAGCAGAATCCATGGAGGAAGCTGCTTCCTGGCTTGCTTCCTAGGGCTTGCTTATCCTGCTTCCTCTCTTTTAATTTGAGTTAAGATATAATTACGTTATTTCCCCCTTCCCTTTCCTTCCTCCAGCCCCTCTCATGCCCTCTCCTTCCAGTCCTTCCTTTGATCCTCTCAAATGTATGGCTTCTTTCTACGTTTATCAGAGATAGACAGACACATAGATACTCCGCTGAATCTGTTTAGCGTTGCTTCTTGGGTAAGATTTCAGAGCTGACCATTGGTATTTTATAACTGATTAGGGATCTCACCCCTTGAGACGACCAGGTCTCCCTCTCTGTTACCTGTAGCTCTTTGTCAAAGAATAGAGCTCTGTGAGATTTCCCTCTTTCGTCTTAGCACATTTCCTGGTATCCTCCTTGCTCAGGTCTTGTTTAGGCAGAAGTAATGTTAAGGTGTCATGGGTGAAGGTTCCCTATATTTCTAGCCCCGTGCTGTGAGGCACAATCCCACAGCAGACTTCCTCTTCCTAAGGGTCTTACAATCTTTCTGCCCCATTTTTAAAAATGTTTCCTGAGCTTTTGGTGCAGGAGCTGTGCTGTAGAACGATCTATCGAGGCTGCATACCTCACAGTCAGTTTTTCTCTGTACTTGACTAGGTGTATGCTTTAGTTATGATCTCACCCTACTGCAAAGAGAAGCTTCTTTGATGAGGGATGAGAGCTACACTTACCTATGGGTGTAAAGATAAGTATTTAGAACACAGTAAGGAAAGTATTTAGAACACAGTAAGGAATTGTGCTGGTCTAATAAAGTGAGAGCAGTAAATTCTCATTTTAAGCCTCCATGAATGCACTAGTCCCAGGTAGCTGGCTAGGTTTCCAGTACCAGGTGGGGTTCTCTTCCCGTTGAGTCGGCCTTAAGTCCAGAGAGCTGTTGGTCACTGCCAATGTCTGACTGCACCTTTCGGTATATCTTGTAGTGCTAGTCATTGTTCAGCAGAGCCAGGTAGAACTATCGAGTATTTCACCCTTTTGCCAGTATGTATTTCCCTTTGGTATTATGAAAGCTAGTCCTTGAAAGGAGACTTTCAATCACTTCAGTCAGCTATGTCCCCTCTCTGAGGGCCTTCCTCAGCCCCTCCCATAGTCTTTCCTTTTTTTCTTTCCTAGTTTCTGCAGTTGCTCCAAGTTATACCCACATCTTAAAATTTAGATCTAGGAATCATGTATGCGAAAGAACATACTAATTTTTTTTTCTTTCTGGGTCTGGGTTACCCCAAACAATAAATGTTTTAATTCCATCCATTTACTTGCAATGTCATTATTATTTTTCCTTTACCTGAATGTATATGTATACACTTTCATTGTCCGTTTGTCAGCTGAAGGGCATTTAGACTGTTTTCATTTCCTAGCTATTGTGAATAGAGCAGGCGTAAACATGGCTGAGGAAGAATCAGTAGGGAAAATATGATATAATTTTAGAGGGATCAAATAAGACAGTATAGGCATTTGTTGATATAGCTCGAACCAGAAACTTTAGTCTAATAATTTATCTTCTCTATAGTCGACAGTATGGCCATTCTGAATCATACTGATGTGAATTGTCACAGGCTCTCATAATGTAAATTCCTACTTGAAAAAAAAAAAATGAAGAGTAGGTAGGTGTTAATTTTTAGGAAAGTGGCATCCAGTTATAACTGCCCCCTACAAACAAAATCCCCATTTCTTTGGGAAAATAGAGTCTGACAAACTCTCACCTCACACTATGGCATCATAGCTCTATGAAAACTCATGTCCAAGTAATTTAAATATGTCATCCTTAATGCATTAAACTATGGTCTCACAAAAAAATATGTAATGAATTACTGTTTGTTATGTAAAAGTCTGGTTGGGTTAAAGGATGGATGGTGCTCTTAAGCTTAGTCTCAACGAAAGATCTTTAAGATCATAGTAGAGATGTAGGGACCTCAAGCAGAGCATCAGGGAGTGAGCTGGGGATAAAACATATATGTGCATGCACGCCCTGTACACACGCTTTTTATGCTATTAAGCTTTGAGTAAATCGTATTTGTGCCAGTGGGTTCATAATAATGTCTTATTCCAGCTGAGAGACACCTTGGCTGGAATCCATCCAGCATCTTCATGTCTCCTTTAGAAGAGCCAGGTTCAGTGTTCAGTCACCATTTCCCGTTTCCTCATGCTGTAGGTGATTGTGATAATTACTGACATCTGCATATTATTACGAAGCATCTGTTCTTTCATATTCTGACAGATCTGTCACTACAACCTGGAGTTTGATTTTGGTGGTTTTGGAGAGTGTAGTTAGCAATAGATAAAACTGAGGCCCAGAGAAAGTAAACAAAATTTTCCAATTTTACATGGCCCATGTAGATCTCATTCTGTAGGGTCAAGCCCACAGCCCTGCACATGCAGGACAAATCCTCCACTGCTAAGTTGCCTTCCCCCAATAGGGAGCTGAATCATACCTCTCTTCCATTCTTCCCATCATGCATGCTGCTTCCCTGTAGATGAAATGACTTATTTTTTAAATGAAAGATAGTTATAACATCAATAGCTCATTATATTCCGTTTTAAGAACTCCGAATATAATAAAATAATAATGTATGTTACAGTATTTTATCTAAGAGGAAAAAAGCTTCCAATCCTGATGTTGCTTTTTAAAGCCTTCATGTTAACATACAAATTTCATAATGGTATATAATTCGGCTTAATGTGATCTTTATTGATTTCTAACATATATTCAGCAAAAGAACATAAAAGAGCACCAATGTTTATCTACAAGCCACAGAGTAAAAAAGTTTTCGAAGGAGATTCAGTGAAGCTAGAATGCCAGATCTCAGCTATTCCTCCACCAAAGCTTTTCTGGAAAAGAAACAATGAAATGGTCCAGTTCAACACTGATCGGATAAGGTGAGATGAGACTTTCTTATTTGTTTGTTTTTCTTTTTTTTTTTGTTGTTGTTGTTGTTTTAGGTATAGAACAGTTCATTCATTTATATAAACAATAATCACTTGGTTACTTACAACTAGGCATTATAATAATTGGAGAATTCAAAATCACTAACATTAATGTTTTGAGTGCTAATAAGTATTGATCAGATAAATGCCAAACACTAAAGCATGCTGGGTTTTAAAATACAATTACATTTATTTTGGAACAATTCCATAAATTTAAAAATTTTATGTACACATTGTTTTACAATCGCTATATAAAAAGAATGAGATTTTCTACATGTGTACATATTCAACTAAAGCAACATTTATTTGATTTTGGAGTACATTTGTCTTTTTCCCTTTTTTCTTTTTTTTAAATTTATTATTATTATTATTACAATTTATTCACTTTGTATCCCAGCTGAAGCCCCCTCCCTCATCTCCTCTCATCCCCACCCTCCCTCACTTCCCCCATGTCCTCCCCTAGTCCACTGATAGGGGAGGCCCTCCTCCCCTACAATCTGACCCTAGCATGAGCCTCATCAGGACTGCTTGTATCCTTTTTCTCTGTGGCCTACTTAGGCCACCTCACTAGCGGGAGGTGATCAAAGAGCCATCCACTGAGTCTATGTCAGAGACTGCTCCTGCTCCCCTTACTAGGAAACCCATATGGAGATTGAGCTGCCTATGGGCTACATCTGAGCCGGGGGTCTAGATCCTCTTCATGCATGGTCCTTGGGTGATTCATCAGTCTCTGCAGGTACCCCTGAGCCCAGATTTTTTGGTTCTGTTGGTCTCTTTCTGGAGTGCCCACCCCCTCCAGGTCTTTCTATCTCCCTCTTCTTCCATAAGATTCCCAGCACTCTGCCCAAAGCTTGGCTATGAGTATCAGCATCTGTTTCAATATGCTGATGAGCAGAGTCTTTCAGAGGCCCTCTATGGAAGACTCCTGTCCTGTTTCCTGTCTTTTCCTACTTTCTATGTCTATGTTTGTTTGTTTTTCATCACAGGGTTTTTCTGGGCCGCCTTGACTGTCTTAGACTCACTTTTGTAATCTAGGCTGACCTCACAAAGATCCGCCCGCTTCTGCCTCCCCTGACTGTTGGGATTAAAAGCATGGGCCCCCATGCCCAGCTGAGATGATATTTTCTTAACTGGTGTGTACACGGGTTGGATGAATCTAGTTATACATTTTACACACATTATAAATACATACAAAATTATTATCTTGGGTTGTCTGTTCTTATAAATACATATTTAAGTCAGATTCAAGTAATCCTGAAAATAAGACATAATAGTCTAAAATTCATCTTTTGTTGACAATGAAGAACCATGGCTACAAAAAATAAATGACATAAAAAGATTAAAAAGGAACTTCTGGGGACAGCAGCAGGAGAAAGGGTGTATGAGTCTCCTAGAGATCCAGCCTAGGATCTTGTGCATGCTAGAGAAATTCTCTACTAGGTTAAACCTCCACTCATAGGTGGGATATCTAACTTTAAAAAAAAAAAAATCAGTAACCACTTGACATTGATTAGACACAGTCTTGGAATTTTTCACAGCCTTTCCTTATCAGTTAGATTCTATAAGGCAGCCATACCACTTAATTCCTGTACCTTAGTTTTTTGTCTGTTGCTTTCCAGCTTATATCAAGATAATGCCGGAAGAGTAACTCTGCTGATAAAAGATGTAAACAAGAAAGACGCTGGCTGGTATACAGTGTCAGCAGTCAACGAGGCTGGTGTGGCCTCATGTAACACGAGATTAGACGTCACAGGTATGTCACAGAGCAGCCCAGTTTAACCAGAGAGCTGAGAAACATGAGGCTCAAGCCTTCTGTGGCCCGTGGGGAACTTTTCTCTATAATCATTTCTCCACCATATCTGTCAGGGGCTACGAAGGTCAGCTGGTATATTTTAAACCACTTTTCTGAATTAATTTCTATTCCTTTCAGCCCGTCCAAACCAAACGCTCCCAGCTCCCAAGCAGCTGCGTGTTCGACCAACGTTCAGCAAATATTTAGCACTAAATGGGAAAGGTTTGAATGTGAAGCAAGCTTTTAACCCTGAAGGAGAGTTTCAGCGCCTGGCAGCTCAATCTGGACTCTATGAAAGTGAAGAACTTTGATCATTTTGCCCACTGTGGAAAGCACAACTTCACTTTTACCAAGATATCTGATGACATTGTGAGAAAAAAAAAATCCATGGCTGTATTAACAGATTGTGGCTTTACTTAGGTCATATAACTAACACACACGTAGAACGATATTTATCCTCCGACTCCAGCGTAGCCTGTCTCCTCCTCTGACCTGAGAAGCAGAATGAAACTGAGCGTATGGGTTTGCATTGTAAGAGAATGTCCTAAGATACAGTGTCTAAACGTTAAGCCTTGCACATTTATACAACCACCAGTTGTGAACCAGAAACATTTTAAACACCGCTAATGCTTGCAGTAATGTTTGTGGGTGCTGCCTAGCGTGCAAAATGCCTACCTGTTTTCTCTCATAGGAATACTAACAAGGTATGAGTTACCTATCTGAGTGTTCCACAGGTTCACGTCAAAGGGAGAATAAAATTCGAATAGTTAAACAGGCTTGTCTCATCTTCACAAGAGTCTAGAACATTCTTCCCAGTCAAACTTGTGGTTTTCAAGTGTGACACACCACTCAGAGAAACCTGTGAATAACAAATTTCAAGACACAGGAGGATTGTTCCTGAGGAGTGTGTGAAGCTCACAGCTCAGGCAATTCCTTCTGAAAATGACTTACACTTCAAAGGCAACCACAGTGACATCAGCTATAGCCCCCAATTTGTGATTTATGTTGCCCAGAAAGAACTAATTCAGTGGAACAAGCGCCATCTCTAAAGACCCATCTCTAAGCATTGTGTATCTAATGGAAATTTCAAGACTGTTGGGATGTTTTGCCTCTCATGTTTCCCATATGAAGTAACTTGCTGTGGTAGACAGTCCAATTTTGTGACACCACCACCCCCCCCCCGAGTGCGCTAGCGCAGGACGATACAAATCCTTTCACAAAACTATCTTAAGCTACAACAATGGCCTTTTCTTTGCCGTGGGTCACTAGTCCACTGGCCGTGGGCTTTGCACAGTCTCCTCTATTCCTTTGATGAAAGATAGATTTTGACCTTTGCTAGCGTGTGGCCTACTTTTGCTTTACATCTGCACATAAACAGCATTTCTCCACACCACTCTCCACTTCTTTCAGAGCAGTCACAAAAGAGGCTTTGTGCTTGCTTTCAGAAGAGCTCAGCGGCATTCTTTGTAGGCTAACCTAGAGAACTTTGGACAGAATTCCACTTTAGTTTCCTTCTTTACAGCCGTAAGAATCCCTCCTGTCCTCCATCCTGGTGGGTTTGGGCTTCTTTAATTCACAACCATTATTATTATTATTATTATTATTATTATTATTATTATTATTATTATGGCCCTGTTCTATAGTGTATTTGCAAAGCTTCTGGTTGGTCTGGGCCCCTAAAGACCACTGTCAACTACTGCAATGGCCTCTGCTCATATAACCACTTCCAATTTTTAGTGTATTTATAGATGGGGGCACAGGCATGGACAACTTAACAGGAGCTGGTTCTCTCTTCCTCCCATGTAAGTTCCAGAGATGTAACTCAGGTTGTCAGGTTTAGTGGCAAGCGTCTTAACCTGTTGAGCTATCTTGATTCCCAGCAACAACTCCTAAAAAAAAACAACCAGTTGTTGAAAGTAACAGGGACAGCAACGCATGTGGGCTGTGACTTTCAGTAAATTATTTAACCTCTTAGCACTTTCCTCAGGCTCTGGCTGAAAGTGAAATTAAACATACTTTAAATGTTAACAGTACTCGAGAAAGAGAAGACAGTTAAAATTAATTCTTATGACGTTCAAAGCCCAAACTTAGAAGCTGATGTCCAGATGAAGAGGCAAACCACCCTTGCATGACTCCTACATTCCCCCAGCATTCATTTTGTTAGGTCATGAGTCTGCCAGGAAAAGGAATCAGCTAGAATGTGTTTCCTAAACGAACTGGAGAGTTTACTTGGGCATCTCCAAGCTTCACCAGGCCCTTCTCTTCCTGGAGGATAGAGACCCTTTTTTTTCTGTTCTTACCCTCATCTGCTTCATAAGATCTGTTTGCAGAAGATTCTGAAATGCACTCATAAAGTGTGACCTTAGCCAAGGGCATTTGTATAGAATGAGGAAACAAACTTTAAAGCAAAGTTAGGGCTGGAATGATGACGTAGGGATCAGTCTCCAGACTTACCAAATAAATGAAAAGAAAAAAAAAGTAATTACATTTTCTTTTTAAAAAAATAATTTATTTATTTTTATTATATGTGCATTGGTGTTTTGTCTGCATGTATGATTGTATGAGGGTGTTGGATTCCCTAGAACTGTAGTTACAGACAGTTATGAGCCGCCATGTGGGTCCTGGGATTTGAACCCCAGTTGTCTGGCAGAGCAGGCAGTGGTTTTTATTTTTAAGAAAGATTTATTTATTTATTATGTATACAGTGTTCTGTCTGCATGCCAGAAGAAGGCAGCAGATCTCATTGTAGATGGTTGGGAGCCACCATGTGGTTGCTGGGAATTGCCCTTTGGGCCTCTGGAAGAGCAGCTGGTGCTCTTTACCTCTGAGCCATCTCTCCAGCCCTCAGTCAGTGATCTTAACCCCTGAGCCATATCTTCAGCTCCAGTAATTACAGTTTCTATATATTTTATTTCCTGAGTAAAATGCTGTTCCTTAATTAGAGGTAAACTATATATTATATTTCTTTATAGCATTTGCTTCTGACTACTGTAGTTTGTATATCTCCTCAGAGTTTATGGCTTAGAAACTTGGCCCCCAATGCAGTAGTGTTGATAGGAAGGTCTTTAGGGAGGGACTGGGTGGTTGGGAGCTATTTGGCATTATCGAACCTACAGGTATGCAGACTCAGTACTTGTAAATACATATCCTAGGGAAGCTCTTTGAGTAAGAACATTCTACAACCTGCCTGACAGAGGTAAAGATCTAAAGAGACACGTGAGTCTCTCAGTCTATCGGACTGTTGAAATAGCCTGCCCCACAGAAATGAGAATTCCCCCAGGAATTTCACTCTGAGAAAAGAAGGCCCCAGCTAGCAGGGAAGCTTGTCAGCCAGAAAGAGATTTCACACAGGTGTACAAACTGGTCACCTTACAGTAAGAGTCTGAAGCCCAGATTCTGACAGTAGTGGGGACCATACCTTGACCGGGACTGCTTAGGTGTGCATAACCTTGGTCTACTATTTAAACTTCAGTTTCACTTCAGAACCCCAAAAATGGAGTTGAGAGGGTCACTGAATCTCTTTGTCCCTCTTTCCAATGAGGCCAATTTGAATAAAAATCTCCTTTTCTGCTCTCTGCTAATACTTTGGCTCTTTTAATTCAGTTGTTGAGGGTGGTGCCTGGACCTGACAAGGGACACAGATCATGAACACCAAATTTAACAGTAATTCCTTGCAGCATTTAAAAATATATTTATTTATTTATTTATTTATTTATTTATTTATTTATTTATTTATTATTGCTACATCATTCTGCCTGCTTGTGTGCCTGCAGACCAGAAGAGAGGAGCACCAGATCTCCTTATAGATGACTATGAGCCACCGTATGTTTTCTGGGATTTGAACTCAGAACCTTTGAAAGAACAGCCAGTGTTCATCTTTCCAGCCTGTTGCAGCATATTTTTTAAAGATGTATTTATTTATGTATATGAGATATCTTATGTACATGCTCCATCTGCACGTGCACCTGCATGCTAGAAGAGGGCATCAGATCACACTACAGGTGGTTGTGAGCCACCATGTGGTTGCTGAGAATGAACTCAAGACCTCTGGAAGAGCAGCTAGTGCTCTTAACTGCTGAGTCATCTTTTCAACCCCGCAGCATTTTTTTTTGTTTGTTTGTTTTAAAACCTGGGAAAAGCTGAATGTAATTTAAGTCTGCATCAATAGGAAAAAGAACTTGCCGGTATTAACTTTTAAGTAGCAGTTAAAATAAATGGCTAAGAGTACAGTATAAATCAGGTAGATTATAAATTTATAAATATGTTTGAAGAGAAAGGGATTTATACAATGATGAGTAGAGGAAAATAGCATTTAAATCCTGGGCCAGGGAGACAGCTCCATAGATAACGTCCTCAGTCCTCCATTCCTTGATGGGTAGAGACTGGAGCAGGGCCAGAGCACCCACAAAGTGCCAAACGGGGATGTGCTGTGTGACAGACTTGTTCTGGGGTTACATAACACATATTTCGACTCATCGCAGAAAAGGAGCCCCTGGCAGACCAAAGTAAAGTTTGCATCAATGTCCAATTTGGTGAGACTAGTGAATTTTTTATGGGGTTATCAACAGGAGTTTGCGGGGAGGCTTACTTACGAAGGGCAGGGATGACTCCTGTGTCACCAGAAAACCCACCCCAACCTACATGATGACTCCCCCAAGCTGCAACCCTGGAGCTTTCCCTACAGCTCGGAGGCAGCTCTTCAGCTGGAACGTCTCTGGCTAACTGTTTTTCACCATTTGGCTGTTCAGAATATCCACACCAGCAACTGCTTACTCTTCATTATACTGTTGAGAGGGGTCTTCACGAATCTTCCAAGTTGCTTTTTTAATCATGGAATGCTTAATAAATTTGCGCGTCATTCTTGCCCGGGGCCATGCCCTTCTTCTCTGTACCCTTCTGATTTTAGTATAAGCTCGGCAGAAGTGAGCACTCTTCCAAGTTTTTGTTCTCTGCACCGGTGGCTTTTTTGTGACTTCTCCTTCCCTTTAAGAGGAATGTTTCAATACGGAAAAGGGGTTGCAATTCAGAAGAACAAGCCATACAGCAGCACAGAAGCCCACCCGTAATGCCAGAACTTGGGAGTTGGAAACAGGATTCCTGTAACATGCTGGTTAACCAGAGTATCACATGGAGACCCTGTCTCAATAGATGAAGATGAGCATGATCAAGGAAGACATCTGACATCAACCTCTGACCTCCCATATACTTGCACACTCAGTGTGCACCCACACATGTGAACACATATACATGTACACACACACGCATATATATACACACACCATACACATACATGTCCAAAAAAATGAGTGTTATACACATTCCTGACAAGCCATATACTGATATGGTAAAAAAAAAAAAATTAAAAGATACTTGAGAATTAGATGCAATAGTTTATAGAATGCTTGATCAAGAAACGGAGAGAGGATTAACTAATATTTTTTTAAAGTACATTATGGTGTTCTAATGGAATGGGGAGCATATTTTATAAATGCTAAGGCTAAATTTATACAGGTCTATGAAAATAGTCTGAAGTCTTTAGAATGGCATGCATAGATGAATGGTATTATTTTTATTGACAGGACTGGGACAGTTCCATAAACAAAACAATGATCTATTTTATTTAGGAAGGCTGGCACATGTTGGTTTACCTGGGTTACTCTTTGTTCTTGTTGTATGTAAAACGACCCAGGTCAGGTTTGCATGGCTTAGAAGTCAACTGTTGAACATTATTGAATGTCACATTTTCAAGTTACTATAAAATGTTCAAAATGAATTGAAAGCATCTTCTATAGTTTCTAAGAACTTAAAATATAATACTATAAGTAAAACCAACAGGGAAGAATAGAGAGGGAGGGGCCAAGATGGTGGCACCTGGAGAACACCATGTCTGAGAAGTGGGACAACACACTCCGTGCAGTGACCAGGAGACTGAACTCTGGGCCCTAAAACAACAGCGATCGATCGTGTTTCCCAGGTGAGGGGAGGCTCCCACGGTGTGGGAATCGGTCGGGTCCACTCTCGGCTGCCCAGCCAGAACCCGGAAGAGAACCCAGCAACTCGGGCTTTGGGTCTCCGGGCTGGTGCTGCAAGCCTGCTTGTCCCGATCAATTTCCCAGGCTGATTGATGGGCACAAGGGTGCCTGAGGCTGGGAGTTCCAGTCGAAAAAAAACCCCACGGGGAAGCAAAGTTACCAGACTGGTCACTGGTCACCCAGTCTTTCCCTGGAAGGTCTCTCCGACCGTGGCGGGTACGTGCCGCCATCACAATTGAGCTCCCACCACGCACAGATTTCAGCTGCGCGCCCAGTTCAAAATCCCTACTCCCTCTTGGGAGGAGGCAGGAGGCATCCAGCAGAATCTGCCACAGACCACATTGTCTGTACCCCAACCCGAGATCGGGGCTGAGAAAACCCAATCCTTTTGGGCACTCCCCCAAACGCCGCCATAACCCTGCCGCAGCAGAGCAGAAGGATAAAGAGGCGCACAGCGGCTTCACAGTGCTGGAACTCCAGTGCTGCCGGCCACTCCTAGCAAACAAACTACAGCTCGGGATCTGGGACTGTGGTCATTCTACACGTCCTGAGATTATCCAGGGTCCAGCACAATAAGGTCTAGCAGCAGGTTCTATCACCGGCGCCCCCCCCCCCCCCCCCGCCGACCCCTGGCAGAGAAACGCCGGCTCAGGGCTCAGGATCCGACTGAGAAGCCCCAACCCCTGCTGGCACTCCCCTGAGAGCACCTCCATAAGCTTGTCCTAGCAGAGGAGAAGGTCAGAGGGGAAGGACAGAGAGGCAGCCTGCCAAGGACACAGCACCCTCTCTCCAGCTCACCCAGCGGCCCCTAGCAGAGAAACCCAAGCTCTGGATCTGAGGACACTCAACCCTACCTGGCACTCTCTTGGGATCAGCAAACACAGATTTTACCGCTAGGCTGCTTCTGGCAGAGAGATCTGGGCCCGGGATCTAGGATTGAGTACACTCATCCTAACTCTTTCCCGCGCCACCCAGGGACCAGTCAACATAACCCCTCCTGGCAGAGGGAAAGGACAAAGAGGCAGCACACAGGAAAGGTGGACACCGAGTCCTGCGGCCACAGTGTCACAGAGCTGACTGTTAGCCTACCCGTGCACTTCCGCAGCAGGACCAAAACAGAGAGTAGTGAGCAAGGGGAACCCCTGTGCATTCCAACTGGTCCTGCAAGAGAGTGAGTGAGCCTTCTAGGGAGAGATTGCCCCAGACCCAGGGCCTCTCCACAGAAGCAACCAGACAAGATCCCTGCCACCCATAACCCTAGTGTGGTCATCATAGGGATTCTTGGGATAGCGACCCCAACATTGAAGCCTCTGCCTTGCGGGTCCACCAGGGTAATCCAGGCAAACAATCCCTGGATCTCAGACAGAACTGAGTAATAGTGGCTTGCAGGCCACTGCAATAGTCAGAGAATCTGCGCATGCACACTGCGCCCGCTAAAAGCACATGCGAATAGCGCCAGCGTCACATTCCTTACTTAGGCAAAACTGAAAACACACTGCACACTCCCAAAGCAGTGAACCTCTCTCATCTTCCTGAAAAAACAGTCCAGAAAATAGAAAGAGAGGATCATAGCCCAAACTACAATCTCGAGGAACAATCAGTGAGGATTATAAATAACCAGATGGCTAGAGGCAGACGTAAGAACACTCCCAACAAACATCAGGACATAATAACTTCACCAGCAACCCCACAAAACAATGGACACTTCAATTCACTAGATATACAAGAAAACGACCTCAAAACTATGTTTCTCCAGCTATTAGAGGCCCATAAAGATGAAATGAACAAAGCCCTCAGAGAAGTAACCAAAGAAATCGAGACTAACCAAGAGGAAACAAATCGTGCTCTCAGAGAAATGACCAGGAAAATTGAGGCAAACAGAGAAGAAATGCACAAAGCTCTCAAAGAAATATCCACACAAATGAAGGCAAATAAAGAAGAAATAAACAAAGCTCTCATAGAAATATAGGCAATTATACCCAAAGAAGTAGAGGCACAATTAGTGATACATAGAGAGGAAACGGACAAAAAAATAGAAGCTATCATTGAAAAGCAGGAGTCCACATTCAAACAGATGAAGGAAATGGTGCAAGACATGAAAACAGAATTAGAATCAATAAAGAAAACACAAATAGAGAAAAACCAGGAGCTGGAGAACATAGAGAAAAGATCAGGAACTACAAAGAAAAGCATCACCAACAGAATACAAGAGATGGAAGAAAGAATCTCAGGAGCCAAAGATACACTTGCGGAATTTGATATGTCTCTCAAAGAAAAAATAAAATCAGAAAAGTTCCAAACACAAAACATCCAAGAAATCATGGACACCATAAAAAGACAAAACCTAAGAATAATAGGAGTAGAAGAAAAAGAAGACATCAGGCTCAAAGGTCCGGAAAATATTTTCAAGAAAATTATAGAAGAAAACTTTCCCAACTTAAAGAAGGAGATGGCCATAAACATACAAGAGGCCTACAGAACACCAAGTAGACTAGACCAGAAAAGAAATTCTTCACGTCACATCATAGTCAAAACACTGAACCTACAAAACAAAGAAAAAATTCTAAAAGCAGCAAGGGAAAAAGGCCAAGTAACATATGAAGGTAGACCTATCAGAATCACACCAGATTTCTCAACAGAAACTATGAAAGCCAGAAGGGCCTGGACAGAAATCATACAGTCCTTAAGGGACCACAGATTCCAACCCAGACTACTATACCCAGCAAAACTTTCAGTCAACATAGACGGAGAATTCAAGATATTCCAAGACAAAACCAAATTTAAACAATATCTACATAGTAACCCAGCTCTACAGAAGTTACTAGAAGGAAAACTCCAAACCAAAGAAAACAACTACATCGAAGGAAACAGAGGAAATAGATAACTACACAACAAAAAAACCAAAAGAAGACAAGCAATGAAACTCAGTGACACCACCAACACCACATCTAAAGTAAGTAACAATTGTTGGTCACTAGTTTCTATCAACATCAACGGACTCAACTCCCCATTTAAAAGACACAGACTAACAGAATGGTTGCAGAAGGACCGAGTTCCAGTTCCCAGCACCCACATGGCAACCCAAAGCTGCAGCTCTAGTTCCAGGGACTCCAATGTCCTTTTCTGGCTTCTCTGGGCACTGCAAGCACTTGATTTATACCCACACATGCAGGCAAAACATTCACAAACATAAAATAAAATAAATGTTTAAATAGTTAAAAGAAGGGCTTTACTCATGCTGCATTCTTGTTCCAGTCTGAGAAAGATGCACTTCCATCAAGTCTCAGCAGTGGATTTAACAGCAACTTATCTTAGGAGATATTTGGCCAGTGGTGAAGCTAAGAGTTTCAGAACTCCATACTTGGCTCCTTTCCTGCCCCAAGTTCTGAGCAAGTATACCAACAAAATGAGGATAATGATACTAGCTGCCTAATCAGAGTCTCGAGGCACTTACAGGAATGAAGAACACCTCACTCAAATGAGGAAGACAATACCTTACTGAATATATATGTCAGTGAGTTGCAATAGCCAGAGACTTAGAAAGACAAAATTGGAATCTACATTCTCTGCTTTTCTCATTCCTTTTTTCGCTTTTTTCCCCCCCTCTGGCTCTTTGTTGTGTGGTTTCCTCTATTTGCATTACATGCATATACTGTAATGAGAGTTATTATCCATAAAGACTCTAGGTATATTTTCTTTTTGTATTTACAATCCATTTCTTGAAATTTACACTGTAAGGGCATACATACACACCAATAGACTGCCCTGTAGTCTTAAGTGAAGCAGTTAGAGAAACATAGGTAAACCAGGAAGCCAAATATGGGCTCTCTGACATGGCTGCTTCTCACAGAAGGTTGCATGAGGAGAAGCTGGGGAGAAAGCAAAGCCAGGTGTTTAGACAGGAACAAGGAGAGGACCCAGGAGGTTTATAAAACACGCAAACTAAAGGTATTTTTCTTCTGCTAAAAAAGATATTAATGGGATAGTTAGTGAACTTTGTATAAATCTATTGACTTATTCCATCTTATATCATGATCAAATGTTAAAATCAAATGTGAGTTTGAGCCATGGATGAGTTAGTAGTGTGTATAATTTGGAAATGTAAAGCGAATGAGCACCCCCTGCTGGTAACAGCTAAAGGAGACTTCTGGCTTTCTTAATCAGGAACTGGCTGAGTCTAGGCAGGGAAGGCCTCTGCAGAGAGAGGTGGTGTCCGCTTTGCACAGTTAGGGCAAACCAAGATGATTACCTCAGCAGTCAGCGATCTGGGGAGTATTTCTTGGTTTTTCTTGCTGTTAGTAAGTAGTAATTCTTCTGAAGAATTCAATATGCGCTAAAATCTGTAGTTCTAAAGAAGCTAAACAACAAAGAAGACCCTAGGGAAGAGGCTGAAACTTCATCCAGAAGGAAAAAAAGTATAGACATTGGAAGTAGGAGAAGACAAAGGACAGGACAGGAGGCTTCCACAGGGGGCCTCTGAAAGACTATACCCATCAGGGTATTGAAGGAGATACTAAGACTCGTAGTCAAATTTTGGGCAGAGTGCCAGAAACCTTATGGAAGAAGAGGGAGATAGAAAGATCTGGAAGGGACAGGAACTCCACAAGGAGCCAACAACAGAGCCAAAAAACCTGGGCCCATGGGATCCTGCATAGACCGCTACTCCAACCAAGGACCATGCATAGAGAGGGCCTAGACCTCCTGCTTAATAATATAGTTTCTAAGACTTTATGTAATCAACAAGAAGAAACTGATAAGAGAATAAAAACTGTTGTAGAGATTGAACTGCTGTTTTTTAAAAACAACATCGTCACTTTTTAAATTTTTATTTATTTATTTATTTCCATTTATTTACTTTGTATCCCCGCTGCAGGCCCCCTCCCTTGTCTCCTCCCAGTCCTACCCACCCTCCCTCTTCTCCCCCTAAGCTCCTCCCCTAGTCCACTGATATGGGAGGACCTCCTCCCCTTCTATCTAACCCCAGTCTATGAGGTCTAATCAAGGTTGGCTGCATCATCTTCTTCTGTGGCCTGGCAAGGCTGCACCCCTCCAGGGGGAGGTGATCAAAAAGCCAGCCACTGAGTTCATGTCAGAGACAGCCCCTGTTCTCTTAACTAGGAAACCCTCTTGGAAAGTGAGCAGTCTATGAGCTTCCTCTGAGCAGGGGGTCTAGGTCCTCTCCATGCATGGTCCTTGGTTGGAGTAGCGGTCTCTGCAGGACCCCCTGGGCCCAGGTTTTTTGCCTTTGTTGTTCTCCTTGTGGAGTTCCTGTTCCCTCCAGGTCTTTCTATCTCCCTCTTCTTCCATAAGGTTTCTGGCATTCTGCCCAAAGTTTGACTGAGTCTTAGTATCTCCTTCGATACCCTGGCCAGAACCTGGAAACAAACCAGATGACCCTCAACTGAGGAGTGGATACAGAAATTGTGGCACATTTACATAATATAATACTAGTCAGCAATTAAAAATAAGGAAATCATACAATTTGCATGCAAATGGTGGGACCTAGAAAAGATCATCCTCAGTGAGGTAACCCAGAAAGACACATAGGGTAAATACTCATTCATAAGTGGATATTAGCCATATAATATAGGATAAACATACTAAAATCTATAGTCCTAAAGAAGCTAAACAACAATGAGGACCCTGGGAAAAGAGGCTGAAACCTCACTCAGAATGACAAACAGGATAGATATCAGAAGTAGGAGAAGACAAGTAACACAACATTGTCACTTAAAAAATATCCTTAAAGCCCATCGAGGTGGCACACTCCCATAATCCTAGCACTCAGGGAAGCAGAGGCAGGTTGATCTTTGTGAGTTCAAGTCCAGCCTTATCTACAAAGCAAGTCCAGGACAACAGCCAAGGCTACACAGACAAACCCTGTCTCAAAAAAGAAAAGAAAATACTTTAAATATTAAATATTATTAAACTTTTCCTGATGTTCTTCTTCATGTAAAAGAATGTTGTTTACCAGTAGCTTAGTACTTCCTTGCTTTTGCATTTTTCCCATTGACTGCTTTCTTTCTGAGCACCTATCAATGCATGCAGATAAGATGAGAAGAAGTAAAAGGGGGTAGATAAAAGAAAAGGAGAGACTTGCATTTGTTTTGTGCAAACATATTTATAAATATGCTTTTATTTAACATGGCATTTGTTTTTATTTTATTGTGCTGTCCTGGACTCATTTTGTAGATCAGGCTGGCCTCGAATTCACAGAGATCTGCCTGCCTCTGCCTTCCTGAGTGCTGGGATTAAAGGCGTGCACCACTATGGCCAGCTCAATTTTTTTAAAAACCAAATTAGCACTACCAAAATTTAGGGGTCCCAGCATCTCTTTTTCTCTCAACACCAAGTTTCAATTTATTGACACTTATCAATCTAAGAGCTTTGAAGAATGAGACAGGGTGAGGCTGGTAAGCTCTTTGTTCCTATACCACTGGTCCACAAGAATCAACATCAGTTGGCTTCATGCCACTGTTTCACTGCTATGATTTAGACTATGCTAAAGCTCTAAATAGGACAACTAATAAAAATAATCACTATGGTACCACCTTAGTCAATGCAAAGACAGTCAGCACAAATAAAATGTGTATATATGAAAGTAGGACAACTGAGGGGTCTTATCTTTACCAAGCTATAAGATCTATTGTCCAGATTTTCTATTGGCAGCATCAGCATTCCTTGGCCAGAGGGCTTTTTTCTCCCACCAGAGCACACCTTGCTATGTGGCAGGCAGGGCACACATGTCTAGGTGCGACCCTCTACTAATGACTGATGATGGAGTTTTGTATATAAAATCCCCACGTCTTAGTTACTTTTCAATTACTGTGAAGAAACACTATGACTAAGACAATTCATGAAAGAAAGAGTTTATTGGGCTTTCAGTTTTAGATCGTGATTCCATGACCATCATGGTTGGGAGCATGACAGCAGGCAGAAAGTCATGGTGCTAGGGCACTAATCAAGAGCTGACATGTTGAGGCAACAGCCACAAGGGAGAGAGAGAAGGAGAGAGAAGGGGGAGTGGGAAAGGGAGATGGGGAGAGAGAGATAGTGAGACAGAGAGAGAGAGAGAGAGATTTAACTGAGAATAATGTGGGCTCTTAAAAGCTTAAAGCCCACTTCCAGTGGCATAACTGCTCCACCAAGACCACACCTCCCAATCCTTCCCAAGGAACTCCACCACCTGTGGATCAGGCACTAAAACATATGAGCCTATATGGGGGCCCTTCTCATTCAGACCAGGATACCCCATCTTCTTCAGTGGATTAAACTGACGTGTGCTTTCCACTGGTCTCTAGAGTTTATTAGTGACAGACTAAGTTCTAGTCACTCTTAGCATTTTTGAAACCCTTAGTGCCTTTATCCTTGACTTGCCCTCCTTGTGATGGTATGTGCTTCCTAGAATTGCTTCCTTCATACTACTTGAACTCAACTCCTTTTCCAAGGCCTGCTTCTTATGAAACCTAAGACTTGTATTGTCTGATGAATAAAGAGGATGGATTACTACAGTCTGTGCTTCCCTCATTATTCTCAAAACGATTTAGAGCCTGGAAGCATTTTTCTCCTTGGGGAATTCATTCAGCCAAAAGGAATGCACAATATGAAAATCTTCCTGCTCTCTGATTGCTCTAGGCTCCATTTTGTTGTTAAACGGGTTTCCAGCTATTGTACTAGATTGCTATGATCTGTAACTCTTCACTCATACTTGCAAGTAAGGCCTTAAAACCAAAAACCAAGGGGCAGGAAAATTCTAAGAGCTGGAAGTAGTGGCTACCTGCCATGAAACGTTAGTGGCTGATGGAACAGGTATAACACCCACATGAACTCACTGTGACTATGACTTCCTTCACAAGGCCAGCACAAGAGCAAGTCAGCTGAAATCACTGCTTGAATTTTGGGAGAGTTTAAAAAAAATCCAGCCCTATTTAAGAAGCTTCTTAGACAATTCATGGCTTCAGAGGGGAGAGAGAGTAAGTTTTAGTTCTGGGACACTGCCCCTGAAAGACTAGGCATGGTCCAGCTCACACATTCACAGGCAGCGCCAAGTGGACTCAGTGGATGTGGGGTCAGGGGGAAGACAAGAGAAGTTGCAAAGGAAATGTAGGGGAGCAATTGGAAAAGACAAATGGAAGGTAGATTTGTTGAGAATATATATATATATTGGTAAAATTCTCAATGAAAATTATATGAAATTGCTGGGCAGTGGTGGCTCATGCCTCTAATCACAGCACTTTGAAGACAGAAACAGGCAGATCTCTGTGAATTCAAGGCTAGCCTGTCTACAGAGTTCCAAGATAGCCAGGGCTACACAGTGAAGACCTGTCTTGAAAAACCAAAAATAAAATAAAAATTATCTGAAAAAAAAAGTCATAGATAAACCTGTTAGAAAACAACTTTCATTGGCCCATGAGCACTAGACTCTGGCTTTACTCTTAAATGTGTGTGTGTGAATATAGTTAAGGACATAGAAAATTAATATGGAAGCTGAAAACAAATTTAATACCAAAGGCAGCTGAAAGGGATAATAAAGGGACAACTTTAAAATTATTACTTATTCTCTGATGGATGAGAAAATATTACATCAATGAAGCAAAACTATTGCATCACAAGAAAGGGGCAACTTAAAGAACAAAAGAGAACTTCAAAAACAAACAAACAAACAAACAAAAAAAACCCAAGGCCCCGAAAATACAAGATGAATTTGAGAGATTCTCCAAGAAAGAGCAAAAAGATAAATTTAGAAAACTGGAGTGTGAAAGCGATGATTGCAAATGTTTTACATCTCGAGCCCAGGTAGAAGGGATCCCTTCCATCGGCAGTTGAAGAGGCTAAGCTGAATGATCCAAAGCTGAAAATTAGTGACCTGGTTATATCTGAATAAAATAAACAAAATGTATGCAAGTTTCTCAGGCCGAGAATGAATGTAGACATACTAATGTAGGCAGCTCTTTCAGGAGTGTAGATAACTCATGCAAAGCCAGACAGTGGATTGAACAAAAATTAATAGAAAAAAGGGGGAAGTTAAATGGTAGAGCAAACTGAACCTGTGACAGAGGAGGTGTGTTGGGTGGGGGTGAGATCTGGGGAGGGAGGGGTCTGACGTGAGAGAGAGAACAGATGGATTCAATTTCTCCAAGTTTCCAGAATGAATTAGACTCCATTTAGCAACATGAGCAATGAATGAGAACAGGCAGGCAGAAGATGTGTGTTTGAAGAGGAGGGTAGGGGGAGGAATAGAGATCACAAGTGTAATCAGTTGTCATTTGGTGTCAAATAGAGAGATGAAGTTCCTATCTTCATTGACAGAACTTGTTAGGGTCAGAGCAGCGCAGGCGAGGTAACAAGTGGCTTGTCCTCTACAGGCTAATTAAAGAAACAAGCAACACTGAGGCACAGGAAGGCGATGATTTCGGTGTATGCACCCTGGGAAAGGGAACAAATAAAGAGGTCCCTTGAAACGGTTCCCTACAGTCTACGTTTGGAGTTCTGACATGAGATTTAGATTTAAATACCTGAAGACAAGAGATTTCCACAGTTAAGTAGTCCTGGTCAAGGTGTGTGCTTATCACTCACTCACTCACGCATCTTTGTCTCAGAACCAGTCTGTCCTGCAAAGGGGTCCCACAAGTGTTGAGAATAGGAGCCTCTTAGTAGTAGAAAGAGCACAGTCAAAGGTGGGAATCTTTGCTCCTTCTAGGAGCTAGAGGTGAACCACATTAAAACACACACACACACACACACACACACACACACACAACATTGGTTAACCATTATGGCGCAGGCTTGTAATTCTAATCCTAACATTCAAAAGGCTGAGGCAGGAGTACCACGAGTGCAAGGCCGGCCTGGACTACGTGGCGAGACCCTATCTGCAAACAAAAAGGGGATTAATATCTCTTCAGGGGCCTGAGCCTTTGGCCTAGAGGTAATAAAATCAGTGGTGAGCTGTGCGCAAAATACTTGGTGACAGCAATCGCGGACAATCTCTTTTTTTTAATAAGTGCTCTGGGCTTGCCGCCAAAGACAAGAGATGCCTGTTCAGTCGGTGGTGGTAAAGTTAGTCAATGTGACAAAGCCCGAGGCGTCGGGGCGCGTGTGTAGAGGGGCGGTGTCTCAAAACTTCCTAGTGGTACAGAAGAAAGCGCACAGCACACGCAGGCGCAAAACCAGCCGTCTCAGCTCAAAGGCGGCGGGAAGCTGCTCTCGGGAGCAGGAACTGAGCAGCCTGCAGAGCGATTGGAGCCCACGGACTAATAAACAAGCGTCTGATTGGCGTAGCGTGCGCAGGCGCGAGTGCTCCAGCTCTCCATTGGGCCCTTCCTGGCCGAGGGGCGTGGCTCCAGGGCTCCGCCCCTCGCCTAGGCCCAGCCTCGGGGTCCCGGGCGGAGGACTCCAGTGTCCGCGGGTCCGCGTCTCCGTGCTTCGCTGTGGTGCCGGCTGCCCGGAGCCGGGATGCGCTGCGCCTGCTGCGGGTCCTCATCATGGAGACCAAACGCCTGGAGATTCCCGGCAGCGTCCTGGACGATCTCTGCAGGTAGGAGTGGCTCCCCTCCGCCTCCGCGTCCCCTCAGCCCAGGGGAGGGCCCGACCTCTGTTCTCCCTCCTCGGCTCGGCCTCCTTATTCCCGGGCCCCACTTTGCGCCCCAGCCTTGGCCCTCCACCAGCCCTGGGTCTCAGCACTGAGCCCCGGACTCGGCTCTTCCGTCTTTGCGCTCGGCCTTGACCTCCATCCCACTCCCTCCGCCCGGTTCCCGCGTCCTCGGCCTCGGCCCTGCCTCATTCCCGGGTTCCGCTTTGCGCCCCCGAGTCGGCTCTTCCCCTTTCCCCGGCTCCTTTGCGCCCCGGGCCTCGATTCTTCCCCATCCCTGGGTCCGGCTTTGCGGTCCGGTCCTCGCTTTTGCCCAGCCCAGGGTCTTCCGCAGTCCCGGTCCGGGCTCTCCCCTAAGTCCCGCTTTCCAGCCCTGCTAGCTGGAGTCCGACGCGCATCCAGTCCCCGAAGTCTTTAGGTTTCTCTTTCTCTTAGCCCCTCCACCGTGTAGCATTGGAATCCTTCATTACTTACGTCTTTCTTTCCTTTTCTCTCTTTTACTGGTTTTTCGAGACAGGGTAGCCTTGGTTGTCCTGGACTCGCGTTGTAGACCAGTCTGGCCTCGAACTCACGGAGATCCCCCTGTCTCTGCTTCCCTGAGTTCTGGGCTTACAGGCGTGTGCCACCTCCCCCGGCTGGAATCCTTCTTTTTTTTTTTTTTTGCCTGTGACTTTAATCTATGGTTTTCTTCCTCTTCCCTTCGACTTTTCTCCAATTACGTAGGTAGAACCCACAGATTTAATTTCAGTTTTGTGATCTCCCTGGAACAACACAGGGAGCAGTTTTCTGACTGAGGCTTTCTTCGCATGTTTGCCCGTGACATTTTCTGTAAAGAATTAATTATTCTTTCCAGAATTTTCCCGGATTTATCTTTGAGAATTTGAGGAGACATCCAAGACTTCCTTCCCTTTAATCTCTTGATTCTCTAATTTGCAAGGAAATATTCATCCCCTGGGTCTTCACAGGAGTGAATTTCTGCGGTCTTGTCAAGCTGTAATTGCAGCCGGCCAAAAACACGCCCATGGTATTTCCTCGGTCGAAGGAAAGTTCCTGGTACATTGTTACTACCCAGTCGTTGCTAATGCGTTTGGACTGTGAAATAATTTATTAGATTGTGAATGCCGGCCTGTATTCACTTCCAGTCACCGTATCTGTGCTTAAAAACGAAACAGGGCTGTGCCACATTCAAGCTGTTTGCTTTTTTATTTTATTTTTTTAAAAAGTTTATTTCTAATTCTGTGTTTTGCGGTTGGAGAGCACATATGTGTGCAGGTATCTGCCCAGGCCGGAAGAGGGTGTCTGTTACCTGGAATTAGAGTTGGAGTCCTTGTGAACACCTGAAAGTGGGTGCTGGGAACTGAACTTGAACTCAGGCACTCTGAGCCATCTCTGCAGCCCCTTGCACGGATTATAATTTTAAGGGACAGAATTTGTTCGTGAAGATTTTGTTGGTGTTCCCCTCACGCATATTGAAACAACTCTAGTTGGTGCGGGGATTTCCATTTTTCTCTGGACAGATTTGAGGATTGATTTATACATATATCCTAATTTTGGAAATCAAGATTTGGAATCTTTTTCCTCTACACCATGTGAATGTAATGAGAAGTCAAGTCAAGCATTTTAAACGTTGCAGAAGTACATGTAGAATAAATTCATAGACCAGTTGTATAGTTAATAAGCTCTCAGCACTCAATGCTGTTACTCAACCTGTCCATTTAGATACTCTCCATTTCCAGAGTATCTGACTCTCTTCTGAGCTCTGTGGGCACCAGGTACACGTAGTACAAACAAGCAAAAACTCTTATCGTGCATACTTTTAAAGAAAGAATTAATGTCATTGTAATTCTTTGGTGTTGGAGGAGTTACAATTTTTGTTAATATGGTATTTGTGTCCATAAAAGTTACAAGGAATTTATTTTCTGTAAGAAAATATTTTAGTAATATTTATTTTAGTAAGAAAACAACAGTGCAATAAAAATCATTGGAAGAATTTGAATTTAAAGTGGGATTACAGGGTTGTGATTTTTATTTTCTTTAGTTTTCCCAGTGTGTTTGTTTTCACAGATGCACACTTTATCGTTGGAAAAACCTAAGAGTATGGGAAAGGGATTATGTGTAGGTTAATAAGGATGTAAGTTGACATAGAAAAGGATCAGGTAACTTTACACTTTTTTACAAGCATCTACAACTAGTCTTCCTAGGAGTATTTAGGCTAGTCTGTGTATTACCTGGGATTACATCATTTGAAGAAGTGATATTAGCTGTTGTGAATATCGTGTGGCTTTGTTCACAGAATAATTACATTCTGATGTGCAAGGAGTGTGTTAAACACCTAATAAGTGTCAAAGTGGTTGGTTCCAGGGAATGCTTAAGCTACTTTCTTAAATAAATCGTATCTTTTTAGCAGAGTGTGGTGCTCAACTGTTAGGGCTAGATGGTTGATAAACTAGTAACTAAACCAGCTGACCATTTCTTTAAACTAAAGATCTTAAAGTAATAGTTTTCAGATTGCTGTTTGTCTCTTTTGATTGATTTGTTTGTGGTTATATGTTAAAAATTCAAGCTCAAGTGTGAAACGCAAGCCGTAAGAGAATTACTATTGGAGGAATTGGGTGGTTGTCACTGTGCATGGTGGAAAGTTGCTGCTGTCCTTCCATCTTTCCCTGGGTTCTGTGGATATACCTCAGGTCTCCAGGCTTGCCATGCAGGCCTAGCTATCTCCCCAGCCCTTTTGTTTGCTTTGTATTACAGTTGTTTGGATTGCGATTCTCCAGCATAGTGCTTTTCAACCTTCCTAATGCTATGACCCTTTAATTTAGTTCTCCTGTTGTGGTAACCCCCAACCATAAAATTATTTTGTTGCTACTTCATAACTGTGATTTTGTTACTGCTACCAACATCATAATGTGGTACTTGCTATGCGACTCTAAAGGGGTTGCAGCCCACAGGTTGAGAACTGCTGCCCAGCACATCGACCTTTCTAATGTGTCCACGATTGCAGTTTCTTGCATCCCCACCCTCGCCCCACTCGTTTCTCTACCATGTCCTTATCCACGCTTCAGTTATAAAATGTGCTGTGTAGGATCTTTTTTCTCTGTAAACTTTCTGCTGTGCTGAGAAAAGAAGTATGCCAGAGGCATGAGGATAAAGTTAGTTTTCAGCCCCAACAGACACAAATTTCTATTCAAGAAAATAATGCTTCAGAAACAGAAGTTGAGTAAAAGAGGTTGAGTTCTTAGAGGACACCCCCCCACACACACACACCTCCATGAAAGGGAATTGGAATTCTTTTGTAACAGTTAATCTTGGGTGTGCAATTTGTATGCTGTCCATATCTACGTGGATATTTTACTGTTTTACTGAGTAGCAGACTAAAGATTTTGAGACAGGGTATCGTGTTTGTCAGGGCTGGCCTCTGACTTCATGAGATAGGGTGTCAATTGTACTATGGTGGCCTCTGACATTATACAGCTAAGGATGAGCTTGCATTCCTCATCTTGCTGTCTCTACCTTTTAGGCATGTGTGCCACCTTGTCCCATTTATTAAGTAGTAAATTTTATAGCACTAGTTGTCTTTTGTTACTGGCCATCTGGGATAGGTCATTAGGAGTTAGGCTCCATGTGTTTTTATAAGACCATCACAAGCCAGGCTCCCAGTAATCAAGGACTGATTGTTAATAAAAGCCTGGCTTAAGAGGCTACAATCCGACAAGACTGTCCTCACAGCTGGTGGGTGAGAAAGCACAATAGTATTTGCTTATGAGAGCTTGAGTTATGAGTTTGGCTGTGAGAGTGTTAGGGGTGATAGGTTCAGGCTTGCTGGAAACGTGTGCAAAGAGAGGTGGTTACTTAAATAAATTTGGATGGAGTGGCTGGGTGAGGGTTGCCTTCCAGTGAGGAGTTGAGACCCAGCAGAGGCGTCGGTCATCTGCAGGCACTGAGCTGTGTTACCTGAGGAGATAGGGGCCTCTAGGAGATGATGTAGGGGGTGTAGATGTATATATGGGTTGTGAGTAGGAGTTCTTTTATGAGAACAGGCCATAAAGATAGGCAAAAGTAGGCTAGGGAGGGCCTAGAGAGATGGCTCGGTTGTTGAGAGCACTTGTTGCCCTTCCAGAAGAACTAGGTCCAATTCTCAGCACCCACACGGCCACTAATAGCTGTCTGTCATGCCATCTTCTGGCATTTGTGAACACTGCGTGAATGTGTACAGGCGTACATGTAGGCAAAGTACTTGTCCGAGCACATGAAGTAAAAACCCAGAAATTACTGCCTAGCCCACCAGTAATACTCTGTATCAAGAAATAAGCTGGAAAGTTGGGTATGGTGGTACATGCCTTTAATCTCAGCATTCAGGAAGCACAGGCCAGCCTGGTCTACATGGTGAGTTCTAGGACAATGAGTTCTCAGAATGGAAAGAAAGAAGCTGGAGAGTGACACCTAATGTCAACCTTTGCCCTACACTTTGCATGCACACCATCACTCATGCACAAGTCATAAGATGGAAGGCAGGTGGGAAGTTGGGATGATGGGAGTGATTGTGAAGATGAGAGTAAACCCATGCCCAGTAGGCACATGTTGTTTCAGGTAAGTGGTGACCTTGGTCCAGAACAGTCTTAAGTCTTCCTGAAGGAAATGCTGAAGATGATTTAACTAATTGGGGTTGGTTCCTGTAGAATGTCTAGGGAATGAGAGGTGAGGGCTTTTAAAATTATACCACAGAATTAAAAAAGATGGGAGAATGGATCCTGGCCACCCACTGGGGTCTAGAGGTAATAGAAGCTACAGGCTTACCCAGGTCTCGGCAGAAGAGAAGACAGATCTAGAAGTCAGTAGTTTTTAGCATCTGGGGGATGACACAGACTCTGCTGTTTGATTGTAGTTGGACGTATGAGGTGGACTTGATAAGATTCAGTCTGATCAGGTTCCAGTGGACTTTTACCCTATGAAAGGGTTTTTAATAAAACCAATTGTCTGTGTTAATGTGAGGCTGCAGCCTCCAAAAGTGAAGTTGGTCTTGGGTCTGTATTTATCCTCCTGGCCTGGATCACCTGAGTATGCCTGTGACAGCATACTCAGACAACATGAGGTGTTAGGTTTGTCTCAAGGAAAGCCTACTGCAAGGGATTATTTGAAGTGGCAGAAGTGGATTGTGGACTAGACAGTAATGTGCCAGAGGGGAATGGACTAAGACTGTTAAGTCTCCAGTGGGAGTTTAGTGAGAGATCTCTTAGGAGTTGGAGTAGCCCTTTCAGTCTTCCCAGCAGATTGAGGGTGGATACCGGGGGTGCCTGGCCATAAAACTTAACTTTGAGCTTCATTCATTCCCTGAGTGAAACAAACATGAAACACAGGCCACTACCAGATTACAGATCTGGGAAGCCCAAACCAAAGAATGATATGTTCTCTGAGGACAGTGGTTAGCGCTGACACCCCTTTGTTTTATTGGAGAGTGTCTGTATCCCTCTAGTGACTATGGGAAGTAATAAGAGACCCCAGTCTGGAGGTAGGCAAGTGAGATGCTTTTGCTCTTCTCCCCCTTCTGTAGCTCCTCTGTGCTACTGAATAAGCAGTAGAAGGAGAGGGTTAGAGGATCTTCTCAAGATTGGCTTGAGAACAGATAGGAAAAACTTGAGAAATGAACCTTCAAGCCTGAAGAATGCCTGTGCCTCCTGTGAGGAGAAACTCAGAATTTGGAGCGACTTTGGCCTCCAATGTGTGGCTTGATGAAATGTTAAGGCTCTTCTTCCATTGTCAAGACTCGGGAAACTAGCTTATTTTCTGGGCTTTGTAACCATTCTGCTGGGGTGGTCATGAATTGGATTTTCTAAGGGTTGTAGTGTGTGCATGGGATTGGGAACTAAGGGATCAGGGAATGGAAGCTTAGCTGCCTGTTGATCTGTTTGGGTGCTATCTTGATGGGCTTTGATATATGTAATGGCTACCTGGATTGGAAGCCAGAAGACTTCTAGGAGGGCCAAAAATTTCATAGGTGTCTTTGTTATTTTTCTGTTGTGATGATAAAAACACCTTGAGTTTTTAAATATAGTTTATAGAAGAAATTTTTAGCAATTATAGGAGAAAGGATTTATTTGGCTTACTGTTCCAGAGGTGTAATTGTTTATGATGGAGCAGTGGAGATGGCAGGTGGCAAGCAGTTGAGAGAAAACTTGAGGTGGCACGTCTTTAAACTCTCAAAACCTGTCCCCAGTAATATACTTCTCCCAGCCACAACCCTCCAAACCTCCCCAAACTGGGCCAACAACTGCTCACCAAGTATTAACTATCTGAGCCCATGGGGGACATTCTCATTAAAACCACCAGAGCACGTTTAATCATCATATTTGGGGCACTAAGAGGTTCTGTTCTCTTCAGATTGCTGTATGTACGTGTTCATATGGAAGGCCATAAACTGGATTATGTAATTATGGATGTTCTCATCCCTGCCCCAGCTGGAAACCCTGGGAAGAGCAGTTAGTTCTGCCATTGAGGTTGGTGTGAATTTACCCAGCCTTAGGTTTACTGTCACAAACCTGAAGATCTGTGTCCTGCTACCATAAAACACAAACATCTCAGGTTAGGAAATGAGGAAATGTGAATCAGGCAGGGTCTTGTCTCCATACAGGACTGCTCCATAGAGACCTTGGGGTTAGGATCTAGCAGTAAGGTGGCAGAGTTTAAAGTTCAGCAGGTTTTGTAGTCCCCTCTGAGTTTACCGAAGAGTCTGGAATTTATCGGCTCTGTTACAGGAGACCTAGCGGATGGCCCACTAGGAATTGAAAGCTTAACTCAAGATCTTCCAATGATAGCATGGAGATCATCATTCTGTCCTGGGGTTAGAAGCTTCCCACCATGAGCCACAGTTGCCAGTGCACCAAGGCAAGAGAGCTCGCCTATGCCCCCAGGTATGCTGACCTGAAAAGATAAGCAGCTGCACTCTTGGAGGGCCCCCAAATTCACAGCACTGAGTTAAAATTCTAGACACCACTTCTTGAATTCCCACAGATAGAAGAAATGGTTAGTAAGAATAGAGAGCCAAAGCTAGGGCAAAAGAAAGTGTTTAAGGAGGTCTAGGGCCCACACCATTTCAGAGATCCCATCTAATGGCTCTTTCTCTGGTTTCGTAGAGGGATTGAACTCATAGAGGGAATTCTTCAAAATTGTGCCAAATCTAAAAAGGTCTTTAATAGTTTTATGAATAATTAAAATGAGATTCTTGTGGTACTGGAAAGGTTCCTTGTGCCCGAAGCTAGTCTAATTCCTAGAAGCTGACCTCTTACAAGGAGATTGGAGCATTATGAGAAACCTTATAGCTACATAAGACCAGTTTTAGGAGGCTCAGACAGCGCTCTTCTCTGAGAGAGTATGTCAGGGCTATAGATTAATAGATCATCTTTGCGCTGAAGGAGGCTACTTGCAGGGGAGATGTAAAGGAAGACAGATTTGACTAGGCACTATCCAAAAGGTGGGAGCTATCCCCAAAACTCCAGTGTGCTGCCAAGTAAGCTGAGGGGGTGATCCTAAGATGAGGAGGAAGCCGAGACCTGAGTCTGGGGAAACAAAGGAAAACATCCTTTAGGTCTGGCCAAGAACTAGGAGGTGCTGGAGGGCATGCCTCGAAGACATAGCAAGGATTGGGAACTACAGGCTGGATTAGGAGCACAATCACAGTGTGCTCCCCAGGTCCTAGACCATTCTGTGGGGGCCATCTGACTTTACTGCAGAGATAGAAGTGTTAATGAGGAATGTCATGTAAGTGCAGTGGTCAATGAGCCAGGAATTTACCCATGAGGTGCTCTAAGCTTTTCTACACTTGAGACGCTAAAGGAGAGTTAGCGATCCTTCCTTAAGGGTTGTTGTGATGGGAGTGGCTGTTATTGAATGTACAGAAGTGGAAGTATCCCAGACTTTTGGATGAGGTAGGGTCTATATTAGAAACTAAAGTATGGATCTCTAATCATGGAGCTCTGGGCCTTTATAGATTAGGGGACTCCGTGTTTAGAGTGCCAGAAGTCTGCAGTGCTGTAGTCTGAAGCCTTAAGTGAACCAGAAGTTTAGACATGATGTCCCCTCCCTAGGAGGAAGTGGGTTAGGACCATAAAGGATGAAGGGAAAACATGGTCTTTTCTCCTACACTTAAGTGTGCAGATTAGTTGAGGCTTGCCATCAGTACCAGTAAAGATTCTGGAGACCAGAAGGGTGGTCAGAGCAGAAAAGTTACTTCTGTATCCATTAGGTTGTAATTGTGGTCCCACACTCAGGGTTACTTATGGCTCATCCATAAAGATGGAGTACACAATAGCCTGTGTAGCCGCAGAACCCTTCAGTCCTCAAAAGGAGCCCTCTTTCCAGATTGGGTTCCTCATAGTCCAGGAACAGTCAGAAGCCCTTTGTCCTTTCCTGGTTTCATGTAGTGTGTGAAGTTCCTGGATGAAACTGCCAAGATGAAGAGAGGGATACTCTCAATTCCAGTGCTTTTCCGCTTTGCCAGTTGGAAACGTACACCTCAGCAGCCTTGAGCACTCCTGCTGAAATGCCCTACCTGCAGTAGCAGGAAAGAGTCCTTTGAGCTGAGGCTGTTAGTTCCCTTACTCAGCTGTAGACTGTTCCCTGTTAGCTGGTAGACTAGTGAGGGAGGCAGGGAATGTGCAGTTGCTTCTGTCCCACACTGAGCTTAATGTTTATCTCTGTGTGCCTCCCAGTTTGGCCCTCCTGATTCTCAAGGTTTCCCAGTTATTTCAGTATTTGAAGGCCGTGTCTAATCAAGTGAAAAGAGGAGTCAGACCCTGGTCTAGTGTATGAAGCTTTTGTCTGGTATCTAGAGAGGTGTGGCGTGTACAGCCAGTATGGCATGGCCTCCTAACTCAAAGGTCAGGTGTCAGCATGGTTTCAGCCAACCTAGAGCACTAGTCTCAGGAGCTCCCTGTGTTAATCTTCCATGGTCTGTTACAGTTAACAGTTGTGATAGCTGCCGTTTTTGTTCTCTGATAGTCCTAGTGACTCACTGCTCTATTTTTCCTTCACCAGCTTAGCATGACTAATGGGCTTCCATATCAGGCATAGTCAAGGAAGTGTGAGCCTCTTGAACTCAGGTACTTATTAAAGTCCAGCTATGGGACTTGTGATGTGTGTAACCGTATGGTTATGATATACTTGTCTTGCTAGGTCAGAAGACACTGAGCTCTTCTGTGTCTCTAATGAAGCACCAGGGGAAGGAAGGAGGGCATCCTGGCTAGACAGACCTAGTTTAAATTGTATTGGGGACAGGTCAGACATTGGAAAGGGAGTGTATACTCAGGTTCCTGTTAGCCACTTTGTGAAGGGAACTGATGTTCTCTGAGAGAGAGGGGATGGCTTTCAGTTACTTGCTGAGATCTCTACGTGGAGTTGCTAAGCAAACATGAGGTATCTGGGTAAGGAGGAGCGATTGGGAAGTACTCAGCTGGTGGAGTAGAAGGAGAGGCAGTCAGTGGAGGAATGGCTGCCAGCAAGGAAGCCTGGGACTAAGCAGCCCCTTGTATCCTAAGGACGAGTCTTTAACGATGCTCTCATTTGGTTTTTGTTGTTGTGATACAAGGTTTGGCTCACAGTGTAGTTACATCCTTCATTTTGGGGATGTTAATTCCATCACATCAGCAGTCAAAGAGCAAGGAGAACAAACACACTTTTGCTTGCTCTTTCTCAGTTTTTCTTCACTCTTACCTAGTTCCCGGCCCAACCTAGAGAATATTATCACTTAGGGTAGGTTGGGTTAGTTAATAATCCAAGGCAGTCTCCCACAGACATGAGAGGCCACAGGCCAACCTGATCTAGGTATTTCATTAGCTGAGGGACTCTTCCCAGGTGTATCTAGGTTGTCCTACTGATAGTTGAAGCCAACCAGCACAGGTTTTGTACACAACTGAGCAGAGAACAAATGCAGGAGAATGTAACCCAACCTAGAGTCCCGTGACAAGGTCCTAAATCATGGCAGAAGAAATCTAATTCTTAAACACAGTTTGAGCTCAGTGGACCATGAGGTGGTCACTGCAGTGTGCATGGATTGTTACATGTTGAGAGTGAGGCTCCCAGAAGAAGGCAGAGTTAGCTTTTATGCCCCAGAGTACTGTAGCCTGTCTAGGTCAGGTTCCTGCAATGGCAAATGAAAAGTAACCCTTTCCACAAGGGGCCTCAAAGGTACCTTGTTCTATGCCCTAGCAACCATGAGACCAATCAGGACTGACCTCATTTGTATTGTTGTGGGATGCATGGTGAGTCACAGTAGTTTTCTCATTGTTGTGATAAAATACCTGCCAAAAGCAACTTTAAAAAAGTATTTATTTTGTCTGAAAGTGTGTGGGCAGTGTGACACACAGTCCAATGTAGTAGTACAGCATGAGGCTGGTCATGAAAGCACAGCGCTGCATGCTGGTGCTCATGCTTTTTTTCAATTCAGTATAAATCCTAAACTGAATCCTAGACTTAATCCAAGTGCCCACCTCACTTAATCTTGAATCAACATCACGTGTGCCCAGAGGTTTGTCACCAAGGTAATTCTAGATTCTGTCATGGTGTTAACTCTCATTATTAACTATTGCCATCACCCTAACCAAGAGACTACAGTTCTAAAACAGTGCAAGTCTCATTGTCTTGTGAGCGCAGTTCTTTTGTTACTGGCCTTGCCCCCCTCTCTCTGGCTCTGTGCAATAGACTTTCTGCTCTGGTCTGAAGGGTGAATGCTTTCACCCCCAGCCTCAACCATACAGATGTTTCTTGTTGACACACTTGTGTGACAGTGAGACTCCCTTGAGAACCCTGTACCCTACCTGGCCTGTGTACTGTTAGCCTTTTCTTGAGTCAGTTGAGTTCTCTTTACCCTACCCTTCTATATCTAAAATGTATACTATCCATAACTTCTGATTAATAAATTCACTAACTTTGCTTTACTCTGGCTAGTCATAATAATTTTTTCCTGTGGTATAGTCAAGGACCCAGTTCTCTGAATAATGACCCAGAGCGCGGATATCCTCAGGCTTCAGGTCCAAGGCTGTATCTGCCTTCAGCCCATTGAAATGGTGACAGGTACTGAAAAGAGAGAATGAGACAAGGCCAGTGACTGCAGATAATTGTGGGACAGAAGACACTACAGGAAACAATCACAGACCACCTTGGTGTGGCTCTAAATTGCATTTTCTGACTGTAGTGTCATGAGCATGGTGATCTTTTAGTAGATGACAGTCTTCTAAGGCCTTTCTTGCTTGCCTTTAAAGTAGCATAAACCAGAGAACTGGGCAGAAGATTGTCAGATGGGGGGGGGGGGGCTGAAGAAAGAATGGAAAGTGGTCTTTTTGTTTTGAAATTGCTCTCCTTACCAGGTATCAAGGAGAAACTTCCAGAAGACTAGTAAATTTATATCAGTTTACATATGGGGGAGCTTCATAATTTTCTCTTCCTTATCAATGAAACTGGTTCTTGACAGTTTGACTGCTACCTATCTCTTGATTTCCGGGAAGGTCAGAAAACAATGTGGTATAGATTTGGTGCTTCTGTTTCATGCATCCAGGCTGGTTAGTTGGGGCCTACTACAGAAGTTCAGTCCCAAACAGTGGTCTTCTGTCATCTATCCTTAGCACATCTGAAACAGAAAGTCTCTCTCTCTCTCTCTCTCTCTCTCTCACACACACACACACACACACACACACACACACACCCACCGTGTTTCAGGAACATTTGTCAGTATCTGGAAATGGTTTAGTTATGACATCTTGGCAGGTAGTATACCCAGATAAGAGTCTGGGAACACTCTGCCTTGTGCAGGGCACCCCTCTTATTGGAACGACCTGGTTTGAAATGTCAGCAGTGCCATGCTCCAGCAGTGGTGGTGCACACCTTTAATCCCAGCACTCTGGAGGCAGAGGTAGGCAGGCTGATGAATCTCTGTGAGTTCCAGACCAATCTGGGCTACATAGTGAGACTCTTAACTCAAAAACAAAGCAAATAGAAAAGGAAAGCTGGGAAACTAGGCATTGTTTTGTTGAGAGAATGGGAAGAAGGAAGTTGTAGCGGAATGTTAATTTAGAAAATGGCTGTTTTGACAAGAGATCACATCCAAAGACCTAGGTCCATGTGATCTGGCTGGCAAGATATCATATCCAAAGGTCTTCTAGATCTGGTGATCCAGCTGGAATACAAACACTCCTTTAATCCAGGAGACAGGCAAACAGATTTGAGTTCTAGGCCAGCCTGGTATAAAAGCAAGTTTTGGGTAAAGAACAGCTTAGTTCCAGGTTTGGTGAAATATGCCTTTAATCCTAAACAATAAAGGTAAAGTTTGTGGTTTGTAGAAGGAAGCACCCATGTTTGAAAATGATGCTTAATTGAGTGGCAGGAAAGGTGACAAATCAAAGAAAGTTTTGACAGAGTAGGATATGCCCAACTCTCACTAGAAGAGAGGAAAGGGAAGCTACTTAAGGAGCAATGAGAGAGACAGAGAAGAGGCAGTTTTGCCAGGACAGTAATAGAGAGACAGGTTGCAGAGAACTCACTTGAAGACTCAGTGAGCAAAAGAATGAGAAGGAGACAGAAGATTAGAGCAGATTGCTGGAGCTATTTTGAGGCCAAGCAGAGCAATTCAGAGGCTGAGAGAAAAGCCAGATTGAATCAGTTAGCTGAGAGAGGAGTTTGAGCCAGAACAGCTAAGTTAAACCAGCCAGGGCAGAACGCAGTAAGAACAAGAAAGGATGAGCTTGTTAAGCAGTAAGTCTTAGAGGGCTGAAAACATTCTAGGCCTATGTTAGATTGTATGGAGGCTAGAAGCTTCCGGGACTAGGCCTTAGTTAGCAGACAGAGGCAGTAAGCCTCCAAGACAACCAGTGAAACAGGCAAATAAAAGTTCCTTTTACAGGAAACAGCATGGACTAGGAGCAGGAGTAGTTAGTTGAATCCTCTTCTGCTGTGGAAGCAGTTTTGAAAAGGCCCCAGAAATGTCAGTTTGTTTTATTGACCAGGCAAGAGGACTAGTTTCCAGTGATTTTTCTCAGTTTACCCAGATTATAATAGGCTGTTCCCAGTCTCATCTGAGCATGTGCAGAATAAACCTCAATGCTCATGCACAGTTTTATGGGGCCATTTTCCTGGAATTTTCCTACTTCTGGACTGCTAGGCCATCCTGTCTGCTGAACATTGGAAGGACCTTGTCTTGTCAGGCGCCTTGTTCCAAGAAGAGACTTTTGGAGTTGTCTCCTGTGGCTGTTGCTTGCCTACCAGAGTCCCCAGTCTCAGTAAGGGTATCCTGAAGAGATTTCAACTTTTTCCAAGCTTCCTCCTTTTGTATGTATTTATTTTTCAGAGTCCTCTGAAATAAGCTGCTCTATGTATTCTGTCCAGGTTCTGTGGTTATATCTTGATGACAGGGACAGAGAATTACTCACTTTTTAATAGGAATAAGAATCAGCATAAACATTTAAAAAGGTAAATTACAACTATCAGTAAAACTAACATTTTGCTAGACTGGTAATGAAAATCTGCAGAGATAGCATATACCATCAGGGAACAAATTTGGACATTTCATGATTCTGACAGAGCATAAGTGTGCTCGGAGGAGTCTGGTACGCTTAAGTAGGATGAGTAGGAGTTAGTGGGGTATACAGAGGAGGTGAGGGTAGATAGGATGAACAGTGCACCTAAGAACAAGGTCTCCTTACACAGAAAGATCCTCTTGCAGGTCTACCAATCATTTTTTATACACACACACACACACACACATACATACATGCATACATACATACATACATACATACATACATACATACATACATACACACACATATTTTATGTGTTCGTACTGTTGTTGATTTCTAATTTGAATGTGGTGTTGATGTTAAATTTTAAAATATTTTCTTTTGATTTTATTTGAAAATTAGAACTAAAATAATAATTTAAAAAAGCACTTGTTATCATAGCAATTAAATAATGTAATCCTACTGATGAGTTGAGTGGTAGCTCTTTTTTAATTAAAGTGATCCAAAAGGCCAGTACATTTATTTTACTTAGTTGAATTTGTTTCTAATACTTGAAGGGAAAAAGGAGTACTCAAAATGCTCAACTGTGAAAGAAGCAATTAGTAGGTGTTTCGTGACTGCTGCCATTCATAATCACCTAGATTGGTGTATTCTAACCTGTAACCTCACTAAAGATGGTGCTTATATTCATCACATAGATAAAACTACGGTGTGTTTCTGTATAAAAAGCACACACACCCTTTTTTTTTCCTCAGTGTAATTTTAAAAGTCAATTTTGGATTTGACAAAGTATTTGGAGATTAGTGTGGATCAAGGCTCTGCGGCTGGGCTGTTTGGAAAATCCAGAGTGTTAAATAGAGAAACTGTAGTGCCCACTTCTTTCACCCATGGTTGTCTTTTGTGTTGTTTCTATCTGGGCGCCACATGGATGTCAAGCCCTTTTGCTGGATTATGATATTAGCATGTATTTTTGGACTTGAAAAGAAATCCCAGTAGTTTCCTCTCTTGCTTTGTTAGGAAGCTCTTAATCTCTGTATTTGTGAGCAGTAGCTATACAACGCTTCAAAAAGTTCCATTACATATCCTCTCTTTCAAGTCCATTTCATCCTCACGACCCTCCTGCCTCAGTGTCCTTAGTGGTGGGATTACAGCCATTGCACTGCCACAACCAGCTCTCTAACACTTGCCCAGGGCAGTTCTTAGTTGACAGTGATCAGGGCTGCTCTTGGTCTCCTTCCTAAGTGGGTGGGTGGGGCAAGGAAGTAAATATATTAAACTAACTGTTTGTAAGCCTAAATTCTGTATGTTTTTGTTTTTGACAGCCGATTTATTTTGCATATTCCCAGCGAGGAAAGAGACAATGCAATCCGCGTTTGCTTCCAGATTGAGCTGGCCCATTGGTTTTACTTGGATTTCTACATGCAGAACACACCAGGATTACCTCAGTGCGGGATAAGAGACTTTGCCAAAGCTGATATCCTTGTTGTTGCTGCAATGATTGTCTTTCATTCTTTCTAGTAAAATATTTTAATACAAACTTCTTTTTGCTTTTCTTTGAGTTTTTTTTTAACTTCCAGATAACACATAATGAAAATAGAAATGTGCAGTTTTGTTGAAGTATATACTGATTAGTAATGAATTTGATTTTTTTTTTTTCGTAGAAATAACTAGCATATTTCTGGGACAGGTCTGGGTTTACTCTACTCTTCATAGGTCATTAGCCCATCAGGTCAAAGAAGCATTTCTTCCTCTATAAAGAAACTGCTTTATCAGACATACTGGTGCATGCTGTTAATCCCAGCACTCGGGAAGCAGAGGCAGGTGGAGTTCAAGGCCAGCCTGGTCTACAAAGTCTAGGACTCAAAAACAGACACAAAAGACAGTTTTAATGTAATAAAACATAAAAGATTTACCTGAATGTTTAAGATTATAAAATGAACTCTCTACATGGCAGGGGTAGGGGCTGCCGTATTAAATATTCTTAGAATCTAGAAGTAGGGTAGAAAGATTTTAGACAAAGCATTTTTAAAGGAGATACAGTTTCCTATATAGACACAAGCAGGGAGTGAGCAGGCTTGTGGAGTTGGAAGGTTCTAGAGAACTCAAAAAATACGCTAGTTGGGGCCAAGTGCAGGATTCTTGTAGGGCCACACTTATGGGTGGGGTAGGGGCTTTTAAATCTTGAGCAGGATGATTTGACTTCTTTGTAGGCTGTGTTCTTAGTCATTCAGTGTGCATTGTAGTGAATTTGTCCTCTCAGGTTCATTTTGTTAGAACTAGCCTTAGATAGGTACAAGTGACTCAAAATAAGAAACTACTAACCTCCCTGCCGCTACTCAAACACATAAAGTAAGAGATTTCTAGAGCTCTATAAAAACTGGATAACACACTGTTCTACTGACGTTAACATGGCAAGTGTTTGAGCAAAGGTAGGTGTTCGACATGTGAAAATAATATTCAAGATGGGTTTGGTTGACCACCTGAGCCAATGCAAGCACTAGTACTTGAGGCAGGAGTAGGGCTATGAGCCAAGAGTGTAGAGCCTCAGAAAGAACAGTTGACACAAGTACTTAGAACCCTTAATAGAATAGATATGAAGTTGATGATGAGTCACAGGAAAATAGGGTTGGATTTGAGTACTACTTTTGCTTGGTGACTAGTTCTATACAGACAGAAGACTTTGCTTTTAGGTGTTATGCCCTAGCTGTGGAAACATTAATAGCAAAATCCTTTGCTTTGGTCATTTTGTATATAGACTGATGTTTTTTCCAGAACAGCTGTACATTTTTGGGTTTCTGAGTAAGAATTTGCACATGAGTGTGCATGTAAGTTTCATACTTAACCTTAGTGTTACAGATATCAAAAACTTGGTGCAGTTTTCACTTTAGGTATATGGGGAGGGAACTTTTATTAAGAAGAAACTGCTTCGTTAAATAACTGAATGATCACTATGTGCTGGGCAGTTGGCAATGAACAAGATAGGCTTAACATTTAGGGTCCTGAGAGACAAAAAGAAATGCTCGAATTGTGGTGGTAAAGTAGACTAACCTCCAGAGAACATTGAAGAACAGTACCAGAGTGACCCCTTACTTGGCTTTTGGAGATCATGAATTTACTAAATTTCTTATGTTCCCAGTTCCCTTCTTCATTTAATAAATAACAATTGAGTGTTGCTTAATTAGTAAATTTGGAAATCCGGCTAGTTGTACATGCTTTGTTTAGGATAGATCTGTCATCTAGGAAAGAACAGATTAGTGTTAAGAATTGTGGAAAAATATTTTTGAGAATAGATAGAGGATTACTTAAAATCATTTTGGAAGAAGAACTTGACAAAGTGGAAAAGTAAGATGTTGTAGAGTAAATGGGAAAGAGATGCTGATAAGTAACTCACGGAAATATGCAGAGACCTGGTGGGGCATGTTTGAAAAGAAGCTATAGGTTTGCTTAGTTGTTTGTTTGTTTGTTTGTTTTTTGTTTTGTTTTGTTTTTGTACTGGGTTTTGAGGTTTGTTTGTTTTTTAACTCTTATGATGGTGACTTTACACCACAGAATTTTTAATGACTTTATAGAGTTAGACTTTTATTGGGAAATGATTTCAGTACCTTGGACTCTGAGGAACCACAGATGTTCATGGGATGGATAATGTATCCAGAGTTAGCCTTGAAAGTAGGAAATAATGATATGGAGGTTGACCATGTGTTTGTCTTTGAGTTCTGATGACATAGGTTGTTGACATCTGGACTTGTAGAGGGCTGTTTTAGTTCTTACTCAGCCATTAAACAAATAAACTTTGTGTTTCATATATTACATATGTTGCAGGGCTCATAAAATATATTTATGAAATGAATTAAATGACTTCATTTTACCCAAACTTCTTGTCACTGTATATAATAGTGTTTGGTTTCTGCTGTTATTAGTAGCTTATGAGGAATTCAAATAGTGTTATCAGTGTGTCCTGTGAAGTCAACTGGTAGGATTCATGTGTGTGGTCAGACATAATTGAAAATCCATTCATGCCACATAGGGTTAACATCGGTCAGAATAACAGTAGAATATACAAGTTTTTCAGCGCTTGATAACCATGAATAGCCCCTTAGATTGAAAAACTGTCATAAAATGTTTTTCTCTACATGCTTCATCCTGTTTCAGTCATGGGCCTTTGATGGATTGGGACATCAAAAGATCAAGCATACAGTTTTAGAGTGTTTTTTTTTTTCTATAAATTTGTTTTCTAATAATTTTACAGTTTTGTTCCTTAGGTACATGCTTAATATCTTCTGAAACTGACACCCACATTTTCCTTTGTAAACTTTAGTAAGCCCTCAGCTTTAATGTTAACAGAAATTAATGCATGCATATATGTGGTAAAGTCGTTCAGAAATGTCACGTGTACCTTATTCCTCATCTACTTCCCAGCAGCCTGCCCTTTATTTAACTTTATATTCCCGGCAGTTCCTTCCTTCTCGTGGAATGTATGTGCTTCTCCAGTGCTGTCATTTTGTGTGTGTGTGCGTGTGTGTGCGTGCCAACTCATGTGAGATAGAGTCACTAATGAGTATCTGAGTCAGAAACACAGCTTGGTTTGTGTTTGGGTTAAATATAAAAGTTAATTTGTTAAAGGAAAATGATTGTGCTGAGGGAAACGTAACCTGAGTGGCATATAAACCTGCATAATTTCATACAAAATGCAGTTGGTGTAAATAGGTCTGTTTCTGTATAGAATTTTGGGAAGACTATATATATATATATATATATATATATATATATATATATATATATATATATATATATTTGTGTGTGTGTGTGTGTGTGTGTGTGTGTGTGTGTGTACAGGTTTCTGGAGGCCAGAAGAGGGGGTGAGAGCCCTTGGAGCTGGAGGTACATGGCTGTGAGCCACACATGTGGGCACTGGGAACTGGACTGTGTGTGACTCTCTAGTGGGCAGCTAGTGCTCCTAGACACTGAGCATTGCTCCATCCTCTCCCTGTTGTAACTTTTTACGCTGAATTAAGGGAAAGGTAGTTTCCTTAACATTATGTGTACTCTTCAGTCATTGTCCATTTCTGCTGCCACAAGGTGAAGATGTGGAAAAAGTTTTAGATGAATGGAAGGAGTATAAAATGGGAGTACCAACATATGGTGCAATTATTCTTGATGAGACACTTGAGAATGTGAGTGTATTGCAACAAGATTTTTAGTGCAATGGTGACAACTGTTAATTTTTATCTTGACAACTTTCTTTAAGATTTATTTATTATGTATACAATGTTCTGCCTGCATGTACACCTGCACGCCAGAATAGGGCACCAGATCTCATAGATGGTTGTGAGCCATGTGGTTGCTGGGAATTGAGCTCTGGAAGAGCAGCCAGTGCTCTTAACCTCTTTTTTATGTAGTGTTCTAAATTGAGGTTTTAAAATACCCTTAGATTGTTATTGTTAAAGAACTAAATTTCTGATGTGCTGCCTGCATTCTGCATCTTGTACTGCATTTTGTACTTGTTACGGCTTATGTACTCTTGGACGATATTTAGGCCAAATGCTATACACAGTTCATTGGTAAATGAACTAAATTAAGAAATAAAAAGGAAAAATGCCTTTGGTTGGGAAGTGGAATGTGGGAAATGAAAGTAGGTGTCTTTGGTTTTGGTTTTTGACTTTCTGCTTGTTTGCAGGTGCTACTGGTTCAGGGTTACCTGGCAAAGTCAGGCTGGGGATTTCCCAAGGGAAAGGTAAATAAAGAAGAAGCGCCCCACGACTGTGCGGCCAGAGAGGTAAGCACTGCACTTGGCCGTCATATTTGGCTGCTAGCGCTCAAAGTTCTTCAAGTCTGCGTAGATTTACTCTTTTGGACTCTGGAGAAAGTTTAATTCTTATCCAAAATTCAAATGCATGGATACACTTAAGAGAGAGGCTTTTAGGCTGGAGAGATAGTTAACACTGATCAGTCTTGGGAAAGACCTGGGTTCAATTTCCAACATTTACATGCTGCCTCACAGCCATCTTCAACTCTAGTCTAAGGGATCCGATGGCCTCTGCTGGCCTCCTTGGATACCAGGCAGCATGCAAGTGTGCATAGATATGCAGACGAGAGACGTGTGTGCACATGTGTGAATAAGACACACCTCTTTCTCTGTTTCTTTTTGCATTTTTGGGCCATTTGTCTGTGTACTTTTAAAGCCTCTCCCTGGCTCTGTTTTTTATAATGGTGACTTTCACACTTTTTGCTTTAATTTTTCTTTTTTGAAAAACATTTCAACTTCTAACTGTATTCTCTATTCTCATTTTTCTTTTTCATAATCCAGAAAAATGTACAAATGTATTTTTCTAAGAAATTTACATTTTTCTCCTCAGAACTCATTCTAGCTTTATATTTGGCCTATACGATAGAGTTTTTAAATCCTATCTCACCACTAGCTTAGCTGGTTAAGGACAAGGACTTTATTCCTTGTCCTCTGGATTTGATTGATTGTTCTAAAATTATCCCTACCCAAAACATCCCTTCTTCTCCCCCTAACCAATGCAGACCCTAGCTTGGTGGATTTCTGTATTAGTGACTCTCCTTTGATGTGACAAAACACCTCACCTAGGCAACTTGATGGACGGAGAACTGGCTTGTATACCATGTTGTCAAGAGTCAAGAAAGGCAGTTAGCCTGTGGACCGTGCCACAGTGTCCCTGGCACACAAAGAATATGTGAAAATGGATATATATTTTGAAAAACAAGGAATCCGTGGTTTTTTAAATATATCTAGTTGTGGTTAACTTCTCTGACTTAGAGGAACAGGGACTGGCGAGACAGCTCAGCCCTCAAGAGCACTGACTGTTCTTCCTGAGAACCCTGGTTCACTTTCCAGCACCACAGTCACTCAAAACTGTCCGCAACTCTTTCTCAGAACACTCTGTCCTGGCCTCTTCAGGCACTGCACACAGCTGGTACATGACGTACATGCATACAAAACACCCGTACACATAAACTAAAATAAACCCAAACAGGGATTAATGTTCTAACTGCCAGAGTGAACTGCTTTAACTCTTCCTGCTGTCTTACACAAGTTATAAATAACTACTTACTGCTCTTTCAGAGATGTAGCCCCTAACTTTTAAAGTATAAGAGGAAAACTTAATTTCTTGAGAATTGTTTGTTTCTTACTTGACTAAGAAAAAAAAGATGAGCATTGACACTTATTGTTTGTGTGAAGATACCGGAAAGGAAGACAGACCAAAAGATGCCACTTTGATAAGTACTAAGTAAAGAGAAAACAAGGCTTGCTGCCTCAAAATGAGAAGGACCTCCTGCCGCATAGAGAGAAAATTTAATGCTTTTCATACTAACAACCTGATCCTTGCTGAGGCCTGCGGTTCCCCACGGTCTTTCCAGCAAAACAGGCCTTCCACCTTCTGTCCATTTATTCATTACTTTCTGTGGACGTGTAGCCTGATGTCACACACATAGGCCAAGGGGTTATCTGGAAGTTCGTCTCTGTGAAGATAGAAGACAATGGTCTCGTCTTCTCCTGGGTCTCCTCCGCATCAGTGCTCTAGCTTTCTTGGCTTTGAGCTCTTTTTTCCTGCAAACATTGCTGTCCCACCTTGGACTTGGCTTCTCTAAATACAACATCTGCTGCGCACCCTGTAACTGACGGTCATGGTTATGGGGCCTTAAAGAGCGGGCCATTGGCCTAAATCCACATAATGGCTCCTTGGGCGAGTGGCATTCCCTTCAGTGGATTTTTAAAAGGCAAACCTTGATTTTTTTATTACTGATTTCTGAATGATTGCCTCTGTCAGAGAGAGGTAAAGTTTGGGGACTTAGCTGGAATGCTACTGTTCAGTTTGCCAGAGCTGACTTAAAATATAGCTGACTGGGTAACTTGGACCACAGGAATTTATTACTTAGCAGAAGATCTGGAGACTAGAGATCCAAAGTTAGGGCTCCAACTCATTGAGTTTCATTGCAGGCTCTCTTCCTGGTTTGTAGGAATCCAGCCTCCAGCTGTGTGTCCATCCAGGTGGGCTTTTCTGGGTGTGTTCGGGTACCTGTCCAGAGAGCTGTTAGGGTCTTTTCTTAAACAAGATAAAAGGTTGAGTTTGTGCAATTGCCTCTTTGAGTACATTTCACTGAGTCCTAGAGTCGCAGTCACTCTTTCTGCCACTTGGTGGCACTGCAGTCCAATAGAAACAACTCTGTCCAAAAGCAGACAGAGAGAGAGAGAGAGAGAGAGAGAGAGAGAGAGAGAAAGAGAGAGAGAAAGAGAGAAAGAGAAAGAGAGAAAGAGACCTGGGTTCAGCCATCCGCTCCAGTGGGGGTGGGGAGGAACAAGACAAAAGCAGACAAGCAATCCAGTCTGGTTGGTACAACGTTATTATCCATTCTTTGCCTGTAGTTTATCCCTCTGATTTGTTTAATTTTTACTTATATTAACATAAGGAGGGGCTTGCACCTCATTTTCTAGCTACAGATTGGATTTAGGCTGATGTCTTGGTTTTGTTTTGACATAGGGTCTCAGCTATGTAACAGCCTGGTTTTGAACTCATGATCCTTTGTCTCAGCTTATAATGATTAAACATTTTATCAACATTTATTTCCAGGTCTTTGAGGAAACTGGTTTTGATATAAAAGACTATATTTGTAAGGATGACTACATTGAACTTCGAATCAATGATCAGCTCGCTCGCTTGTACATCATTCCAGGAGTTCCAAAAGACACAAAATTTAATCCCAAAACTAGAAGAGAAATTAAGGTATGTAAAAGTTGAGAATATTTATAGGTTGCTGGAGAGTTTGTTTTAGCTACTCTTTGATTGTAAACTAAATGCAGTTGTTTTATTTCAGAATATTGAATGGTTCTCCATTGAGAAATTGCCCTGTCATAGAAATGATATGACTCCTAAGTCCAAGCTTGGCTTGGCACCTAATAAGTTTTTCATGGCCATTCCCTTTATCAGGTATGTTCATTTCTTAAACTTTAAAACTGGCATCGATGCTGCTATTTTAGGTTTTTTTGTTTAATGAATTGTTAATGTTTCCATAGACCACTAAGGGACTGGCTGTCTCGAAGATTTGGAGATTCCTCAGACAGTGACAATGGTTTTTCCTCATCTAGTAGCACACCAGCTAAACCCACAGTGGAAAAATTGAGGTAAGGAAATGAGCTCATGAGATTGTGTTTTCTGGAGATTTTTAGTACAGCACCATCTTGATTTTTGAGACAGGGAGGTGTAAGATTCCTTCTTAGACACTCTGGTGAATCCCTGGTTTCATGTTATAAGATCATCTTTAGAAGCTTCAGATGAGATGAAAGGTGTTAGTGGAGAAAGATGCTTCAGGGAACATATTAAATGGTATGCTGGAAAAGATATGAACGGCTTAAAACCCTAGGAAAAGCGGGGCCAGGGTGTGTTAAGTATCTAATACCCTATGTTAGTGATGATTTAGTTCTTAGAGGTAGTTGAGTGGGGTTTATTGAGGTCTCTTTGCGCAAGAGGCGGGATATGCTAATGAATAATTTGTGAAAGTCAATGACAGATAAGACAGCTTTACAAAATGTATGCATGTGAATGTGTATGTGTGTGGCCACATGATGGGGTCAGAGGTCAGCCTCCAGTGTCATTCAGTTTTGTGTTTTTATATATTGCCTCTCACTGGCCTGGAGTTCCCAAGGATATGCCAGCTTTGCCTCCCCAGCTGTGGGATTACAAACACACGTCATCACCCTTGGCCTTTTTACATGGGTTCTGGGACGCCAGCTCAGGTTCACATGTTTGTATAGCACACACTTTACCAACTAGGCTAAGATATCTATCTCCCTGGCTTGCTGTCAGCTGAGATGTGAAGAAGGACTATTAATTACATGTGTGTAGACATTTACTTGGTTAGAACTTAGTACAGACTTGGGAAGTAACTTTGTTAAATACATATAATATATAATTTTTAAATTGTTTATTTTGTGTAAGTGTATGGATGTGTGCATAATGGTGGGAAGGGTAGTCACAGACAAACTTGCAAATGATTCTCTTCATGTGGCTTCCTGGGATCAAACTCAGTAATAATGAGCCTTGGCGACCTTTACCCGCCCCTTCTCACCGACCTCAGTTTATGCTTTTATTAGCAGCTTACTATGACTTTTTTGTCAGAGTTGTGAGTTTGGGTTTTTTGTTTGTTTGTTTTAGATTTATTTACTCATTTATTTTACTGATTTGGTAATCTTTTAACTAGGAATTTAATTTAAAAAAAATACAAGAAGACCACATTTATGGTTAATATATTCTAAATAAATACTATTTCATTTTTATTGGTTTTGTGGGAAAAAGAAATTGGATCAAATGATCCAGTTTTCTGTCTTTCAAAATCTCTATTATTACCAAAGCACTGCTACTAGAAATAAGAAAAACAGTCTAAGAATAGTCAGGAAGACAACAGTGTAGCTAAAAGGATAAAAGCAGATATTACCCAGAAGTCAACTAATGGAGACAGTGTTGCTCACTGGGAACATCTCCCCAGTCTGTGGTATGGTTACCCTGACTTTCAGTCTTCAGGTTTCTGTTCTTATTAGTAGGGAGAGGTGCTTGTGCTTTGAATGAACCTGGTTTTGCATATTCAGAAGTCGTTACCAGTGAAGTACTTTAAGTCTCCATGGTTTAAGGAGCTCTACAAAGTAACATAATTTCTCAGCTCTCATCTAACACTGATTGGGCCTATAACCAACCTTTTAAATCATATCCCTTACTGTGACATCTAGAAGGAGTGTGTTTTGTATCCTATTACAAAGAAAAGTCTATATACATTACTTTGCTTCAACTAAATGTGAAAAGAACTGTCTTTAGATTTAAATATATAGTTATATACAGGGAGAGGGTTGTGTAAATAATTCAGAAAAGCTAGGATAAAATGGTAGATTATTAGTATAAGAAATATTAATGCCAGCCACTTGTTTAAAAGGTGGGGATAACATAGTTGGCAAAGCTGATCAGAATTTCTGCTTTAAGCTGGACATAATAGTGCATGACTTTAATCCCAGCATTAAGAAGGCTGAGGCCAGTGAATCTGAGTTTAATGATAGCTTGGTCTACAGAACAAGTTCCAAGATAGCCAGGGCTACACAGAGATACCTTACTTGAAAAAAACCTTTATTTTCTGCCTTTATAACTTAAGATTATCAAGGGAAAAGGGAAGATAATAGAAAGTAAAATATACAGTTTGTAGTTAAACTATCTATCAAGGCTTTCAAAAAACTGCTAGTAAAAGTCTTCTTATCTTATTTTTTAATCTTGGTGTAGCCGAACTAAATTCCGCCACAGCCAGCAGCTGTTTCCTGAAGGTTCTCCTGGTGACCAGTGGGTAAAGCACAGGCAGCCACTGCAACAGAAGCCTCATAGCAACCACATGGAAGTGTCAGACCCTTTCAAGGCAAAGGTGAATGAATCACTCTGAAATTATTTTTTCTAAGGCTTTGATCATCTGGCTTTGAAATCATTTTCAGCTGAGGAATTGTGTGTAGCAGTTAGTGGCCCTCTGAATTGTTTGTCACCCATGGTCCCAGCTTGAAGAGGCCTGATACTCATTATCCTTCATAGCCTTGGAGTAAATCCAATGTAGTAAATATAGGGATGTGCCACTTGAGCCTTTTTATGTATGCCGCCAGTGAAAGGCTTTAAAGAAGACAGTCTCTGGGCCAAGATTAATGGAAAAAAGTAGCAGCATATTATAACTTGTTTTCACTGTTATATTATATAGTATGTGATTATACCACAGTTTATCTATTCTGCATTTCTAGAGTGTTACCTGAGGAAAAATAGCCACCAAAAAGTTCTATAAGATCCAACCCTGTTCTAAAACACTTGACCAGGCCCTTCCTTTTCTGTAGAAAATTCAAGTGCCTGTTAATTATAGAAAAGACTGATCAAGATTTATGCTTGGGGAAATGGAGATCAGTTATTGTCTCAGGATGGATTTGTTAATAAAACCAGAACAGAAAAATCACCATTGTTGTTGAGAGTACAGAGAACAGGGACCTTTGTACCATGCTCTTGAAAGTGTAAAAAGGGACAGCTGTCATGAAATGGCGTGGTGGTTTCCCACAATTTAAATGCCCATTTATCACATGACTCAGCAACCCTGCCCCTACATATATAAACAAATGAACCAAATACAGGGCTTTAATAGATAATTTTATGCTAGTGTTAATCACAGCATCATTCATAACACATTGCAGTACTGTTTCAGCCTTTAATGAATAAATTCTGAGACATCTACAATATAGATGGTCCTTGAAGACACTGGCTAAGTGAAATAAGGCAGGACCAACGGGACAAAAATTGTGTGGTTCTGTTATATGCCTACATAGGCAAATTCACAGCCACACAAGGTGCTAAGTAGCGATTATGGCTGGAAATAGCAGACCTCTTAAGTAGTTAACTTTTGTTTGGACCAGAATTTCTGTATTGAAGAATTAAAATGATTGGAAAGTGTGCTAGGGTCTGGTAACACAGGGCTTCCCTCATGTGCACACGGTCTTTGATCTCAGTGCTACACAAGAGAAAAACAACAACAGAAAAGCCTCTAGTGGAGGACAAATTATTGCTGGTGTTAACAAACATCTCATCTGATGCCACCAAGTTACACAGAAAAGAATGGTACAGGGAAGGAAATACTGCCAAGAGAAAAATGAAGTGGATATTCACTGTCCATTGCAATTAGGTTGTTCTTTGCCAGTTATTTCAGCAACAACCTAAGGTTTTTTTTTGTAAGTAAGTAGGTAGATGGAGATAAATTTTTTAAAGTAATAGTTACATTCATTATTCACAGTTCTCTTGTTTTTCAAATAGCTGTTTTTCAAATTTTGAAGCAGAAATTGATGTTTGAAAAAAATTGTGTCTAAACTTAAGACCAAAAAAGCCCAATTTTCAAAATACCAATCTTCATTATGTTGTAGAATATTATTCTCTCAGTGACACTTACTTGCTTATTATAATTTAACTGCTCGTGCCAACTGTTTATACTATTAAAAGTTGTGGGGGCTAGCAAGGTGGCTTTGTATGTAAACACTCACACACTAGCCTGAAACCATGTAAAGGTGAAAGGAGAAAACTGAGTCTGCAGTGATGTTTTCTGACCATCACCCACCTAGATGCACAGTCCCATACACATGCATGATGTAAAATAAGCTAGAAGGAGAAAGGAAGGCTGGCATGTGTGCTCTGGCCTTTCTTCCCAGCTCGGCCTCTCTCAGTCCTGTTGTGCCTTCCACTCACATCCTATTCCATGTGTCTTCATGCTGAGTTGACTCTGGACCCTTATGCTCTGTGTGAGCTTTACCACCGAGCTGTTCCCTGCCATGTTTTTGTGTTATAAACAGTTTTTAAAAAACATGGGATAAAGCAAGATGTGTAGAAAGGACCTAGAGAAAGATGTATTTGCTATTTCCTATTTCACAGAGATGTTCCTTTGCAAAGTAATCCAAGAAAATAAATTGTTACAGCACTGTATGGACATTTAGATGGTGCTTTATGAACTCTGTTCAATCGAGATAAGCATTCAAAGAGGTATACTTGTGTGGTGATACTGTAAATCTACATGTTCTTTCTGTTGGAAAAACAGAATCAAAATACAAGAGGGAATGGCAGAAAACAGTATCAAGACTCACCTAATCAGAAGAAGAGAGTGAACGGAGTTCACAGTCAGCCAGCGAAGCAGCAGAGTCCCTTGATGGTAAGAGCTCTGCTTGCTTCTTTCTTTGATTTGATTGCTTTTTAGTGGTAGGATTTTAATAAAATTTAATTTTGCGCTGTTGTCTTCATGAACTACCATTCTTAACTACAGGTTTGTAAGTTATATGGGTACTCCTCTACCAGCCCAGAGGCAGCCCTAGACACAGTGGCCTGTGCCCTCCCATTAGTCACTAATTAAGGAAATGCCCTCCTGACTTGTCGAGGTAAGCCTTTTTGAGGCCCATAGGGAATGACGAGTGACACATCAGTGACTCCTGCTGTGACTCCTTGAAAGATCTGATCCACTGCCCAGTGTTGATCTGCTGGGGACTCCCAGCACTACTGTGAAGTCTCAGAATGGATCCGAGGCTAGAGCGGTGACTGCCTTCCCCTTCACTGCTCCGTACAGATACTGGGGAAATGGAGTGCTTGTTGGAAGCATGTAGTCCTTACACTTTTAAGTACATGATAGACTTTTGTAATGTATGGCTTTAGTTCTAGGCTGAGGAAGGTGGATCAGAGTGCCAGGCCAGCCAGGGCTACATAGGCTCTGTCTCAAAGCAGTGAGAAAATGCAGAATGGACTGGTAGGGTGGCTCAGTAAAGGTGTGTGCCACCAAGCTGGTGATCTGGGTTTGAGCTCCAGGATCCACATGATAGGAGAAAACTGATTCACATGGATGCAGTGGCACACGTGCTCACATGCACTAGTTCGTACATGTACATCACCTTTAAGTAGTTTTGTTATTTCATAGGAATGGTCACACTGGGGAACTTGGTCTTTGAGCAGATGCTGTTGGGTGGGGGGCAGGGGAGAGAACAGTGCTCAGAAAAAGGCGCAGTTCCTGTTGGCCAGGTCCGCTAGCCATTGCTTAGGTTTGCATTTCAGCTAATGTTGCCAGGTATTAGAGGGTAGGTCCCAGGGACCAAAGGATGTCAGAAGTAGCAAAACACTCTAAATACCCTGCTAGCCTTTTGGGCAGGCTGTCTTCTAGGCATGGCCTTTGTTAATCCTCTTATCACATCCATAGGACTGGTTTGCAGCTGAACCTAGAGGTCCATATGTGCATTTCTGGTAAAATACTTGTGTTTATTGTAAGTATCCTAAAGGAGAGCACATGGTTAAATATATGGTAGAATTGACAGAAAAGGTTCCTCTTGAACACAGAATTGTTAAGCCATGTCTGGAGAGTGTGAATTAACTCATGTTACTAGACTGACTGGAGGGCAGGCTCACGGGCGAGAGCTGCACTGCTGTGTTGAGACTGGCATCCTGAGAGCCCCCGCCATAGGTCTTCAGCTGCTCCATAGGAATACATGTATTGATGAGGGGACGCCTCTTCCTCATATGTTAATATATAGATCTGATGATGAACCAGGAATGCTGAACTTAGTGTGGTCTGTTGCTTTGTTTTCTTGTAAGCTGAGCACTGAGGGAATGCAGAATTGAATTGTAACCTCGCCAGTACATCTATCTAAAGGCCTGCTGCCATTTTTGTCGCCTGTGACTTTTTTGTAGCCAAGGAAGCCAGGATTACAATTTTGTCTGACAGATTGAGTTGGCATGGTGTATTCTTGGTTATCAAAATGCTCGTGTAGCATGGGGTTTTTAGTTGGTTAACATTCACGGTGTGAGGGAAAGCATGGTACATCCTGTGTAATCTTAATTACCTAAGTGTATGTACGCTTGTAGGATCTAGGACGACACACTGAGCTGAGCTGCTTGTGACCGGGTGACTTAGCTCTTGGATTCTTGTGTTTTGCTTCCTGTAATGCACATATTAAAAAAGGTTCTTTTAAAAGCTTAAAAAAAAAAAAAAGCTTCTGTCTCCTGCTATTCAACCTTTCTTGTCCTCTTTTCTATGTGATACTGTAGAAGTTCTAGAGGGTGAGGAAGAACTGGGTACAGCTAATGGAATAGATAAAAAGTGGGGGTTTGGTGGTAACTAGGTACATAAAAATATATTCCGTAGTGAAAGATGCTGAAAACCCAGCATTGAGCTCCACAGCCTCTTGAGTGGCTGCCCTCATTGTACAAGAGTCATCCAGTTATATAGTCTAGTTAATTTTGTTGGATGGTGTGGTGGGATTTTTTTGGGAGGTGGGGCTAATAATAAAGTTTTTAAACATTTAAAGTCTTTAGGGGAAAAACAGTGGTAAATACAAAACAGAGAGCTGGAAATGACTGGGCCTGTGAAAAAGTGGTCAGTCATGCAAATCAAAGACTAGGAGTTCAAGTTCAAGGCCAGCCTGCAACTAAGATGTTGTCTTATAAATCAAACAACATCAGACAGGCAGAGTGAAGAGTTGGAATGCTGAATTGTGTATTACTGAGTATATTAACAAAGCATAAAATTTGGTACTTGTTTCTCACAGAGATTTTTTTTATGTCAGAAACCTGGACAGTTGCTTGGTTTCGAGAAGGAGAATGGAAAGGGAGAATGTAAACGTAAAAATTCCTTCCTTTACTCTCTGTTATGAGAACAGGAAAAAAGATGTAAATATCCAGGCAGTTGATATCAGGTGCACATTGTGGGTCTTTAGATTACGCCGAGTCGTAGAAGCAACGGTGGAAGTCTGCCCTTGAAGGAATGGTGCTCACATGCAGTTAGACTGTGAAGATTAGTTCTGCAGGGCTGTGTGCGCCTTGCATGTGGCAGGCCTGCGTGTGCTTCATAGCGCTGGGACCACGGGAGAGGATGTACAACAGTTGGGGTGGAAAGCTGCACAGTGCAGTGTTCACAGCCGTTGCTTCTGGTCCCCATATGTACTGATGTAGGGATATGTTCTCCAGGTTCTTTAAAGGAGGACTCTGAGAAAACCTACTGGGGATGATTAGATTCCTGGTTAATTTTCCTCTTGAGATGTTTGATCATGTTTCTCTTGAGTTTTAATAAGTAAAAATAACAAGACTGTGCTGTGCATGTTTCTGTTTTTAATAGAAATGTGAAAAGAAGCTGCATCCACGAAAACTTCAGGACAACTTTGAGACAGGCAAGCTATTTTCTTTTTTGAAAATCTGCCTGTGGGGCTGGGTTTCGTTTTACCAGCTGTGACATCAGTGGGCTTTGTGGTGATGAGAGTTACGTAGGAATAGCTGCCTATGTGCTTCAGAGATTTCACGCGTGAGAGTCTCTCAATAGAAACTGACTAGAAGGAGTCACTAAAAGTGATCGAGGTAACATTACTAGCTATTGAATGCACTTTCTTTTGTAAGTATCTGTCAGCACTGGCTTATGGGCTAGGAGAGTGGGAAATGTAATGAGGATGCCTCACTCTCATTCTCCTCTTGTCAGTAATGGGTCAACTGTTTAACATGCTCCTAAGCATAGCCATTGATTAAATAATGCCATTTCTCCTTCCTCAATTATGGAGTGTAGTGTGTCTGGTTCAGATACTGTCTTAGTCACTGCTCTGTTGCTGTGAAGACACCATGACAAAAGCAGCTCTTACAAAGAAAGCATTTAATTGGGGGCTTGCTTACTGTTTGAAAGGCTTATTAGTCCATTATCATTACGGTACCTGGCAGGTAGGCAGGCAGGGTGCTGGAGAAGTGGCTAAGAACTTTACATCCTGATCCACAGACAGCAGCCAAATAGAGAATTGGGCCTGGAGTAGATTTTGGAAACCTCAAAACCCATCCCCACTAACTCACTTCCTTCCATGATGCCACACCTCCTAATCCTTCTGAACAGTTCTTCATCTGGAGACTAAGCATGCAAATATGTCAGCCTGTGGATGTTATTCTCATGCAGACCACCAGAAAAACTAATCATAACGAATATAAAAAGTTATTTTAGTGCCACTCACGTTTGATTAATGTGTCACTTGAAAGTTACATTACACTGTTTATCTTAGGTGCTACTTTGAATGTATGAAATTTTCTTGTGCCATGGTTACATATTCATCGAAATAGAAAACTCCTAAGAAATGAAGAGTGCTGGGTGGTGTTGGCACACACCTTTAATCCCAGCACTTGGGAGACAGAGACAGGTGGTTCTCTGAGTTTGAGGCCAGCCTGATCTACAGAACGGATTCCAGAACAGCCAAGGCTACATAGAGAAACCCTGTCTCAAAGAGACTGAAAAAAGAAAAAGAAATGAAGAGCATTATTTTATTTATTTTTTAATCATTTAAACAGTTTTCAGATATGAATCCACCAATGACTCATCATTGATGGAACAATCCTGAAATGGTTAAGCTAATCCCCTCCATCTCCAGGAGCAGAGCTTGAAGTAATAGTGCAGACCCCTTAGTTGACTTTTTAGAAACGTGACTTAACCAATCACTAAAAAGATGAAAGCAAAAGCTGTCTTAAAAGAGATGTTCTGTGTCTGGGAACATATAGCTTAGTGGGTAGATGGACCTGAGTTCTGACCCTTAAAACGTACGTGTACGTGGTAGTGCACACGAGTAATCCCAGTGCCTCTGTGGCACCTGGGAAATAGTGGCAGGACTCCCAGAAGTGTAGGCAGTTAGCCTGGCCATGGCCATTGCAGAAGCAAACAGGCCCCACTGCACGGTGGAAGGCATGGACTGGTGCCTCGGCTTGCCGTCTGACCTCTGAGTGTGCCTCCATGCCCCATAACATGCCTGTGCTCGTGCTGTCACATAGATGTGTATGCACAGGTTAAAAATGAGCAAAGATGCCCTAACTTTACTGTGGAAAGCTCATCTTGTAACCATTGGCATTTAAATTGATGTGTTTCATATTTCTTTTGGCTTTTGGTCTTGTATCCAAAAGTCATTGTTAAGACTGAAAACAATCAAGAGCTTTTGAGGTTTTCTGTTTTGATCCATTGAGACTTGGTAACTTCAACTATATTTTGTTAAACATATAATCTTTACAGTTTTTTAAATAATTATAATTGTAATTTTCATACTAACCTGTTGAGCATAAATACATAAGCTAAAAATATGCCAATTTTGAGAGTGATATCAAGGGTCTTAAAAGGCCAGCTAAAAATCTGAATTAATAGAAATAAAGAAAAAACCAGCAATAGATAAGAGATTCCAATGAATACTGACCAAGGTGCTTAGGACTGAGTCAGATTATAGAAAGGTAAATATGCAGCCCACCTGGATTCCCTCTGAGTAGTGGAAGGGCAGTGTCTGGTAAACTTTCTTCTGAGTCACTGACTACTGATTTTGTTTCCTAAGCAGATGCCGTATATGACTTGCCATGTTCTGGTGAAGACCCATTGGCAGAACATGCTGAGGGACACTCTGTGGCATGTAACGGACATTGCAAGTTCCCATTTTCATCTAGAACCTTTTTGAGTTTCAAGTTTGACCAAAATGCCATCATGAAAATCTTGGACCTTTGATAACAGCTAGTGTATTGCAGAAGTCCCATGATCAGAGACCTGTTGCATTTGAGTGGGTGTCTCCTCAAGCCTTACCTTTCTCAGGTATTTGAAAGAAATGCAGGGAGGCAATGTTTCTAAAGAGATTTTTTTTGTACAGAAGAGAAACTAGAAAGAAACACAAGTTTGCACTGTAAATTCAGTTAAACTTTTTATATGGATTTACCGTTTCAGTGTTTGGAACCCAAGTTTTATTTGCCTGTGTTTTTTGTTTTTTTTTTTTGTTTGTTTTGTTTTTTTTTTTTTTGTCTTTTCCTTTTTTGAGGGCATTTATTTTGCGTGACTGTGGGTCTTATTTTTTTATTCTGATCAAGAAAAGAGTTGTTTTGATGGAATCATCAACAAGTAGCCAAGTTAATAGTATTTTATCTTCCCATCTTAGTGATTGCAAAAAGTTTGCTTATTGAGAATTTAAAAAGAAACTTAAAACCCCAATTACTAATGAGCATAAAAGCTGAACCGTGACATCAAGATTGCAGGCGTTTTGCTCATTTCTCTGCTTCTAACCACTGAGAATCGAATCCTTCTAGTTGGAGTTTTGTCAATTTGTTTAGTACCTCATCTTCAAAACAATACTCAGTTGCAAAGCAAACTCCTGAGCACTTCATCAAGAAGAAGCCCACAGCCTGGAGAGAGATGCAGTCAGTGGGGAGCTGATGACGTAATTTTGAATTATGACGTTTGCTGTTGGAAAACTTGTAGTGCTGGAGCAGAGAACATGGAAGCCAGGAGCTGGCAGTTGTTTGGGTCATGCCTTGACCATCCTGCCTCCAACTCCACAATTCAGTATTGTGCAATGATTATACTCATGTGAAACATGTATACATATTATAGTGTGTATGTTTGGAAAACTACATACTTAGTTTTATATTGCATCTCAGTGTTGATCTGTGGAAGCTGATGTTAATATTAGGTTCCTGTTTGCAGTAATAGCAGAGTGACATGCCTTTTATTAATATCCTGAAGCCCCTGGGTTACAAAGTAAGGAAGAAGGGGTTATGCAATTTACCCCAGCATGTCATTTCACTGGGGGACCCTTGGAGTAACGTACTTAGCTCACATCTAGGAATGTATTTCGGGCCTCTAGGATTCTTAAATCCAAACAAGAATGACAGTGCCTGCTTTACAAAGGGTCATCTCTAATGGAGGACAATCACCAGAGCTTTAAGGAGGCAATACAATTTTGGCTGCATCTGACCTCACTGAGAATATTTCCGGGGGGTGGGGGGGGGCTGTTTGTGCATGTCTGCACGTGCATCTGTCATGTGGGTTTTTAAGAGTTGTTTTTTACAAGTGGTATCCACAAAGTATATTCCTGCTTATAAATATTACTATAGAAATCTTTATTCTGTATATGCAGCCTATTTAACTGGGGTTCTACTTAACCCCATGGAACCTTTAAGAGAAGGGCTATTATTGTAAGGAATTTACTTGGTATTGCTACTTTAGCTTTTAAATGGCTGATTTTAAAGAAGAAGTTCTATTTATTAATGAACATGTCACTCGGTGCTGAGCAGGAGACTTCACAATAACAGTGTGTTCAGAATCTTTTATTCGACTACTTTGTGAACCCTTCTATGACCTTTGCTTTTAGTGCATTATCTGATTGTGTTTGGAAGCCGTTATTATTCTCCTCAGAAACACAGCTGCTTTGCTTGGGTCTTTTTGAGCCATATTTATATTTGGTCCCAGCATTCCAGATTTCTGTTAAATGGTTAAAGGAGTGAAAACTGAAGTTTGCTTGGCAATGCATCATTTTCACTCATCTGGAAAACATTTAAGTGTGTGTGTGTGTGTGTGTGTGTGTGTGTGTGTGTGTGTGTGTGAGAGAGAGAGAGAGAGAGAGAAATTCTTTTTCTTAAATGAGTACTTTAGTTGGTCTCTCTGGTTCTTGTAGAGGTTGGAGTTTTTCAGCTCTCAGTAGTATTAAAGCAAAAGCAATTAGTTACCAGAATATGGGACCTGTAAAGAGGTCAACTGTAAGAACCGACCGTTGATGTGCTGCTTTATTTAATGCACTGTGGAACAAAATGAGTGTGGTTGGGATGCAATTATGATAACTTCGGGTTTTAGCTTTCAGCAGTCTGAAGTCAAAAGCATGCTGAAAGAGGAATGAAGGTGTGTGTGCATGTGACTCACCTATGCAGAAAATATTAAGTTGGTGTACCTTGTTAATGTTCATCCGCTGTACTTACTCCTTCACTGTTCAGGTTATCTGAGAGATCATGTTTAGCACAGGGCTGGATTTCTTCACTGAGCTGTGTTAGCATTTCTTCATGGACTCTGGTAATGAGGGTGCTGAATATGCAATAATGTACTTCTGTGTAGTGCTGTGTTTAAAGACGCTAGATGGAACAGTAGATACATCGGCCTTATTATTTTTGTGTGTGAGGGGTAGGACTTTGAAATCACTTTTTAAATGTCCTTCGCCTCCAGCCGCATGTGTTCCAGGATGCAGTGCACTGTGAATCTTTTTAAATCTGAGTTGGTAGGTGCTCTTATGTGTAACTTCAGCAGTTTGAAGAATGTTAAATGACTTTGTCCTTAACCATTGTTCTCCAAGAGACAAAGGATACAGTTTACATACTTTTCTATAAGTTTCTGTTAAGAAATAGTGAATGAATGATTCAAGGATTTCAAACAGTGGTTCTGTTTTGAGACATGAGCATTGGGAGGGGCTGGCAAAACCCAGTGGATCTGATAGCTTGGGTGAAACTGATTAAATATGTTAAAAGATCTAAGTAGACCTTTGTACCAGTATATGAAAGATAGTCTCCCAGAACTGTCAGAAAAATTGTGGTCACTGCTTGCTGTTTTGACCTTTGAATATCGTTATTTTTATATTAGATACAGATAATGGAGCTATAGCGCAGATTAATACTGTGCTGTAAGACTTGGATATACTTCTTCTTTTGGAAGTTTTAATAATTTACATGTCATGTCAATAAACAACTCTAAGAGAATGACTATCAGAATCAAATTCCTTTATAAAATACTATGTTTTCTAAAAATGTTAAGGATTGGTACCTGTATTCATTAAAACATTTCATTACCAAAACCCTCACCAGTTCTGTTTCTCTAATAAGGAAAGAGGGAGACCTAGAAATGATGATTTGCTGAGCAGGTTTTCTTCCCATAATGCCTCCTGGCCTTCTCTGTACTTGTGTGTACCTGCTTGGAGATTTTAATGACAGCTGTTTTGTCTGTGTTCTCTGAGGCAGTATTTTCTTTGTATTATTATTTGTGGTTGTATTTATTAATGCTTCTTCCTCCTGGTTTTGAGTTGGATTCTTGTGTAGCCTGAGGAAAGAGGTTCAAATATGTCATAACATGAGTTGACCATCATCAAAGGGCACCACTATTGTGTCTAAAGGTATTCTTCACCTTTATGGGTGTAGTGTTACTCATTACAGCTTGGCAAAGCTGGGCTAGAATAGCTCATCCCTGGTGTCATGACACTTTAGAATACGTTTGTATCATTTCTTAAATGCCTAGAAATGGGCTTATCGTAGTCCTTCTCCACAACTTTGTCTCTCTACATAGAATTGTTATTCTTGAGGCCTGTGTCAGAGGGGCCAGATTGAGATTGGCAATATGAGATTTGTGCTAAGTAGATTGCCATTGCCAGGTGTGTTGGGAAGTTTTCTTGAAAAGAGCAGCTAGTCAGTAGCCGCTGTAGTCAGTAGCTGCTGGCAGAGTGTGGGGAGAAACTAGTGCATTCTAGCACTTGCACTCTCCAGGTGAGATCCGTGGCTGGCGCCCAGCCTTAGCAGAATCGAAAAGTACAGTCCTTGCCAGGCATTTTCCACTCCTTAGCGAAGTGTTGGCTAAGTATGATGGCCACGCAATCCATTGATTCTCGTGTAATTCTTCCCACTTTAATCACCAGCATTTGGGCCCTTTCTGTGTGGGTTCTGCTGAGCGCCAGGCCCTCTGGGTTTTGTTTACCTCTCTTTTTTTTTATGACTTTAATTTCTTTCTAATGGATGTTTTGCCATTCTATTTGTATGTGTGCCACATGTGTGCCTGATGTCCAAGGAGGCCAGAAAAGAGTGTCAGATGATTCCCCCTGGAACTAGAGTTACAGTGTTAGAGATGGAACATGGCTCCTCTGCCGGAACAGCCCGTGCTCTTAACCATCCTGCTGTTGATAACAAGATAGCCCAATGTGTGGCATAGTCATGTGTGCATGTGCGGGCAGCAGTTTCCTTGTGACAAACATCATTTGTCACTGAGGTAGCTAGTGAAAACTGAGGCCTGGGCCTAGCCTCCTGCATAGAACTGAATAGAGTAACATAGTTCTGATAGGGGTTTGTTTGTTTCAGTGTCCCCTGGTTATGTCTTTATATTTTGTGGTAAAGCTCAGAGACTTTATTTTGAGAAGTGTTTACACTGTAATATCTAATTTGAAATGAACAAAAGAGAGATTACGTTTATCTTGGGTCTTAGTGTAGCAGAGAGTTGGGTTCTGTCTGTGTAGCTGCCTGAATGCACAGTCTAAAAGGTATTTACTTCAGATGCTAGTAGTTAGGCAGTGTTAGTCAAGGGGTCTCTGGGGAAAGAAAGTACAGGAATCAGGTTCAGGGTATGACTTGCTGTTGCTGCTGCTGCTGCTGCTGCTGCTCCTCCTCCTCCTCCTCCTCCTCCTCCTCCTCCACCTCCTCCTCCTCCTCTTTTTAAGGTCTTAGTCCTCATCTTTATTTCTGAAGCGAAAATGTTCATCCCTCAACAGTCCATGGGTAGTGGGTTCAGGTGGGAAAATGTAAGCTGTGATAGTTCCTCTGAAAAACCATGCTTTTCTCCCCATGCAGTCTAGGCTTTCACAGGTGGGTGGACATGGCACATGGGTATAGAGAGCAGGCAGAGGGGATCCCAGGAAAACCTGCTGGGATACCTGGGCACTTCTGGTTCATTTTCATTGAGGGGAGAGTGGATGTGTCTGGTCCAGTAAAATCCTAAGAAATGGTTGTGTAGATTGCATCCTTGTTTAAATCTGAGTGCCTCGGCTATGAGCAGGGCAAGTCTCTTAGGCAGGGTCTTGTTGCTGCCACCTACCCGAGAGGGTCATCCAGGGAGCTCTCTAAGGCAGTTCGTGAGCAAAGGCCACTGGGAGGCTGTTTTCAGGAGGAAACCTCTGGGACCACACTCTTCTTGCTGGCCTGGCAGCCTGGGTGTGGAAGGTCTGTTGGCCTTGTGATTTCTTCGTGTCTGCTGCCTGTCTCTGCTTCATGACTCTAATGTGGTGCCTGGGCCACATCTTGGCCTCACAACTGCCCAGTCAACCACCATCACCCATCAGCCCACTCACCCATTCATCTACCTTTCTGTTTATCTGTTTAACTTCTCTTTATCATCTGTCACCTCTCATCTATATCTATATACCTACCATATGTCATTTATCTCTCAATCAGTCAACTGTCATATTTCTGTTTTTCTACTTATGTATCTTTATATGCTCTGTCATTTATATTTTTCTATCTATCATCTATGTAGTATTTGTTTTCTGTCTTCCTATCTTCTGCTGTCTATTTACTTATCCAACCATATAGATAGTCCATATTTTTTATGGACTAATCTTTTTTCAAGTATCTGGAGCCACTGAAGGTCTTGAGAACACCAGTATGAGTCTGACATAGATGCAAATATATCTGGATGTGTGGCCTGGGGTTTCTGAGATCACAAATTCACATGCCTTGTTTAGTAACAAGGCTGCCTAGTATTGTCTCTTCATTGGACCCTTTCTGCTATACTCGGGGGTTCCTGTCCTGTAACCAGGTGTCCTAGACCAGCAGCTCACTCACCTGTGGCATGTTCCAGAAAATCATCTTGAACACATGATCGTCTACTGTTTGTTGAAGAAAAGTCCCCAGAGCTAGGTTGGTATCTAAGTTTTGCTGATGGAAGGTGTCCTTCTCCATTTTTATTGTCATCCTCTTCGTGTTCGTCATGCTATTTACTCTTTGCTGTCCTCAGATCCCCCTGTCATATCTGCAGCTGCTGCTTGTTCCTCTTCCCCAATTGCAGTGTGGCCTTCCTGAGATTTGTGGGCTGATTTTTCTTTCTCCTGGTCTTCTCCCAGCTGCATGCACTGTTTGTCCCGTGTTGTAGTCTGCTTTATTTTCCCTTTCTCCTGTACTTGGGCCTTCATGTTCAGTAACTCATTGTCTTAGACCAGCAGGTCCTTCTCCAGTTGCAGGCTCCTTTCAGGCCTGTAATCACGTCTGTCTCCTCTTGTGTTTCCTGGCAAAAGGTGACTTGCTCTTCTTAATGGACATAAGTTCTTTAAAGGAAGGTAAGTCCCTTAGTATATGTTTGTCACAGGGGTTGAATAGTTTTGTTGATGTTGTGTTATTAGCTAGTTAGTTGAGTGCCATTTTTTGAGCATTTGTTTCAGTAATCGTCGGTCTTTCTGTTTGTGCTATATCTCTAATGCATCTGACACCATGAGAATTTGCCATAACATTTAAATTCTTGAGTCTCAAGTACATAGAAGGGCTATGCTCTCAAATCAATGTATATAGCTGTGAAATTGGTGAGGGAAAACACTTTGGTGCAGTTCTAGGATGAATTGGGCAGCATTTCCTAGCACTTAGCACTTAGTTTTTAGGATCGTGAACTTTTAAAGTAGAAGGTAGAACATTTTGGCTTTTAATTATTTGGCCCAAATGTCTAAAACAATAGTTCTAGATAGGTGAAACATTTGGGGCACCGTTGTACATTTTTAAGCCATTTCTCAAGCTTTAAGAAATTAGCACAGCTTTCGCAATATTCAGCGGAAGCACAAATGAAATAGGTGCCAGCTGTGGGCTTTGGAGGGTGGCATCTGCTAGCTGCGGATGGCTTGTGAGATGCAGTGACACTTCTGGAACATGAGCAGCAGTGTATGGCATGCACAGAGCCTTGGAAAAGCATGACAGAGTCCTGCAGGAGCCTGCATTTCACTGCTCTCTGGGTAGCTCATTTGGGGTTGTATTTAAATGTTGCACAGGTAACTATTAAGTGTCAAATGCAAGTATCCAAGGGAATGAGCCTTTCAATTTACATGTTTCAGATTAGGACAGGACTAACTCCCATTGTATAAATATTATTATTTTTTTCAGGTCAACAAATAGGGAAGAACAGTAAAACTCTTTAACTTTGGTGTAATTTTTAAAAACTATTTTTTAAATTTTCTCATGAGTTTTAAATCTTATGGTAGTTTTAAAAATGAGTATTAACTTACTAGTCTTACGTATAACTCAATCTGTTGGCTTCAATGAAACTGTAATGAATCTTTATGAATAGTCATGTATTTAGCTATTTTAAGTGATAATTCTCTTAATTAAGATAGTCTTAAATCAGGCCAGTCATGGTGGTGTGCACTAGCCAGGTTCACAGAGTCAGTTCCAGGACAGCCAGGGCTACACAGAAAAACCCTATGTCCAAAAAAAAAAAAAAAAAAAAAAAAAGGATAGTCTTAAAGCTGACAAATATGAAGCATACAGTTTAGTTTGGGTGCAAAAGTGAATAAAAGTTGTATATTTTTATGCACCGTAACTTTGGTTTAAAGTGGCTTATGCTGTGCTGTGAAGACCTGATGTCCCTGGACAGAGTAGTCTTCCAACACTCTGCTTGTACATTTGACTGGAAAAGGAATACCAATATATATTGAGTCACGGAAGCTACCAAAGCTGGTACAGTTAGTACATAAACTTGGATGAAATTACTTCATTTTAATGTTCAATGAAAAACTTAGGCTTTAGAATAATTTGTAAACTTTGTATGTTAGCTCATTTCATATAAGACAAACCCAATTAATGAAGAAACAATCTTTGCCTAACCACGTTTTATATTTCAATACTTGGAGAAAGATAATGTAAACCCGTTACATGATTATGTCTGTGATAGTATGAAAGTTTGCTTTATTGTGGTTATTAGTCAAATATTTAGGGAAACCAAAATGAACCCTCCCCAAATAGCCTGTTGGGTTTGCTGTAGTGTGACAACTTTTAGAGATGGATTTATTCAGCACCCCCTACCCCCACCACCACTACTTCAATGTCTGTGAAGTGATTGGAACTGGTTTTCATTTACATTGGTGTGACTTCATAGATTTCCAGTGACTCAGTCTGTGAAAGTGATTCTGGAGCACTGCACTTCCCAAGATGTGGGCTGACACCTGTGCCACTGAGAATGGCAGTGCTGTCTTTTTTACCATTAAGTGTGCTGTGACTTCTAAAAGCGTTTTGATGTAGTCCACACTAGTTGAGAAGCTAAAAACATTCGTTACAGAATGCACTGACAGTGACGGAAGGCTGCTCATACTGCCTTCTGTCAAATACTGTGTTAACTTTGGTCTAATTCAGGCTGTTGTAATGCATATGTAATGTAATCCATAAAATTGGCTGCTTAGGCCATGCTGGTTACTTCTTGTACCCTTCGTTCTACAAACCACTGTTACTGACCACTTCCTATAGTTTTAAGTCATTACTTTTACTGGTTATTACAGTGTGTTACTACCATCCCTCTGGACAAAAAAAAGTTTTGAATGTATAGGATAAATGTGAGAGGTTCTGTTTGCATTGATAGAAATATAAAAAGTAGAATCCATTCAGAAATGAAAGTGGACCAGAGGGTTTGTCACCTTTAGCTTAATGCAGTTTGGTTCTTAAGCAGGACTATAGTCATGAGTGGGATACAGAGCAGATATATAAAATGCAATGATTCTTAGACTTGACCAGAGCCCGGCTCACCAGCAGAGCACCCTGGTGTCCCCTGGGTCTCTGCTCTTTTAGAGTCCTCGGCTGTAGAACTATATTATCAAAAGTACTTTTGTGTAGCAAAAAGCTGCAGTTTTAACACTAATGATATGCTATGAAACTGCTTGCTATCTATCTTGTAGTTTACATTTGACTTTCTGATGCTTTTTTTCCCCGTTTTTATAGTCTTTTAAAAGATTGTTTAATAGAGAACCTTCTGTTGATGCTATTTGTAAAGGCAGCCAAATAAAAATTGGTGAGAAATAAGACTTTTGTTTTGTTGTTCTTTTGGCTGAAATACTCTTAGATGTACGGCCTGATTCAGTGTTAGCCCCTCGGTTTATATTTACATGTATGACAGGCAAACAGTTCTACAGAACGTCCTTACTCTTTAATTAAAACAAAGCACAGCATGGAATTAGAAATATTTATTCAGAATATAAGAATGTTTGTAAAATATTATAAATGTCTCTGTATAAATAAATGGAGTTTTTTTGTTTTAAACAATTCTATATCAAATAACACAAAGTAGCTATTTTACAGCAGCTAAAACTAAAGGCATCTGGAAACATTTAAAGCTACGAGTGAATCAAAAAAATTACCAGGTATATAGTACAGTGTTTGGTAGCCACTTTAAAATGAGACAGTACAAATGGAGGAGTGCTGACAGATGCAAACAGTCGCGTGTGCTTTCCTAACAGTACATTCAGGCAGGATTTTCTAATTCAAGTGGTATAAAAGCACATTTTCAGTTAATAAAAAAGTTAAAATTTCATGCAAAGTAAGATAGTATATCTAAAAGCAGATTAGAAATAGAAGTGAACATGTTTTTAATCTTTGCATCAGGTCCTAATGACATTGTGTTATCAGGGACTCTTGAAGTAGGTGTTCCGATAGGAGCAAAAGAACACTATGGACTCCACAAACAACAATCCCCACATTTCATCCATGGCAGAGAACAGGACAGCAGAAACAAAGCAGATCGTCTGTATGGGTAAGTTGTTCTCAACAGAAGCTGCTCTGTGCTGCTGAGCAGATAGCTGGGTAATTATCAGATGAGAGACTGGGAAAATCAAATGCTAAGTCAAGGGTATAGTTAAGGGTGTAGTTAGACAGCAGTGGTTGTTGCTGAGACTTAAATCTTTTTCTTTTCTATCTACACACATTCAAAATACCAGTGTGTGTTATGACTATGCTGGATTACCAAAATTGTAATGCTTGCCTATATGTGAAAATGTTTTTTTGTTTTTGTTTTTTTTTTACAAAAGCATGAGCAGTTATGTTGGGGTCACAGCATCTCAGATTGGCTCTTGTGAATACAAAGCTGTTTGGAAAATAAAGTGAAGTGAAATATGGGAGGCCACGGGTTCAGAGCTGAGTTTAACCTGACCTATATAAACATGGGGGATCCGTTGTGTGCACACCTCAAAGATGGTGATGTGTTTGTAGCAGGCCATCCATGCTCTACAAAGAGTTTGCACAGTTGTGGCCAAGGTGCTGTTTGTTCTATCATTCTTTGTCACTTGTTTTTTTGTCTTATAGGTTCCATTGGTGAAACAGAAAATTGAGTTCTCTATCTTATAGTTTTAGAAGCTACAGTGTACTGCAGAAAGAAACTACTAATGTTGCTTAAGCTCTTGCACCCATGCCCACCCCCATCCCTGCTAGGACCATACCCTAGGGCAGATCAGTGCAGAAATTTTAGCCACCAAAGAATTTGCTCTCTGTTGAGCTCTAAAAACAGTAAGTGTAGTTCAGTAGGTGATACCATACACTGAAAGTGGTTGTTTTTACTTAGGTCACTGTGTTCAGATAATGAGTATACATACTTCCAGTTAAACATTTACAATTGAAAGCATATATGGAAGGAAGTGTTTTGACAAATCAGAGTGGTGGTTTTGTTGCTGTCTTCTCTATCACTTAAACATGAGCGTGATAACCTGAACTCCTGGCAGCTCTGAAGTCGCTTACACAGTTTATATCGTTGCATAGAGTTCTTTCTATATAGGGGATACAGAAGTGTGGTAGTTTGTGATCCATGCCAGGGATGCAGGCACTCCAACACTGCAGCCAACTAGGAGACAGTTCTTTTCTGTTAAAGGAATGTCTGTCTGTAGGAACTAAAAGAATAGTCCAGGTCTCCCTCACAGTGGCAGGGTCCTTGCTAAACCCCTCTTTAACAGTTTTTAGAATAAACACCTAAGACTCTGACTTGGCCTGCTCTTCCTTATAGAGCCACACCAAAACTCTTAATTTAGTGTTCTCTAAAGCCCTTTTAAAATTTTGCTGCAGGCTGTGATGAAGACCTGGTGATTACATGCATCTGAAAAGAGCAGTAAGCACTTAGGCTAATAAAACCTTGAAGTGTCAGTTAAATGGAGCATCCAGTTTCATACAACACACATAAAAGTGAGTGAAAAGCCTTTGCTTCCACTGGTGACGTGTGGCACTCATCTAGATCTGGACTATACAGCCACAAAGATTGTTTCACCTGTTAATCACATGTCTGCCTTTGTGAGTCCAATGGAGACATTCTTACTGTCACAAGCAACTTGGGATTGTTCGTAGTAGCAGAGCCAGATGTCTCCTTTACTTATTACTGCTGCCCTAGTTGGGTTTGTGTGCTTCAGTTCAGAACTGTGAAATGGTTCCTTCTGCTCTGCCTTTCTTTTTATGAGCCAAAGTTGGCTTTGATTAGTAAAGGTGACTGCCTAAAGAGAACGACCCCTGAAGAATTAGGGGAAAATTCAAAATACGAAATTCCAAAGGTTTTTAACCCCATTCAAACTTGAAATCAACATAATTTTGTTTGCCCCAATAGACATGTTAATAGAAACCATTTTCTCTTTAAAAGTAGGTTCAGGAGGCACTGGGTTAAACAAAAAGGAAAATTACCCAGGCACCTGCTATCGTGTATTTATTCAGTATAGTTCAGTAGCTTTCACAGTTCACATAAACAAATGCCTGCTGCTTCCCTCTCAGCAAACATTGCCAATACTAAGGAAAAGACTGTAGGCCTTTCCCACTTATTCAAAAGTGTGGCACTTTATCCTTGCAGATTTCCACCAAGTCATCATGTATTTATGTACTTAGAAGCTCAGGTGTAGGCCTTTGATCATTGCTTCAGAGGCTTCCCTATGGAGGAACTATGGGCCTAGAAGTGTAGGTTCTAGGATTTAACTGGGGTGGTGTTGGGGGGACAAGGCTCAGCAGGCAGGCAAGCCATCATTCCTGCTTTGGCCTCACTTTGCATCTAAGCCTTCACTTAGAGCCCCACATGCTGGGATGGACAGAACAAGAAGCCTAACAACCATCCCTTACCTGGATTTGCTTGAAATCGCCACACCTGGAAGAACAGAACAGGAAGCCTAGCAGCCATTCTCTCACCCAGTCCCTTTCATGATGTCAGGAACTAAAGAGTCAGTGGTACACTATTGAGTAGGTGGGAACAATTTTGTATATTAAGGATCTTCTTGATGTCCAGCCGTGTAAAGCCTCTTTCTCTTAAAGAGGGAGGGCTCAGATGTACTTGTGCCTGGGTTTTGATTCATAATAGGAGCTATGTAGTACTGGGCTGGGAAAGAGCTAATACAGTTTTTTTTTTTTTTTTTTTTTTTTTTTTTTTTTTTTTTTTTTTTT
>NW_026596040.1:6313730-6339739 GCF_907164565.1 Psammomys obesus
AGTTTTTTTTTTTTTTTTTTTTTTTTTTTTTTTTTTTTTTTTCTGTTCTGGAAGAAATCCCTGGTAAACTTAGCTTCACTGCATATATCAAAGAGTATTTTAAGTTTTACTGGTACCATGGAACCTGGAAAGCAGAGCCTTGCTGAGATGAGTTACCAGCACTAGATGCTGGAGACACAAAAACACTGTTGCCTTTTCCTTGGAAGAGGAAGGAAGAAATCCAGGTGTGAAAAGAAGAAAAGGGGGAGGGGGCTCAGAAATCCATATAAAACCAAATGCCTGGATTCCCACTGATACACAGAACAAGTGAGAACAGAAGCACTTGAATACTCAAAGCAGAAGCAAGGCAAGGCTAACCATGTGGCTAGGCCTGGAACAGCTGGAGCCTGTGCATACAATAGTCCACTGTGCCACCATGACCACATACCCCAAGGTGGAGCCTGTGACCTATATGAAATTTTCCCACTCTTCCAACAGTGGCTCCTTCCTCGGCTTTCCTCTTCTGAGGACCTCAGAGCAGCTAGAGTTTAGCCCCTTGGGATGGAATTTTGGTGCCCGAGCGCCCGTTAAAGTGAAGTTTCGTTGGTATGTGGCCTGGAGTTCTCTTCCTCCAGAAGAGCTATTCTTTGCTTGAGCATTCTCACTTGGGTCTCATGTCGTTCCACCATGGCCATCATCTGAGATTCCAACTTCTTCAGCTTGTTTTGATGCTTCTTCTTTGCCTTTTCATAGGCAGCCACCAGATTACTGCGTGGGAACAGAAGGAAACGAGTAAAGATTTATCCCAAGGAAAGAGTGACACCCTGTGCTGTGCTCTGGGTAGCCAGTGAGCACCGCTTTGGAGGGCTCAGTCCAATTCTCCAGTAAGGGTTAAAAAGTTCAGTGATAAGGTGCCCAGTACTAGGATTCTGGCTTAACCATACTGATCTAGGCTCAGGCTGTAGGTGGAGTTGTGGCCACATCGAAAACAGATAAGAATGAAGTTGCTGAATTGTAGAAACTTAAATACACATAGGTGTAATTGTTTCGTGGCTGTTAGCTATAGATGGTCAAGTATAGATTACATAGTGTTCTCTTACTCAGAAGGGGAAAGAGCTTTACTCTAATTTGGTTATTGGTTATGCTTTGGGCCATAAGGAAATGCTGCCAGCTACATGATAATAGGCCTCTCAGCTGGTCCTAGGCCTACTGCAGTAAGGCAGGAAATGAGCCCAGGTGTGACCACATACTGTCTCAGCTCCACAATAGAGCATTGGCTCCCTTCTGTACACAGTGTCATCCCAAGCTAATGTTCTAAAGTTGATTTGAGGACAGACACACACCCTTTCTAAAACCTGCAGGGGATCTCACGTTGATGGCAGAGCAGATTGTGGTATCTAGCTGTCTTAGTAAGCCAGGCATATTTACAAAACTAAAATGTACCGCTCTAATTACAATTAGGAAAACAGTATTTTTCATTAAAAAATTGCTATCTACTGAGCTTGAATTTTGTAAATGAATAAAAATTTAAAGTCACTTTTTAAGAAGTATTAAAGTATATCTTACAGGTACAAAGATTCTGAAGTCCTCTTTTTTTAATATAAAAAGATTATGTACCATAAATGTAAGACTCTTTCTTAATTTGGAATCTAATGTACCATAAAATGTTCCATTGTCTGAGGTGTTGCTCTGATAAATGGTTTGATTGCCAGTAGAAAACACTGACAAACATAGATTTCATTTTTTTTCTCTGATTTCTTAGAATCTTTATTATAGGGAATGTCAAGGAGAGACCACAATAAGCTTTATTTTTCCAAGCGCATCTTTTCTAAAATGGGGATCATCATTAAGTCCTGGGTTTCTGGTCAGCGGTATTAGGACTCTGTTCTGTCTAGTCACTTCCCAGGAGAGTTAGGGAAAGATCTTCCCTAAGCTTGAGCACTAAGGATGCACAGAGGTTTTACCTGTTGGCCCGTTTTAAGTCATTAACAAACTCGGCTGACTGCTGGTGTCGGACTTCACTGCTTTTGGTGAGTCTTTCCAAAGCGCTGACCAGCTCTTGAACTCTGGCCTTCAGTTTCTTTTCTCTGTATCAAAGAGAGAGAGCAGCAGCCATCAGTAGGCTGCGATGATGGTGGGAAGGAGACCGGAGTAGCTGGCGAAGCTCAGCAGTTCAGAGCACAGAAAGTTAAGATAGTAGTCAGTTTAGGAGGTAGTAGTGGGTTTAGGGGCACAGCTTCCTTGCCCCATGCAGCCAGAATGAGCATTTCTCAACACTGCATTCTCAAAGACTAATTGGAGCCTGCTTCTTCAGTGAGCCCTCTAGAGATCTTGAGTACATGTCTCAAGGAAAAAGACAGGAGTTTGTGCTACTGGCACAGACAATCCTTCAGTCACGCCACAAACCTTTCTTGGTTTCCACATCCTCCTTGTCCAAGTGTTGAAGCAGCTTCCCGCTCTAGCCTAGGCTGACTTCTTGGACAAGTTCTTGTTCATTAACAGATCATAGCATAAGGAAGCAAAAATGGTGATAGTGAAAAAAGAAATCAAAATGGCATTTGTTTCAACCTAGAAGTCCTCATTTCTCAGTAAATATGTAAATCCCATTTGCACTTTGATTGGACTCCACCCACTCTGGTTCTGTGTGTACTTTACTACCCTCTCAGGTTCTATGGTGAGCGAGGAGACAGGAAGTGTTCAGAGTGCAGGCAGGTACTGATTTGTTAGTCTTCCCTGCTGCCACTTACACAGCGTCACTGTCATAAGATACTTGGCAGCCCCGCTACGGAGTGATGCCCTGCACCAGCAGCTGAACACTGCACCTCAGTGGTAACTTGAGAGTTGCCTCTGATTCACAACTACTCTTCTTAGAGCTTCCTGATGAGCAAAGATGTAGGAAAGGGGTTGCTATAAAAGGGGCTGTGGGTGAAGCGTACAAATCACGCTGATGAATCTATATGCCTGTTAGGATTAGTCGTATCCAAAGTATTAACAGAAGATGCACACATCCCTTTGACTAAGCAAATTGACAGATAGCAAAGGTACATCAGTTAAAGCTGGAATGGCTTCAGCTTTCCATTCATTACAGTAATTAAGACTAGATGGACTGGCCCCGTGGCCCAGCTAGATCCCTTCACCCTTTTTCTACTTCATGCCCATCATCATAAAAATCCCTTAACGACTTGCATTTAGACTACTGCATAGACAACAGAAAACAGCTATCTCCTAAGTGCTTCTCCAGGAGAGTCCGCTCTCACAACGGCCTTTGATATCAGCATTACTCTTGTGCTCACTATACAGGTGAGGAATCTGAGACACAGTCGGGACACTTGCCTACAGCCAGGTGCTGCAGTGCTGGCTGGCATTCACACCCCGAAGCTGTCAGCAGGGCCTGGGTGCTTAGGCATCTTGCTGAAGATTGCTCTGACTCGTGAAAGGGACATGAATGTGCAATGAAGATGGGCTCTCTTTTAAGATCACAGGCCTGTGGAGCCATGATGGAGTGTCCCCAGATTCCGATGTTCTGTGGCTGTTGTTTCTGGATGTAGCTGGAGTTGCCAGAAGTTGCAGCAGAAAAACAGCAGCTGGGGCTTTTGCACAGATTTTCCAAAGAATACATTTTTAGTGTCCAAGAGATGAACTTGGCACTATCATGGGCACGCTGCCCCCTTGTCCGTGACCACCATGTGCTAGGGTACTCCTCACCACTCTGCCTTTATGCAGACTCAGGTAAGGCTGCCAACACTAGACGATGACAAAGGACGTCTCAATTACTCAAGCACACCTTCTTCAACCCCCTGGGTGGGCCTCAGTCTTTACCTCCCGTCTAGATACCCTGGCTCTGGACCTCAGCAATTTACTTCAGTGATAATGAATCCACAGGCCCACTTTGTATTTCATTAACATCCTGCAGATCCATGTTGCATTTATGGAATTTTTTGGTACCACTGCTAGTGTTTGATTGCCACTATAAATCAGCTGAATGTGAAGAATCAGCTAGTGTAAATTTCTTAAAGAACATCTTTTGAAGTAACGGTTCAGCTAACAAAATGGTGAAAATTCTGCTGCTCTAGGCTCAGGGGAGCTTCTGGTGAAAAGCTTCACACCCAGATTGGCCACTTTTCTCTTCATCCACCCTTCCATTTGTATGGCTCATTATGGTATTCATGAATAGCTACTGAAACAAATGATAATCTCTTTCTCCCTTATGGCCAAGATTACATAAATACGTTGATTTTGCAACTAAGACGCCGAATTTTAAGAGTCTCCCTAACGACCAAGTGTTCCAAGGATACAGATGGGTACTTAGTACCACTGACAGCTCAGAAGATGCACAGGATGATGACTGATTAATGAAGTTTCTGAAGGCTGAATATTCTGAATGACGATGACAAATGGGACTGGGGTCTAAGCTCTGGAATGGCTGGATTATAAACTGGGTTAAGAAGCGTTTGAACATGAGATAGGAAGTCACTTGAGATCTAGAGATGACCTCAGCTGCTGTGGCTCATCATCCTGCCCTGTTGATGTCGCATTCTCGGTGCACGCTCATCAGAAGTGAACATTAAGGTTCACATCATGACAGGACACATGATGCGAGTGAAAAATGGATCATATGGACAGAGAGTTTTGAGGCACTTGATCAACTGGTGAGAGAACAAACCATGAGGAAAGGAATGAGAGGCTTTAAGGGAAGGTGAAGAGTGACTGTCATTAGATATGAGTGGGTATGTGACTGAATATTTGTGTCAATGTGGAGGTATTCAGCTGCGCGAGAGGAGGACCTGTGGTTGGTTCCTACATGCTACTGGCAGCAGACAGTAGTACAGCCATGAGAGGCAGTGGTGTGCGTGTTATTCTCTGCTTCCTAGTGTGAAGAACAGCCTCTAGGTTTTGCAGACAGAGTTATAATCCTAGGAGCTTAGAGGTTCCCACCTTCCCAGGCCAGTACATACTGTGGAGGTAGAGTCTTCAGAATGAAACACAGGTGTGCGTTCGGGTCACGTCTTGGCACCAACCTGACTGCCTCTTTTGTGTGCTGTAAGGCTTTCTCACAGTCTCACTGGGTGACCTGGGAGATCACTCAGCTCTCTGTACCACGACTAACCCCAATCATATGGGCCACCTGCTTCTCCCATGACTACGATGCAGATGGAGCAGCTGACTCCACTCTACTGTGCTCAGGACGTGAGGGCCGCCTACACAGACATCTGCATACTGAGAATATCTGCACACAGAGCTTATCTGGACCCAGAGAAGAGCCATCTCCGAAAACTCCCTTCTTGTGGCTGCCATTTTCAAGTTCACTTTGGTAGAAAGATCACTGTGCCATATTTTACTAGGGCTGCTGGATCCTAGGAAAAGAGATTTCAGACAGAGAAGTCTTCATGGTTCACAGATAAAAGTAAAGTCACCCTGGTTAGAAAGCATCTGTGCGTGACTGGAAACCTGGACTTCCATCCAGAAGGGGCTTCAGGGCCATACCAGAAGCAATATAGTGCAACAGATGCTCATGGAAACAGGGCATAAACTCAAACCAGATGGGAGTCATAGAAGAAATGTGGGACAGCACTGAGTTCTGGTTTTGTACCCCAAAAGAAGAAAAATGATATGCCAAGAGGCTCAGTGATGAAGACCTACCAGAAATCAAAGCCCGGTGGGAACGGGGCACTAACACAGATGGAGAAGCCACTGTTGCAGAGTGCCTGCCTTGGAATGGCTGGCTCTCCTCAGGAAGGGACCAGTGCTCTTCCTTCCATCCTTATCAAGACTTTTCTGCCCAGCAGGGAGCCTGGCCCACAATGCTCTGCTCTAAGAGAAGAGAACTTCTGAAAACACTGACAACATCCCCACCTGACCTACACCATTCAACCTGCTCATGACAGGATGGATACCTTCCGAAAAGGTGTTTGTTTCCACTCCAGGTTTAAAATTAGAAACATCCCCCAACTTCAGAGTGTCTGGACTACGCTCCCTTGTGGCATGATGATTCCAGTCCTGAAGCTATATTTACAGTGTAATTATGTTATTGTCCTTTTTCTTCTGGCTCCTCTGGTTCTTTCTTGGCTCCATATATCTGGCTCTTGATTAGAAATCCATGCTAACCAACTTAAGGCTGGTTATTGGAAATCCTTCATGACAGGGGATAAATGAAATCTCTTTATGTTTAGTCAGCACAACCTGTATTCCACTCGTGCCAGCAAAAGCCTCTGGGGCTTTGGGAATTTAAAAAATGTAGCAGCTCAGTTTACAGATACAATATCCAGATGACTCCCTCACTGGGCACTCAGAGTGGATTTTCATCCTAGTCTTTGGCACAAGGATTTACTGCATTTGTTCAGGCATTCTCCCATGCTGTGCCTGTCTCCTGCCCCAGGCAGAGCAATCAGAATGCAGCAACATCCCAAGACGTACCTGCAAAGTAAACAAAGGGCCATTCCAACTTGGAAAGAAGAACTGAGTCTGAGCAAACTGGGAAGGTAGAAAAGGCCAAAGTGAGTCAACTGGGAGTCCATGGTATAAAATAAATGGGGATCAAGTGGGATCAAGTCACCTGAGAGTACACGGTCAAAGCTGCCATGTCAAATCCCTGGAAGTAATGAGGGAAGCAGTTTGTAAAATTCCTTAAGCTCTGTAGAAAGCAGCTAATGCTCCTGTGTACCAGAAACCAGGAATGACCAGGAAAAGGAAAGGCAGACAATTTTTTTTTTTTTTTTAATTCTTAAGAGAGGAAACCTTAACTGAGAATGTAGATGAGAGGCCCTGTCATGGGAAGGAGGGTCAGGGGGATCCAAATCGAAGTTGTCTCAACAAGACAGGGCCAGAAGCTCAGGTCAGACAGACTCACAGTGACCATCAGCCAGAAGAGACAAACAGCCAGCTGATGAACTGACACCCTTGGTAGACAGCATCTCACAGAATCCCAGAGAGGCGCACTGAGAGAGATGGGCACCCACAGTCAGACCACAATGCTTAGAAAAACAGCAAGTAGTTTGACTGCAAAGCTCAATACCAAGCAAGTAACCTCAAAGCTCAGTACCAAGGGAACAGGCAACTAGGGACAAAATGAAATTGAAGAATAAATACAATAAATATCCTCACTGAGATATGAGAGGACACTGGGGTTTTTTGTTTGTTTTTGGTTTTTCAAGACAGGGTTAGGGTTTCTGTCTGTTACAGAGCCCTGATTGTCCTGGACTCACTGTGTAGACCTTAAGCTCAGAGATCTGCCTGCCAAGTGCTGGTATCAAAGGAGTGCACCACCATGCCTGGCTCGACATCACTTCATTTAAAAATACGATTCCAGCACCAAAATAATTGAACATGAACCTGACCACCACAGTAACCACAGCCAAAGACTAAGTAAGCAACAAAACCCAGCTAATAATTCAATCTCTATGAAATGCTACAGTATATATTTCATAAATATATGTAACTACCATGTGCTGTTAAATACACACATACACAAGGAAAAAAAACAGATTCTCTACAATGTCACATGTTGGCATGGGATGAACACACACAAGCAGCCATTGAGGATTTTGGATGGTTTGGTTTGGGGAAGTAATGTGTAGGTATAAAATGCTTACCAGATTGAAGTGATACTTTGGGTATATTTGGGTTAAAATATATATTTTTAAAAGACATTTTTCATGTGAGGACTGGAAATATGAAATTACTTCTTTATTGGGCAGATATGCTCTTGGCTGCAATGCAACGGTGATGAGGTGAAAGGGGGGTGGCAGATAGTGTGAGCGGTTAGACTGTGGAAGACAAGTTTGAATGAATTGGCATTTCTTTCTCTTTGGAAAAGAGGAAGTAGAACCCGGGAAAAGAAACACAGAAATATCAGAGGAAAGTATCCAAGAACTGAGTAAGGACATGAGGCCTCCCATTGGCAAGGGCTACTAATGTTGCAGAATGCAGTCCTACTAAGGATGTCAAGGGGAGCGTGCCTGTTTTTGTTGTCACCAGCTACCTCATCCAGAAGGGTCTAGCTGATGTGACAACACACAAAACAGGAAAGAGTACTTTCTTACTTGCAAATGGAATGACTGTATATACATTCAGCACTCCCTTTACAGAATGGCCAGGTTTTTCCATTTCTAGGCTGCAAGGTTGGGCACAAGTTAAATACACAGAGCCTTCTTCTATCCAGGGAGGCCCATATGGTCCTGGAAGAGCTGGAATGAGCAGCCATGAGAGTATGCCAAAAAGCCGTCACAGCTGAAAGCAGCCACACAAGGCCCTGAAGGTTGCTTACCGTCGGATGGCGCTGGCAAACTCGGTGGCCAGCTCACTGTCGCTGTTCGTCCTTAGTTCAGCCAGTGACAAGGCCGGGGAGGCAGCATCAGCACACTCCTGAGTATGACAAACATTGTCAGATGGGGGCCAGAACCCATGACCATCTACTGTCATGTGGGCCACATGACAGCAGCGCCTCGCCTGCAGACACACCCCCCCCCCTCTTTCCAGCCAGCTGATGGTAAGCCAGGTAGCAAATCTGATCGTCTCCTCCATTCCCAGATCTCTCACTACCTTCACATGCTGCCCCAAATAAGGTGACACTGCAGCGGTGCTGGTCTAAGCCCGCCACACACAACTACTCACTCGTTACTAGGAAGGACCCTCATAGGCAGCCGTACGATTGTTCTCATTCACCACAGAAGAAACCAAGGGACTGGAGTTACTAGCTAGAAGCTGGAAAAGCTTCTGGCTCCATGTGTTCAGAGGGCAAATATACACAAATGTCCTTGGTGACACACCCCACTCTCTTTAGAGAAAGCTCATCTTCTCTGAATGGAGGAGCTTTGTTATGGTCCATGTAATCACTCACAAAACTCAGGTGAGGAAGAAGAGAACAGGTCCACCCTCCCCTCCCCACGCAGCAGCATAACACAGGGATGTCGTGTCACCTAAGGCAGACACTGCCTTGTTTTACAGATGAGGGATGGAAGACCAGAGCTCTTGAAGTGACACGCAAGCAGTAACCACATCTGAACAAGAAAACTATTTTCTCCGCAGAAACACTAAGCAGCAGCTAGACTGCAAAATGAGGTAGATGGGGATAAACACTGAAGATGTGTTCCAGGCCTGAGGATAAAAAGCTCATGATTTGTGGCAGGAGACAGACGGTAAATAGAGAGTTCTATCACAATGACATGACCCCATGCTAAGGTCCAGATGCTAGGGGACACATCTTCCCATTGTAAGAAAAACAACAGCCATCTTCAGGGGGAACCTGAGCAGTGGCCTTGCCAATGTATTCCCTGTGCCCTTCACCCGGGCTGCACCTCTCCAAATAACTGGCTCAGACTCTCAAGCCTGCCTGTGAAACCTGCATAGATTCTAGAAGTAGCCCCACTTTTCATGCATCCAAGGTTAATGGTAGCATTTTTCTTTCTTTCTCTCTCTCTCTCTCTCTCTTTCTTTTTTCTTCTTCTAAGACAGGGTTTCTTTGTGTAGCCCTGGCTATCCTGAAACTTGCTCAATAGACCAGACTGACCTCAAACTTAAGAGATCTGCCTGCCTCTGCCTCCTGATTGCTGGGATTAAACGCATACCTCCCCCCCCCCCACTGCCTGGCTTCCGTTTTAGAGACAGGGCTCCTTCCCTCATGCACAGCGCCTCTTGCTGAACATATGTGATAGCATCTGCTGCATACAGACAAGAGCAGCAGAAAATCTAGTGCAATATGGATAGGAGCTAGGAACCAGCTGTCTGTGGTGGAGAGAAGGTTTTTAAACAGGCAGGATCACCCACTCCGCAGAACAGGAGTGGATGTTGTAGTCTCTTCTGGATACACACAGCCCACAGACTAGGAATGGTCTCTCTGTCTGTCTCAAAGGAAGAAACTTCAAAGAAGAATATTTTGCCACAGGCACAAATTATAGGAAACTCAAATAGCAGTGTCCATTAAAGTATCACCAGAAGACAGGGCCCCATTCTTATGCAACTTGCATTAGGTGTTTGCGGCTCTCGTCTGTGGAAAACACTAAGTTTCCCTTGGGTAGCTGTAGCAGAGTTCTGTTGATGGACAAACTCTTAAGAATTTTCTCTCTGTCCTGCTCACCAAAAGCTTGGCTCCCTTCTCTAGACTGGTGGCCTCATCTCCAGCGAATACCACCAATGAGTAGCCTAGATGGAAGACTTCACTGAAATAGTAAACAGAGCTGACATCCAAGAGTCAAATGGTCTGCTTACTCTACTGGAGCTCACAGACTGGAAGCACTCGTTCCCTCTATAAATCACCTGTGGAGATGTTTTTAAAAGCCAGAGGCCTTCCCTGTCAGTGAAGCATCTGTGTGTTGAAGCCACCCCGCCAAGCACACAGTGCCTTTTAGTCAAAATAAAGACCAAGAAGTGTGAGGGAATGTTCAGTTCATGGGCCTTTGGCACAGACCTGCTAATCCATTCTGCCACACCCTAAGAACATACACAGACACTGGTACTTTGTGGAAAGCTCTGTCCCAAACTGACCAACAAGCTTAAAAGGCCACACAACGATTCTGAAGTTGTATGGAACAGGAAACACCATCCTCTAAAACCCTGGGTATGATCACATGAAACACCACCCTACTTCCTTCCTTCCCTCCCTCCTTCCCAGCCTCTCTTCCTAAGAACACAGCTTTCCTGGAGAAGTCCTGCAGTACCTACAATTGCACTGTGAGACAGTGTTTATATGATCAGCCAGTCAGCGTATGCTTGCCAGTCCTGCGTCTGAGCACACTGGTGTCAGGAGATGCATGCATATTAGGAATATTAAATAAGAGGTGCTGAACATGCAGTTCCCCCAAGTGAATGGGGGATAGAATTCTTTAGGCTCTAAAGCTCTTTGTTTCCTATCTTTCCAATGTAGATGTGTGAAAAGAGAAATACAAAATGACAGAATGACCTTGGAGTCTAGAAGCAGCCCCTGGGGCATGGGAGGAGGGGATGATCCAAATATGGGTTTGTGAGCATTATTGGTAGAAGCCCTGTCTCTGTTCATATATACTCTGTAATCCAAGGCTTCCCTTCTAGCTTGATAAGGCACTGAAAGCAGGGGTGGTGGAGAATTTGGAACATGACCTGTAGGCCAGGTATAGTTTAAGCCCTGTGCCACTGTTTTTAGCAGCAAGATCTCTCACTTCTGTAGAATCTTGTTTTCCCTAATATAAGTGCAGACTGGTATTTTTTTGCTCAGAGACAGGGGACTTAAGGGGGATAAGCACAGGTGATCGCTGCCGTGGGGAACACACAGAGGCTGGGTGAGCCTGCTGCACAGACCACTCCTCCGCTAGGACTGAGATGTATGGAAATGTCTAAACCTTGATGTACTGGGAGATGCTGCTTAAGATGGGTATGGTTTCCTATGACCTCCCGCACCTGTGCCAACAAGGAAACTGAGACACCAGCATGGTGACAGAGGCAGCGAGTAATTCCTACACTGAGGGTGTCCCCATGCCATCCTGGCCTCACCTTGCCAGGCTTCTCCTTGCCACTGCTGCTGGTAGAGCTCAGCGAGCGCGTCCTCTGCTCCTTCTGCTCCTCCACCTCAGACTTGAGGTGCTCGATGTGCACCAGATAGGCCTGCTCCTGCGCTTCCCTCGTGCTTAGCTTCAGCTCCAGGGCTTTCTTCTCTTTCTCCAGAAGATACAGCTGGGCCTTCAGCTCAGCCATCTCCTCCTGTGGAACAAGGCACACAGAGCCAATGAAAGGCTTCCACTGTCTGCCCCAAGGGCTGCCATGCGGTATGCTTTGGGTGCACAATCCAGATAGCACTCCAAAGCTGGGGACAAACTGCCTGTCTCCACATGTCTGAAGGGCTGACAGGTAGACAAGACTGAGTGCTTTGTCATACTGTGGGCTAGGATTTACATATACAGATAGAGATCACAGGCAAGCAGACTTCACCTCAGTGTAAGGAAACCCTTTATGGTGCTCTTAGGACCTCAAAGGGCTTGGTGAAAACTCAGTTCTCTGGATACGAAGGCTCAGGTGCGTCCACCCAAGGTTGTAAAGTAAATATCCATGCAAAGGGCTAACCAGGCTCCTTCTAATTCCCATTTCACTTCCATGGCACCATATTTCATGTCACACTTGTAACTCTGCAGCTGAGCCAGGAAGGTCGAAGAGTGCTAATTATAATTGCATCCTTTAGCACTTGTCTGCTTCGGAGGGGCCAAGTGAAATTAGTAGGAGCAATCCTCTACTGGAAACTCATCAGATAATGTCCTTTTGGTTTTGTCCCTCAGTGCTGGGATTTGAACCCAGGGGCCATGTGCATGCTGAGCCAACCCTCAGGTAGATAACTTCTGAAAACCTAAAGGGCTTAACTGTCTGGGGAGTAAGATGTGAATCCAAAATAGGATGAAGCTCTCCTGGACCAGGAGTCAGAAAACCAAAGCAACCATCAGTCTGTCTTGAGCACACAGCATGGTTTTATTAAAGAGTCCACTTTAAAGGAACTCACTTTCATGAGTGAAAGTAAGAAAGACTTGGAGGGTACCCACAGAGGCTAGTCTTCCTTGGGGACAAAATGCTTTAGTCACTGTGCTCAGGGACCTCTCAGAAAAACAGGCCAAACCCTCTTTACCACGCTGATCAGACTTAGCCAGAATGGAAGGTGCTTCCATACTGGAAGCCTTCTTCTCATCTTTTGCTGTCAGAGGGAGGATTCCGAAGGCTACCGCAGCCATATATGCCAACACCACATGATGGTCACTCTCAGAACACACATGCAAAAAGAAGCTTACACAATGGAAAGGAGAATGCACAGGTGTCAGAAGCACAGGCCGAATCTGCAGCTAAGACTCAAGGGCAGCCTGAGGCACCAGACGGCTCTGTAGTTCCTGACATCTGTGGTCTTAGGTCCATGCAAGAGCAGGCCATGACTTCTGTGAGGCAGACATCAATGTTGATACCACCTAGACGAGCAAAGACTTTTGAAGTCTTGCCTGAATAAGAGACTAGGAAACTGCTTTTCTAGAAGTGTGGCAAGGAGACTTGTCTAAGAAGAGAAATAAGCTTGTAAAAAAAAAAAATCAAGCTTGTATATGGATGGTACAAGAATCCCCATTCCAAAAAAAACCCAAAATGAGTACCTAACCTCTGCAGTCCACAGGTCACAAAGGATCAGGGACAGCCAGGGTCCTGGGCTGTGAGACCCCATGAGCCATGCTCTCTAAGGAAGATGATGTACATTCCAACCCCAAAGAGATGAAAACGTGCCAGTCTGAGGGATGCATGGTTAGAATATGCAATGGAAGTGACTCAGCAGCTGTGGGAGCAGAAATAAAAGAATGTGAAAAACTAAAGCAAGTATTTCCAACAATTAAAGGAGTAAAGGAATAGGACTCCTAACCAAAAAACAACCAACCAACCAAATAAACAAACAAAACAAAACACCAAAAAGAAACCTCTTCTTCTGAAAGAAGAGTGGATTATAAAAGAGGCAAGTAGATCATCCAGAGATGAATAGTATTTGGTAAAGCTCGTGTGCCAGAAACCTCAGCATTTACATTCTGGAACAAAATGGTGAACTCACTGTAGTCCACTGGCTAGTGGGTGTGTGTGTGGACACACACTGGTGTACATAGTAGGGCTGTTTGTTAGCCTTGAAGCACTCAGGAGGAAGGCCCAGCCAGAACATGGACTACTGCTGCTCTGGGTCCTGAGGACCATGTTATGGGTGCTCCCAGCTTTCTCCCACTTCTACACTCCAAGAAATTTCCAAGATGCATGCAGTTTATTTCAAGTGGCAAAGGGAATATTAGAGCATTATTACACACACACACACACATCTTTCCTTGGCCAGATTTACAATAAATCTGTCACAGCACATATTGATTGGACTCTAAAAAAGGAAATGCTTAGTCTTTGGATCAAAGAAAACATGCTGTTTAGAATAACTAATAGGAGGACAAGCTAATGGCTCATGCAGTGTGGTATAGGAGTTTGCAAAGGAAGCCCCTGACCGGCACACAGTCATGATGATTATGTACTGGGGCCAAGCTCACAGGCAGTGAGAGCTCAGCCAGAGGAATGGGAGCACTGAGCTGAGTGGCTGGATGGAGAAGATCCAAGCAGGGTTATTATGGGGGCGGGGAGTGCCGGATTCTCACATTTGCTCCTGCTACCCTGCGTCTTCACAGATGCAAGTACCCAGCATCTAGAGAAGTGATGAGCAGGGCCTGGGAACACATCCAGAGCTGACTGCCCTCCTCCCTACTGTGGCTCGGCTAAGGTGCAGAGTACACTCAGTGGATGGGAACAGCCCATGAAGGACAATGGCTTCCCTTTCTCTAGAAATGCTGGCAGGTAACTCAGCCCATGGGGAAGAGCCCAAGATCTGGTCAGAACTGTTCTGCTAATCCTTACTGCAGGGGACAAGTTCTAAACAGACTCATAGTTCCTAAGGGCCTAGGGTGAAAGAAAAACCAGAGCTTTTTGCCAGCTGCTAAGCTGGCTCTGTCATGGCCTCCCCCTGTTCCAGCTTCCATCAGCAATGAGTGACCCAACAAAGACTTTTTCCCCACTATTGAGAGCAGGGGTCCTCATGAACTGACCGAGGCTACAGGTCTAGCTTCACCCTTGACAGGCAAGCACCAAGCTGGGGTACTCTGCAGCATCCTTGGAGTTCAACTGCCTTTCCAATAAAGTCTAGCCCACAGGACTTCCAGACAAACTAAAGACGCCCTCTCCACAGAGGCTGTTCCCCGGACTGAGGTGATTCCTGAGTTAACTCTGTGGCCGTGCTCAGAGGTCTGTGAGGTATCCCTCTAGGTGTGCCCAACAAATGAAAGCTGCAGCACACCTTCATGGCCATCAGCTCCTGCATCAGCACGGCATTCTCCAGGTCCAGCCTCTGGCTGTCGCCCCTCGGCTTGACGTCATAGCTGAGTGGATCAATGTGGACGCTCTCCAGCTCCAGCATGGTCAGCTTGACCGCAGCCCTGTCATTCTTAAGCTGCTGGATGTAATCCTTCAGCCTCTGCTCGTCTTCTTTAGTGAACTCTGTGTCACAGCTGCTGGCTGTAGAGCTGGTTGTGCTGAGGAACAGAGAGAAACCCCATGTTTCCAAGCCATCACCACTAGACCTTTGCTCCTCTCCCCAACATTATTTTGGTGGCAGTCCATTAAAAAAAAAATTGATGGATACTGAAAGTACATTTTAGATCATGATGTAGACCCTAAAAATGAATTCTTAGATAAGTCCTTGAAAGTAAAGACATGTGTATACAAAGCCTTGCCAGTCCAGAGAGGAAGAGGATCCAGGCAGTCCTGATGAGACTTAACAAGCTATGGGCAGATGGCAACGGTGGAGAACTCCCCCTTTCAGTGAACTAGGGGAAGCGGATAGGGGGAAAGGGGGAGGGAGGGTGGGACTGGGAGGAGTTGAAGGAGGGGGCGTCAATTGGGATATATAATGAATACATTGTGAAGAAAGAATAAAAGTAAAAATTTAAAACAAACAAAAAAACAAAGCTGTTTCTTATGTGATATAAGATAAAGTTTAGCATATGATGGAATGAATCAAAAAGACTAAACAATGTGAACATTATGAATAACTGTGATAGTGTAGAGACAGTTTAACTTAGGAAAAGACATCCTAGCCCATTCTTGGTGTTCACTCAGGCTGGCTCTAACGGCCACTGGCACCCCATGTTGCATGGTGACTGGGCAACTGATGCCAGACTTGGGAAGTGCCCTGATAAACACAGACCTGTTTTGGCCCCAGACAATTTCTGAGAGACCAAACCATCATGAAAGGGAAATTGAGGCAGTTGTGGCAAGCTGTCTCTCCTGGCTCTAAATAAGACCCACAGGGTTCTCTGGTTCACTATTCCTTCCTCTCTACAGATCACTCCTATTACAATGGGTTTGGAATCGTGGTAGAAGAACAAGCAGGGACCATGCAGCTCTCAACAAAACAGACTAAACTGGCACCATCATTTGCTGTTATGAACTAGGACCTCAACTGGAGAGACATTGAGGGCCACGATTAGTCATGTGGCTGCAAAGTAGTGCAAAGAGCCTTGTACAGGACCATCTCACTCCACATCTCTCTCCTCTTCCCAGGATGTGAAAGGGGTCAACACTGCCTGCTTCTTCTCTTGACACAGAAATAAGGAAAATGGGTACAAGGTCCAACATAGCCAGGGCAGTTCTCAGCCTAGGACACATCATTATTAAAAAAAAAAAAAAAAAAAAAAAAAAAAAGACAAGGCTGGAGAGATGGCTTAGCACGGAGGAGCACATGCTGCTCTTGCAAAAGACCTGAGTTTGACTCCTAGCACCCACATGGTGGTTCATATCTATTTGTAACTTTAGTTCCAAGAGATCAGAACCACTGTGTGTGATAGGCATGCACATGGCATAACATATACATGCAGGCATAACCCTTGCACATAAATAAGTCAAAAGGACAAAGCTCACGTGTGTAGTCTCAGCCACTAAGGAGAAGACAGATGCAGGAAGATCCCTAGAATCTAGGGGTTGAAAGCCAACCTGTGAAAGGTAGTAAGACCAGGGGCTTGAAAGATAACTCAGAGGTTAAAGAGCACTGGCTGCTCTCTCAAAGTTCATGAGTTCAATTCCCAGCAACCATATAGTGGCTTACAACCATCTATAAGGAGATCTCATGCCCTCTTCTGGCATGCAGGTGTACATGCAGGCAGAACACTGTATACATAATAAATAAAAATCTTTAAGCAAACAAACAAAAAAAGAAAGATAGTGAGACTATGTCTCAAAAAAGGAAGAGAAAAGAAGGCTTCCAGGGTGAGAACGGTGTGGGCTGGAGCTTTGCTCCTCGTTCCACTGTCAACATGAGGTGAAGGCCATCTCAGGAGCTGGATGATCTTCATGTCTGAGAAAACTTCTAAGATGGAAAACTCTTGGACACTAGAACCCTATGTGGTTGATGGTGGTGATGATGGTGGGGTCTTTACTTGCTTTGTCCCTCAGGGCAAGATGAAACACCTGGAGGTGAACAAGATGAACTTGGCCATCAGACAGAACACCCCTTAGAAAGGGAGTTTACTATACTGTCTAGTTTGGGTTACAGTACTCAGCGCTTTCAGGATGCCTATCCAGCTGCTACGGGAGAGTATTTTTTGGGTGCTGGTAGAGGACAATAGTCACCACAATATGAAGAGGCCTCATTCGGCCCACTAATAATGTGCTCTGTGGCATCCATTCTTCTCTCCAACTAACTAACTAAATAAACAGAAAAAGAAATTTAAATCAACTAAAAAATGAGATTAAAAAAAATGTCTGGAAAGGAAGAAATCTTGTCTCCAGACAGCTTCAAACGAAGGATTCAACAACAGTTTTTCCTTGAGGGCTCCTGCATGAGCTGAATATCTCGACACCCCAGCCTCTATATTCAGATTTCTAAAATCAATTTTCGGCATGTGTGTATGTACAGAAATATGTACCACTATACTTGAAGGCACACGCATGGCCGGGTATATAGACATAGCCATATCTATGTGCAGCTGCTTGGTTCTTGCCCTTGGCAGTGGTCTCATGCTGAAGTGCCACTGTCACTTGTGACCTAAGCATCTTACACACTGTAGAGTTCACATTTCCTGGCCAGGGCATAACACTGATGCTTCATAAAGTTATAAGAACAATAAAATGAAGTGAATTGTAAGGTCATCACATCAGTAACCCCATAAGCACTCAATAAACATAGCATTTAATTAATTAATTAATTAATTACTTCAGGAGTGTCAGGGTGCTTACGACAGGGCACCTTTCTAGGCCCTGGTAAAATCTCTACCTTTATGGAACTCTAGCAGGGATAAACAAGTGATATTATATACCATAGCTGACATGACATGCACCATGATGAAAACTGAAATGAGAGACTTGGGGAATTAAAAGCAGGGATCGGTTTATTTTTCTGAAGTAGCAAAGGGGAAGGTCTCCATGATAATGTTACAACCCAGGAGACCTATAGGAGGCAGGAACAAGAGACCTATGGATATTTGGAGGGAAGTTAGTGGTGGCTGAAAACTAGAAAACACAAAGCTCCCAAACAGCAAGCTTGGGCAGCAAGGAGGAGTTAAGGCCAGTGTCGTGTCAGCTAGCTGACAGCAATAGGAGAAACAGCCCCTACAGGCATGCAGGAGGTAACCAGATGTCATGTCAGGAAGAGTTTATGAGGACAGTATCTTCTTGAGGATTAGAATGGCTGTAACTTTGGTTGCTTGTAAGAAGAGCCCCTGGCTAGACTTACATGTCCTTATTTCTCTGGTCTGTCCTTATGCTGAAGAAAAATGCAAGGAGGCAAGGGGAGAAGCAGAGAGGAGGTCCAGGGAGGGGCCACTCCAACAGTTCTGGGGATGATGGCAGAAGCTTGGAGTATGTGTGAGCAGAGGAAGTCCGGGAAAGATAAAAACAAGGGATCATCATGTGTGTTGTGTTCTGGAAAGAATGAGAAGGAAGTAACACCACCTCCCAGCCAGAGGCCTCAGCACTACCCCTAACTACTACTGAATAACCCCTAACTGTCATGTCGCTGAGGGGATGAGGGCTGAGCCAGGCAGCCTGGCAGCATGGGGTAAGCTAGACCAAGCCTGCAGAACCGGGGCACTTCCCACTGGTCTGTCTGCACACCGCTCAGGGTGTGTATGCCACACACAGTGACCCCCTTAGGGATGGCTCACAGCCTCACCCTCAAGGGTGACAAAGGGACAGAAGGCTAGTGTTCCCCAGGTGAAGGAGCAGCAAGGCTCAAGCCAGCTCAGGTGGCAGCGCTGTTCCCCAGGCATGCCACAGGATGGAGTGTGGAGAGGACACCCAGGAGCTCAATGAGCTCTGCACAATGAGGGGGGAGGAGCGACAGGGCTTCTCCGCCACAGCTGGGAGGAGGGCTCATCCTCAGCAATATAATCTTCCTCGTGACACCTCCATTTAGGTACAAGCCATTATTCCTTGAATTAAAAATTATTTACCAAACCAAATACAGAGAATCACCAACAGCCATGTGCCAGCCACTACGTAACATTTGGGCGTATTATCTCCAAACTGCTAGTTTTGGCACTGTGACATCATTAACTAAAGCACCCTTGCTAACTTTCATTTCAAATAGAAATTGCGAGACTCAAAGAGTTCAAAGCTAAAGGACTCTAGCTATTTTGCCCAAAATAAAGAGATAGCATGGAGTCGGGCCACAGTGGCGTACACCGTTAATCCCAGCACTTAGGAGGCGGAGGCAGTTAAATCCCTGAGTTTGAGGCCAGTCTGGTCAATGGAGTGAGTTCCAGGACAGCAAAGGATACACAGAGAAACCCCTGTCTTGAAAAAGAGGTAAAAAAAAGATAGTATGGACAAATTTGAATTTCTGTTCTACCCGACCAGTTCTCAGACAGCCTCTGAGGCCTTACCTAAGGTCTAACCTAGCTGAGACCTAACACCTTACCTAGCACCCACAGTGGAGTGGGTAAGGCATGACAGACAGACTGCAGGCTGTGCCTCCCCCAAGACAGCAAAAATGGAAACTCAGCAGGTGAGTTTGGCATCCTGTGGCATGCCTGGGGAACAGCGCTGCCACCTGAGCTGGCTTGAGCCTTGCTGCTCCTTCACCTGGGGAACACTAGCCTTCTGTCCCTTTGTCACCCTTGAGGGTGAGGCTGTGAGCCATCCCTAAGGGGGTCACTGTGTGTGGCATACACACCCTGAGTGGTGTGCAGACAGACCAGTGGGAAGTGCCCCAGTTCTGCAGCACTTGCTCTAGCTTACCCCATGCTGCCAGGCTGCCTTGGCTCAGCCCTCATCCCCTCAGTGACATGACTGTTAGGGGCTATTCAATACTTGGCTGCCCTCACATTTTTCTAGGGGTGGGGCTGCCATGTACTGAGCTGCTTTAGGAGGGTGCTCATGACTGCTAGCAGGCCTCTGAAGCCAGTCACATCTGCACCGCCTGACAGCCTGGAGGGAACAGCCTAACTTATTTGGCTGCAGTCAAAAGGAATGCTGGTGGCATCTACTTCCCAGAGTAGGGGAAGGATGAGCAATATGGTGGTGCCACGCAATGTGCCTTCTGGGTGAGGAAAAAGGACAAGGGACACTTTTCTGACAGCCAAGTCAAGATACCCACCACCAGGTTCAGTGTCCCCCAGAGGTCAGACACCGGCCACCATGCAGGAGGAAAGTTGCAATGGAGGGGAAACCAAGAAGCCAGTTCTCAAAGGCCTTGGAGACCACCAAGACCTTTCTGGAAGAACATTAGTGGGCAGGCCTGCTGGGGCCTGGAGTTCACTGGCCAGAAAGGAAGGTTTTGCTTCCTACTGTCCTTGCTATTCGTGAAAAATACAAAATATCCTGGTTCGCAGATCTATAGGGAGCTAAGAACCTTCACTGCTCTTGCATAAGAAAGCCTAACTTCAAGGCAAGCATCACAGCTCACGCCCCGCCAGCTTTTCTCCCTTCTAGGACACCAGCGGGGAGCAGATCAGGCGAACATAATTACAATTCTGCTTCAGGGCCAATATGATTATGATGATGGTAAAAGGAGGAAAAGCCACTGGCCCTTCCTCTGGCCTCCTGCGGGCTGCTGTTGGCTGCCAGGCGAGGGCTAAGTCATCCATTACCTCTCCCAGCTTGGAACACAGGATGAGCTCAGCTGTCAAGGGGAATAAATCATTTTCTACAGGCAGCCTGATCCCTCCCTCTCTGGGGCCAGAGGCTACAGACGCTTAGAGCAGGATGAGATGAAGAGCTCAGGCATACTCAGCTGTACATATTTGTCTTTTGGTCTGGTTTTCTGAGGAGTTACATAGACAAGAGCCATGGGCTTCTTTTGGTGGTCATCTGTTCTGTTGGAGCACCTATCAAGATAGCGTATTCTGCATCAGCTGACCACCAAAAACGTTCTGCTGTAAACTTACTCCTCAAGCTGCCAGCTACAGTCCGGGAGAGGTGCGTGACTGCTAGGCTCGAAGACAAAAAGAAACCTTGCTCTCTGCCTACCCTGTATGCTGTTGGATACAACCATTCAAACTGTCTCTAGATGCCAAATGCCATTTCCTCTGGTCCTCTACATCAGGTGCCAACTCTGACTTCCAGATGACACCCATTCTGATCACTAAAAGGACCACATGGTCCCAGTCCAGGAATGGCCACTGGTTTTTTGTTTTTGTTTTCTTCCCTGGCATCCATGAATCCAGTTAGCCTAGCATGCTAGGAAGTCTGCAGATGCAGGCTGATGCAGGGAAGTCTGCTGATTTTCTGTCATCTAGGGAAGGCTGCTGCAACAGGAGGAAAATGGCAGCCAATGCAGAGCCACAGTGGCTGGATGTGTGACTGACCTCCTGCAGTACTTTATGCTCAGAAGTATGACAGCCCACTACCTTAAGCTGGCATTTATCTCATGCATATAAGGCCTGATAGCCATGCAATGAAGACGCCTCTTCAGCTATCTTATATATTTCTGTCCTTTGCAACCCCAAATATTAATTTATAAAGCCCCAGTCATATTATTAAATTTTATCCCAAAGTAAATACCCAGCATCCTTCCGAGTGGGGATCCTATCGTGGAGAACCGTTACATTACATATTGTGTACTTTGTACTATTAGGATTTGATTGTTTCTCTTTAAAATGGGTGTGTGTATTCTACTGATTCCTAAAGGTAGGCCAGAAGAAGAGGAAGAGGAAAAAGAAGAAAAGAAGGAGGAGGAAAAGGAAGAGGAGGAGGAAGAAGAAGCAGAAACGTGCACAAAGCAATCCATATTGCTACTGTAGTCTTTATGAGCCAAGGCTGAAAGTGGCTAGGACAATACCCTGTTGAGGACTGTCTTAGCTGGGTGTTGGCACTCACTAACACCAGCAAAGATTAATCTGTTGCACTTTGGACACACTCACCTGATACCTAGGGGAATCCTCTCTTTTTCTGGAAGATGACACTATAGTAGCCAGGCCTGCCTGACTCTCATTCCCTTCAGCTTGCTGCTGGTGGCAGCAGAGGCCTGTCCTAAGTGGACAGTGGCTCCAGGACATCCCCTTTGCTGCAGCCAGTGTTCTGCTGGTCAAAGCCCTTCTCCTACCCCATGAAACTTTATCTTAATCAAGGCTAGTACAGAGGGCAAAGGCCAGGCCCTTCTGGTGCTCCACTGCCCTCTACAATTTGGGGATCATATGACAGATGGCATGGCCAGCCAGCCAGCATCCAAGGAAACAGGAGGAGGAGGCTTCACAGTAAGGCTGAAATCACCCTTCACATATTGTATACCCCCTGTGCCTGTTTTACTGAAACAAAAGAGCCTCAGTTCCAGTTCCTAAGAGGGTACACTTGCTATAGCTTTTCTGTGCATTTGTGGACTGGGTCAGAGAGTGTACTTCCTCCATAGGATAAGCAGAAAACACGGTGCTTGAGACCAAGGGTAGGCTGCCTGATGATGCCCAGCTCCACTTGTAGACAGTACAGTCCATTTGCCTCTGTGCTGTGACGTGTTGATAAACCTATGGGGCAATCCCCACTATCCATCAAGACGGCTGTGCGCTCTGATGGCTCTGTAGCTGGAATCTGAAGACATGAAGCATTTTCCTTTTTTTTTTTTTTTTTTTTTTTAATTTTCATGCTGGGATGCTGCCAAGAACATCTTCCAAGGGGTGGCTCTCACTCAGATCCTTTTTGCTGGGTAACTAACCTTACTGCTCCTTCCTAAAGCCATTAACCCTCTTGTCCTTGGGAGCTGTCAGATGCCTCCAGGGACCTGACCTGAGTGGCAGGGGCTGACACCCTGAGTCACTTCTCTCTGCCAGGTGGCCACAGTAGGAGGAAAGTGGGTGTACCAGGTCACAGAAAGCTCTGTCTCATCAAGCTCCATTTTCCCTCCTTTTTAAAAAACTTGTCATAGGACAATATTTTGGCCAGAATCCAAGGCTTACAGATAAAATTACTGAGAATAATGTAACCCGATGGTTAGAAACTTTTCTGTGAACTTATGCTTATCATAAAATAATCCAACCGTTTCTGCTTTATGATTTCAGATAGCCACATGAATTCCCCACGTGTCCTTCTGCACAGGCTCTGAACTGCTGTGACAAGTGTAGGAGTGGGGAGTGACAATTCAGTGGAATCAGAGTTAAAAGCCTGTGTTTGATGCCGAGATCCACTTGAGACCAAAATTTGTCGAAGAAGCCCCGTTCCCCCTTCACACACATGTGTGGGTATGTGCATGTATGTGGGTGCGTTCCTTGCTCTATCCCTACCTCCTGAGAACTAGGATTCTAGGCAGGCCACCATGCTTTCTCAACATCTGTGTGGGTGCCAGGACTTGAACTCTGGTCCTCATGCTTGTACATCAAGTGCTTTAGCTGCTAAGCCAGCTCCTGGCCCTAAATGGCCAGTCTTTATTGAGCTCATTTTTCAAAGCAGAGTCTGTGTTTGAATTTCTCTCAACCTATAGAAATATAAGATTAAATTTCTCAAGAAAGAACATATTCTAATAGTCAAGCTTACCTATATACCAAATGTCTCCTGTAATAAATACTCAAGATCAGATCTCCACTAATTGAAGGCTAAAAAAGGGTCCTTATTTTGACTAACTCTGAACTCGTTTGAAACAGCAGAATTATTTGTGGGTAGAGAGATGTGTGCAGACAATTAAGCAAGACAGTTCCTGTTAATGCTTAACATTCACTAATTCAACAGAAGAATCTCCCTGGCAAGCGGAGCACTGAATACCTATTTAAACAAACATGGAAATTATATATTATAAACACCTGGAAACATCATGGGGCAAGGCACCTGCTTCTGTATTTAAAGAGAACAATATGGCTTTAAGGGAAAAATTAAAATCTATGTGCTGCCGAATAAGACAAATGCTTCCTGAGCTTGGAAAACATAAGCCCCTTGTACTTGTGGGCAAGTGGCCCAGTGTGGGACTGGGAATGTGATTCCTCCTGGGACAGGGGGTCCGGTGGATGTATCTTATATACTGAGGCAGATGGCTGGCTCCCTGGGTGGGAGAGAGGAGTAGCAAATTGCTTTCAGGCTTCGAGAAAACATCAGTACTTGTGCTTTGGCACTGGACACCTTATCGACCCTTATGTAGCTCTTGTCACTTGCATGCGAGCAGACTGTCTTAGAGTCACATGAGATCCAATGTCAGAAAGTGGGAGGAAGACCATGCTTGGTGCTGAGGTTCTAGATTACCCTCGGAGCAGGCATGTGCTCTTACACAAGTCACTCCCACGCCTCTGAGGCAAGTGCTCTCACATGAGAGAGCAGGGGAAGTCAGCCTTGGCTTTCCATATCAGAAAGTCCAGTAAGAGTCTACAGCCACATTCTAGTCTGAGAGCTGGCATGTAGAGTGGGGCATGCTTTACAGACCATAGAGCTCCCATGACAAGGAATGGTTAAAAAAGAATTAAGAAGCCACAAGGGGCTTCATTCTGGTGTCCCACCCCCAATCAGATAGATCAAATTGCACTCCAGGGACAGTGCTTTGAGTCTCCACTGCTTTTTTCATCACTTCTAGGAGCCCTTACTCCTGGATGGCAAATTTAACCTCAGGTTCAGGCTTAGGGGTAGCTGTAGAGAGATGAGAAGACAGCCCCTTGCCATAGAAGAGGGGGCACAAGGAAGGAGAGTGGAATCGGGAGCTAGCTCAAGGGAGGCGAGCTGCTTTAGCAGTGAGCCTCAGTCGTACCTGGTAACTCCTGGAAATGTAGAATAATAAAGAAATGGAGAGCAGACAGTACAGGGAGAAGAGCACCAGACAGAGAGTAATCTCGGGTTTCATCTCTATCGTATTGTACAGCCCTGTCTCGCCGGACTGTACTTTTCACAGTGGCACTCTCTGAGCCCCCCTCATAGCTCTGCCTCCTTGGATAAGGCAGGCTGTGAGCAGGAAGCAACTCTACCTTATCCAAGCCACACAGTCCCCTAGAGTGGGCCAGTGAGATGCCCACAGGCCAGGAGTCCCAGGGCAGAGCCTGGAGCAGTACCTGGTATGGCTGTTGGAGGACAGGCTCTCCCATGGCTGCACGCTGCAGCCAGCCACGGCGAAGGCTCCCCCGCAGCTGCCGTCCAGCTTCATAAGCAGGGCTTTGGCGGCGTTCTCAGCGGTCTTCCGGCAGTCATGAGCCCGCTTGAGCATCTGAGTGATGTTCTCGTCCCCTGACTGGTCTCCTGCATCACAGAGAAGCAATGGGTTAATCGAAGCAGGTGTAGTCAGGGAAGCCCAGGCTGCGTCGCTGTAACTGAGTCTCAGTTACTAAGGGCGTGAGTAGGAGGACTGAGGGGGCTTGTGCGCTGGCTGGTGGGGTAACTGAGAAGGGGTGGGAAGGCATTCCTTTGCGTAGGCTCCAAAAGCCTCACAGGCAGTGCGATCTCCACCATCAGCTTCCAGTTCTAAAATTTTCCACATTTCCGGCACGCTGACACCTCTTCCTACTCATGTACAAGCCTCCTATGCATGGGCACTTCATGAATGAGGGCAGGGAGAAACTGGGGCAAACGACCATGTCACCACCCATCAACGGCACTGTCAGAGCTTCATGCAAGGCAGCAGGGACACAGTACATCGTTCAAAGTCAAATTGGAGCTTTTTTTTTTTTTTTTTTTTTTTGTACCAATACTATTCCTCTCAGCCTGGCCAAGGTGGCCGACTCATGGCTCCAGGAGTCGGGTGACAGGGCTAGGGCAGGACACAGGGGTATCAGAAGCATAAAGCCAACCACTGAAGCTAGCTAGCCCTTGTTCAAAATAGTCTCGTTCTTGGTGTGAATTTTAAAACTGTGATACAAAAAAAGGCAGAACTATGGAGACATTAAAAAAGAACACAGTGAGGTTTAGAAGATGGCTTCGTCACTAAAGAACCTGCAGTACAGGCATGAAGCTAGATGAAGCACCACACATCTGCAATCCCAGCACTAGAGAGGAGTTGGGGAGGAGACAGGCAGATAGCTTGTGTTCAATGAATAGCCATCCTAACCAAATTGAGGCGCCCCGGGTTCAGTGAAAACTCCAGTCGTGTGTGTGTGTGTGTGTGTGTGTGTGTGTGTGTGTGTGTGTGTGTGTGTGTGTGT
>NW_026596040.1:6339839-6415268 GCF_907164565.1 Psammomys obesus
TGTGTGTGTGTGTGTGTGTGTGTGTGTGTGTGTGTGTTGGTATGTGCCCTTAATTCCAGATCTAGGGAGGCAGAGGTAGGCAGATCTATGTGAGTTTGAGGCCAGTCTGGTCTACAGAGCAAGTTTCAGGACAGACAGGGCTACACACAGAAAAACCCTGTCTCAAAAAAAAAAAAAAAAAAAAAAAAAAAAAAGAGTGGTTCTTAAGGTTGGTAGAGAAATGAGGCAGAGTTAAGAGGGTCTTGGTCTTTACAAGATGGCAACTGCCAAACACAAAACTGCAAACAAAGCTACAATGGTGGGCCCATGTCATTGTCCACTTGCCACACCCAAGGAAGTTCTAACGGGGAGTGATGTCTAATTTCGATCCGGAACTTTGCATGACAATAATGCCTGGTTCATCTGTTACTTGTAATAGGGAAGATTATGCATATGCATGGGACATCTATGTGCTTCCCCTCAACTTTACTGTGAATCAAAAACTACTTGTGAGGTCTGGATAAGAATGACCCCCATAGGTACATGTATTTGAGTGCTTAGTCACCAGGGAGTACCTTATTTAAAAGGATTAGAAGGATTCAGAGGTTGGTTTTATTGGAATAGGTTTGGCCTTGTTGGAGGAAATGTGTTACTGGAGTAGGCCCACGTTGGGTCTACTTTCCCCCAACCTACCCCTCGCCCCTTCTCTGTTTCTATAGTTCACAGACATATCCTGTGGTTCGGGATATATCTCTCAGGAGCTCCTTCAGTACCATGCATGCCACCATGCTCCTCCCACGATGATAATGGCCTAAACTTCTAAAACTCTAAGATTGCCCCCAATTAAATGTTTTTTTTTTTTTTTTCATAAGCGTTGCCTTGGTTATAGTGTCTCTTCACAGCAATAAAACAGTGACTAAGACAGTACTCTAAAGAGTATAGTCTTGGTATTCAAAAGGCCTGCCATCCCGTACAACACAGATGTATATTTTTCTTGTGAAACTTTGAATAGTGAATTTTAAAAACTTAACTGTGGTTGGGCCATACTCAGCTTCTACACCCTTCGTGCCCATTGCCGAGACCCAAAGACACTCCTCTGGTTTCCCGAGGTTCAATTTGAAAACCACTGGGATAAACCCTTCTTCTCAAATGAACATAATGAGTGCTCTGAACTCAATAATAAGCAGACAATGACAGTAACTGACACTGTGAGTAAACATCACAGGCTAGCTCTTGCTTATACAGACTGCGGGCAGAGTGACAGAGCAACTGCCACTGTCAGCAGGTATGAAAATGAGGGCAAGGCCTGGCACTTTGGAGAGTAGGGAAAACACTCTTTGGCGTGGTGTGGTTCCCGTTTTGAAAACACATCCCTCAAACTGATTTTCTTTTTTTCTGCTAGGAGTTTACATGCGCTCCCCCAGTTGACTACTCTGTATTCGTTCTAAAGCAGGCATGCTATCATCCCATAAATGCATGCAGGAGTTACCTGGGGTGAGGGAGACATGGACTACGGTTGCAAACATTTTAAATGCTGACTTGTTTAAGCCATTTCAGTTCATACCAAGTAATTGCACCATGTCGGCACCAACCTAATAAAGATGCTTTCTGCTCGTGGAACAGGTGAAGGCATCATCTTGTGATACAAACTAAAACATGATTGATTTTTTTCCTCCTTTAATTGATGGTTTTCTTAATACATATATTAAGAAAAAAAATCTGACAGCAGGCCAAGATCATTTTAGAATCTGCTTCATATAAAGAGTCGAGTTTTATGGTTCAGTTAAAAGACCCTGAAAAACGAGGTTTCTAATGGAAGTGTTGGCAGAGTTTCTGCTTCTGGGCTGGGCTGGGATGGGCTGGGAATATTATTAGCCAAAATGAGCCTGGGGTGGGGAAGGGACCAGAGGGTGGGGTGGAGGAATGAAGGGTGGCCACCTATACCAAGGATAACTGTTCCCTTGTTAGAGACCCTGAGTATAAGAATGGAAAAGTAATGCTCAGGTTCTTACTTTGTCCTCAGGCTTGATTCCCACTCCTCAAGAGTATCAAAATCAAAGAAGGAAAACCCCGAGCGTCCTTACAAAGGTGGCAACAGGAGGTGGCGGCGGGGATGGAGGGTTAACTCAGAAAACGCCTGAGGTAGCCTCGGTGGTGTTGTGTCAGGCCAGTTCGAAGCACATAGGCATTGAAGACTGTCCCATCTATTCCCTTCCCCCTGCTCCCTGCCCCCAGTTTACAGCTCCAAGCAACTTCTTGACAGCCTGGTGGCCATATATATATACCTGGCCTGCCCAAACTGCCCACTGTGGAAGGTTTGGGAAGCACCTGCTTTCATGGACTTGCCGTTCTTTCTCCCAAAAGGCTGTTTCTTCAAAGCACAGGTGAGCTTGTGGCCAGGGCATGCTAAGGATATGGCAAGCTCAAGCCCATGTTTTCCTTCCTCTGCAGCACTATGCTGTGGTCCTCTCATACCAGGGCAAGCTTGGAAGCCATCGTCATTGGCTGACTTTTAATGATGTTGTGAAGAAGCCCACGTGTTCTCTCTGCTTACACAGGACTGCAAGGCAGAAGTGGGGAAGCAGTGTGGTGCAGTAGTCTCAACCTCTGGGTCAAGGTTTGGTGGTTTCATATCAGATATCCTGCCTATCAGATACTTACATTATGGTTCATAACAGTAGCAAAATTACACTTCTGAAGTAGCAACGAAAGTCGTTTGTTGGGTGAGAGTCACCGGGACCTGAGGAACTATATCAACGTGCTGTAGCATTCGGAAGGTTGAGAACCACTGCTGTAGAGTCTGAGGCACAAATCAGGCCAGTGGGGCACCCGAACACTGGGGTTGAGTAAAGGACAGGATGGCAGACAGGTGGAAAGGTCATCAGACATGTGCTACCCCAGCTCGGGAAAAAATTTCAAGACCAGGCGCGAAGCTACCGCTCTCCTCGTGAGACAGATGGAGGAGGGAGGAATCTAGGCTTCAGGAACAAGGATAGCCCTGAAAGCAACAAGCTCATAACGGGCCGCAGGGGCAGCCAAGGGACCTTCCAGAGGCCGCATCAGAATGTAGGTCCCTTAACAGCACTGGGAGCCCCACTCCCTCTGCTCCAACTGTCAGCCCTGGAGAGCTCACATCCTAAGAGTGCTTGTTTGTTTTAACTTGTCTGCGATCCTGTTTCCACTCCAGTTCTTGCTTCAGTCAATGTAAACAATTTACCCACTCACTCATGAGTGAAAATGGAAGGCACAGTTGACAAGCAGATTTTGTGTTTCTGGGGGATGAGTCAGTGCCAGCAGCAGTGGAGACAAGATGGGAAGTAGCACAGAGGGAACTCAGGGGACACTCACCAGGGGAGGAGCCCACGCCGGCTGCCCGGAATTGCCCCAGGATGAGGCTCTGCTCGCTCTCAGCCAGTGCCAGCAGGAGTTCATAGGCTTCTATGCACTGCTCACTGCAAGGGAAACACAGCATGCCATCAGCTCTGGCGGGGATGGTGGCCATCTTCATTACCAGGGCCATGTCAGTTCAGTGCATGCTTCAGCCTTCCCACCCTCAAGGGGAAGAATGTTCCATGGAGAAGTGCTCCCTGGACAGACTAGTGGCTTTCTGTTATGTTGCCCTCCTTAAAAAAAATAAATAAATAAACAGAAAAAAAAAAAAAAAACAAAGTTCTAGAAAAACACACAAGAAGCAGTGACAGACAGAAGGGCAAACTGGTTGTCCTTTTGATGACCAGTCAAAAGAGACATGTGACACACTTAGGGTAAGCGGCCCACAGTAGCTCCTACTGAGCCCGCATCCCAATATGCACACCCTTCCGCTGTCCCCTTGACTCTATCAGCTTTGTCTCTGCAACGAATGGAAATGATGGTATGCCACTTCCAACATGATGCTCTTAAGACACCATGATTTCCGTCCTGACCATCTTCCCACCTACTTTTCTCAGGTCATCTTCTCCGAGAATACCAGGGGCCCTCTCTTGAGCAGCCTCAGGAAGAGTTCTTCTCCTAGGTGGAGAAGAACTAAGGACTTCTAGCCGTCAGCCAGGGAGAAACTGAGGCCCCTAGACAGACAGAGCCTGCATGGAAGGAGGCACTAGTGCCCCAGCCAGACTTTCAGAAATCATAGCCCTAGTTGACACCCAATCTTTAGAACTGCCTAAGAGACTAAAGGCTTGGCACAAGTAGCCAAATCACTCACAGTTTCCTGACTCTCATACTGGCCATGTCACACCGATAGCTATTAAAACTCCCCTTAAGGAGACAATCATCTTGACACACATGTGAACTGTATAGCTATATGTGGCTATTTCAAGTCAAATCAAATGGAACCTCCTGTTCTCCTGTGCGATGGCCGTATTTCACATGTGTGGTCATCACATGGCTGCCAGTAACCACGGTGAGGAGCACAGAGAGAACACAATTCTATCACCACAGGAAGTGCGGACACACGTTCCTCAAAAAATGCTGTTGGGTTTCACATAAGAGCCTGAGCTTTGACATCCAAAAGAAGGAAAAAGCCCTTCTTCTTCTTCTTGGCCATTGTCCACTGAGCATACAAGGTGGGTCCAAGAACAGCCTCTTCTTGAGGCATGACAGGCCACATTTAGGGGGCTAAGGCAGGAGGATCACAAGTCTGAGGCCAGCTTGGACTACATAGCAAGATACTGTCACACACACACACACACACACACACACACACACACACACACTCCCTTCCCAGTGGTCTTCAATACATACAGACCCATATCTGACATCTATGTGGTTAGGACAAGAGGCTGAAGCAGCAAGATTTTCTTTGTAAGCAAATTCCTGATGAGTTTCTCCAAGCTTAACAAGGGAAATGTTGCTTTAATTGACATTTGGCTGAGAAGCCATCTGTTTTTGATTGTTTTTGTGTTCATCACCCTTCCCCAAGAGTTAAGAAAAGAGCCAGATCACTAGCTTCAGTGCTGGCAGCTCCTTGCCAAGCCAGGCAAGCAGGAGGTGTCAGGCTGGCTCGTCCTTCGGAATGTGCTCATGTGCAGCCCTCTGAGACCAAAGGCGGAGAGCGGTCCATGTGAAACGCTGCTGCTGCAGAGTTCTTGGTTTGCTTAGGAACCTGAAAACCAGTCATACTGAAAAAGAGCTTGCTTTGGTCTCCTTAAGTAGGCAGATCTGACTTTTGAAGCAACAACAGTTTCTTGAGATGATGCAGAACATTGTGTAAGATGCTAAGTGAGATAGGATTGTCTACTCCGAGTGAGGCCTTGGCAACAGGCTTAAGGGGTACTGCTAACATCCCTCTGAAGATGGCAACAGTTTCACAACTTTAAAAAGGGATGGATTTAAAAATGATAAACTGAGCCAGTGGGTATAGGCACTTGCTACCAAGCCTGAGATTTTTTGATCTGGGGACCCACACAGTGGAACCAACTTCTGAAAATTGTCCTTTGACTTCCACCTCTGTGCCATGGTGCAAAACCCATTACCCGAATAAAAAAATACATAAATAAATGTAATTAAAAAATTAAAAACAAGCAAACAAAAACATAATACCAAAACTGGTGAGAAATAAAAAAGTACTGCGTATACATAAATGAATTAATCGCAATCTTTTAAACTAGCTTTCTTTCTTGCTTGCTTGCTTTGCTTTGCTTTGCTTTTGTTTTGTTTTGTTTTTAAAGACAGGGTTTCTCTGTGTAGTCCTTTTGGTCCTGGAACTCATGCTATAAACTCATGGAGATCCACCTGCTTCTAAGTGCTGGGATTAAAGGTGGGTGCCACCATACCTTTAATAAACTCATTTATTTTAAATGGAAACCAACTGGTGGCACATCTAAAGAGCTAGGAGGATACTCATATCTTCTGGGACCCATAATTCTTGTTTCAGGAAGTTTATCCCAAGGAAAATATTAAAAATGAAGATATTAACTGAATTAGGCAACTTACTGTTGAATTAATTTAATGTACAGTGTCTTCAAAAGTCTTTTAGAAAAAACTATGCCAGGCATGTGTAAGATCTGCATAGATTCAAGCCAGACAGGCTTTCAGCACTGACAGCAGAAGTGAACATGGGCTCCTATCCCTCACAAAGAAGCTGTCTGCAACTGATCCCCGCTGGCAAAGGGAACATCATTTCCTCCAGTGGAGGGTCACTGTGTAGATAAGCTACACCCCAGGGCAGGCCCCACACCCAGGAGTACTTGATAGCACAAAAGGAACTCTCTGGCTTTTTTGTATGTGCATTTTCTGTTTCATTTTGTTTTGTTTATTCATTGTTCTCTCTTATTGGTCTTCTGCTTAACCGTTTTGGTTTTCTTTTTTTTTTTTTTTGTGGATTGTGCTTTTGCTTTTGTTTTTTCAGTTTTGGGGTTGGGGAAAAGAGAGATAAAGAACAGAACATTGGATGGTTAGGTCGGTGGAAGGATCTGAGAGGAGTTTGGGGGAACATGATAAGAATATACTATATGAAAAATGTTTTTACATTTAAATGATAAGTTGAAACAATAAAAACAGGCAGGGAGTGGTGGCACATGCCTTTAATCCCAGCAAATGAGGGGCAGAGGCAGGTGGAGTTCTGAGAGTTTGAGGCCAGCCTGGTCTACAGAGTGAGTTCCAGGACAGCCAGGGCTGTTACACAGAAAAACCTTGTCTGGAACACAAATAAATAAATAGACAAGAACTATGGCAGGCTTGGAGCACAGCTCAGTGGGAGAGCACTTGCCCAGCTTGTGCAAGTCCCTGGGTTCACTCTCTAAAACTGAAAGCAAAGAAAATCTGAAACAAGGGCTGGAGAGATGGCTCAGAGGTTGCGAGCACTGGTTGCTCTTCTAGAGGTCCTGAGTTCATATTCCCAGCAACCACATGGTGGCTCATAACCATCTGTAACGAGACCTGGCGCCCCCTTCTGGCGTGCAGGTGTACATGCAGACAGAACACTATAATAAATACATAAATCTTTTTTAAAAAAGAAAATCTATAACAAACAATAAATACAAGGCACCTCTTTTTACAATGCAAAATATATGATTCTGAATAAAGAACAGAAGGAACAAATGAAAATAGAACACAGAAGCTGAACATTTTAACGGTGATTTCTTTTCACACTGTGTGTGTGTGCGCATGTGCATGCGCACGTGTGTGTGTGGTGGGGTAGACACTGACGTACACATGTGGAGGTCAGAGGACAGTTTGCAAGAGTGGGTTCTTGCCTTCTACTGTGTGGACCCAAGGCTGGAACTCAGGTCATCAGGTTTGGTGGCAAGTGCCTTTCCCCTCTAAGCGATCTCCTTGGCCCCCACACACTGATATTTTGAGTGGTATTACCCAAATGATTTCATCTTCAGTCTGAATTGGACGGCAGAAACAATCCAAACGCTATTGCCACATTGGCCATCTGGTTTTCCTAACCGCTGAGGGGCACTAACTGGCTTTCAGTATGAGCCACACTAATGCCTGCAGGTTCAAGCCCCTAGTTACGTCTTTAAAAAACTTGCTTCCTACGTGTATGTTAAGACCTGCTCCAGACCAGTATGTAACAAAGCAGCTGCAGAGGACACTGAGATGGGGCCAGCGAGATGTTCAGTCGGGAAAGGCACATTGGCTAAGACTGACAACCTGGACTCGAAATCCGGAGCCCACATGGTGGAAAGAAAGGACAATTCCCATGTCGTCTTCTGACTTCAGTACGCGCACTGTGGCACGCGTGCGCCCACGCCTGCCTGTATGCACCCAGTAAACGAATAAGATTTTATAATTTTAATTATAGTAATTTTATCAACAACACCAATGTATTCTATAGGCATACATTCACATAAAATATAACTTTATTAATAATATTAATTAATTGTAAGTGAATCTATTAACGGAGAGGTGCTAAACAATTAAAAGAACAGCCGGGTGTCTTCCCTTCTCCGGCTTTCCTACCTGTACTGCAGGGCCAGCCTCAGCGCCGTGGCGTTAGATTCGTATTTCCCCACCAGCATGCTCATCCTCTCGGCATTGCTCTTACATTCCTCCAGGGTGATGGTGAGGAGATCATTTTGGGATTTGAGGTGTTCGATACGACTACAAAGAAAGAAACACCGACTTCACACACTAGGACCGTGATCTGATATTTTGCTTGTCTCACTTACTCGTAGACCAGATGGTCACAGTAAGATAACGTGGCAGGGGAGACTCCGCAGAAAAAGGGCTTGCCGTGCAAGCGTGAGGACCTGTGTATAGACCCTCGCACAGGCATGGTGGCGTGCATCTGTACGTCCCTGTGGTGTGGTGTGGTGTGGTGTGGCTTGGCAGGCAGAGTCAGGCAGCTTCCCGGAGATGGCCGGCCAGCCAGCCTAGCCGAACGCTGAGCTCAGGGTTTGCTGACAGGCCCCATCTCAAAAAGTAAGGTGAAGAGCAATAGAGGAAGGCACCTAATGTCAACTTCTGGCTTCTATATATATGCATGGTGAGTGCATACATGAAAATACACATATGGCACAGAGCAACATACACACACAGATGCATACGTGTAACACGCGGTGGATACAGGAGGCTGGAGACACAGCTCAGTCCAGTAAAATGCTTGTGGCAAAAGCGTGAGGCTCCGAGTTCCATCCCCTGCACCTACTTAAAAGCCAGGCAAACTGGCACTGTCTGCAACCCAGCACTGGGGAGGCGAAGAAAGGGGGATCAGTGGGGGTGCTCACCAGACAGCCTAGCCAAATTGGCGGGCTCCCAGATTCCGGTAAGAGACCCTGCCTCATGAAAAGAAGGTTGAGAGTGACTGAGAAAGGCACTTGGTGTTTTTTTTCTTCCACACGTACACAAATGTGCATGAAGTTGTAGATAAAACACACACACACACCAGATGATATGGCACTGTTGGGCTTTTTAGCAAGTGTAAATGATACAAAATAGCTCAAAATGAAATAAGCATTAAAATCAACGTGAGTCAAAAATAAAAACTAGGGGCTGAGTGTGGTGGTACACATCTTTAATCCCAGCACTCAGGAGGCAGGTGGATCTCTTTAAGTTTGAGCCATGGCTATGTAGAGAGAGCCTGACTCAAAAAACAAAAGACAACAACCACAAAGACGTAGACTCTGGCACCCAGCTCCAGCTACACTTCACCCAACCTGTGTGCTTGCACTATGTGAGGCCACGGGTCTACAGCTAAGGAAAGCAACAGCTACTAACTTCGCAGAGTAACTCCAACTATGATGCAATAAGCCACATTGCATGGGGCAGTAACCACACCACGATCAAAACAGCTGCTGTTCACTGGGCCTTTGCTGCGTCATCCTCCCAGCAGCCTGCCCAATCAGGTGTGATCATCTCCGTTACGCAGATGAAAAGATGCATGCAGATGCGAAAAGGTCAAGTTCCTTTACCTGGACCTTAACCAGGCTGCTCAGCACAGACCCTTTGCTCTTAACCATGCACCACAGAGCACTAGCAAAAAGTGATTTGGTGAGCTGTAGGGAAAATGCCATCACGTTGTCCCTAAGTGGGAAATGGACCGGGGGTGTGTAATCACGTCCAAAGTGCCTTTTAGGCCGGGTGTCCAGCAACACCAGTGACTGGTACAACCAGAACTGTATAGTCAAAGCAAGGAGTTAGAGGAAGAGCCAGAAAACAAATATAGATCCTTTCGCTTCTCCATTTTCTAGGACTACAGAGTATACTCTTTCAGTCTTCAGAGGGAAGCCTTCAAGAGACTCGCAACTCACTCCTGAGGGTGACGGGTTATGAAAGCCACCGGCCTTGAGCATAAATCTTAGGGCAGAATGGAACTGCTTGTATGGGACATATCTGCTGGGAGAGCAGTGGAGACTCCTATGGGTCGCAGGAGTCTGGTTTTGTTCATTTTGGCTTCTTTCAATAGTCCCCACTCTCTCGTTTATAATTTCAATGTAGCAGTCCCCAGAAATTAGAAGCCATCTTTCCTCTTACTGACCTCCAGGTGGCTGCCTCTAAACCATCCCAGCCTGAAACACCTTCCTTGGTCAGGTCAGGACACCCTGCTGCTCTTCTTCTGAATGTAAAGGCTGTGAAGGTTGGTGTTTTCTAGGGGCTCAGGCCTGTGACTCCAAGACGCATTTCTGTTTCCATGACTTCCCATTTCTTCTAGCGCACACCTCCTCCGGAGTGTCAGGCCTACACATCAGCTGCCTCTCACCATTTCCGTTTGGGGGTGGAGGTGGGCCACACACTGCCTCCAATTTAAGACGGAAGGGGAGCTCCATTTTCTTCAAGCTGCTCTCCTTTGCCTGCCCCATAGTAGCAGTCACCACTGCATTCACCTAACTAACATGGCAGCATCCCTGAGAGCTTTTCCTTCTTACAGCCAGAGCTAACATGGCTGAGGCCTACCATATTCTGAATCCATTATATGCTGTGGCTACTGGCCCATCACCGACATCTCTCCGCTCCCACTCTTTCTAGTTTTTGCCTCTAAGCACCAGAAGGCAGAACAGGTTTTGTTCTTCCATTTAAAACGCCTTCTAACTATATTTAGGCTAAAGAGTAAAATCTGCTGTGGAATCTGAATCTGCACCCTTGCCAGCCACTGCCTGGTGGTCCCCCTGCTTCCTGTACCTCCAGGGCCTCTCCCCACCTCCTTCCCGCTGGCCTTTGCATGGCCTCTCCTTCACACCACTTTGGTCCAGCAGGGAGGTTAAGCCTCTTCCAACCTTATCATGGTTGTTCCTTTTTCCTTAAAACCTCATGATAAATCCTCATTAGAGATACCTGGACCACTTATCAAGGAACAACTCTCAGGCAAGGGATACAGCTCAGGGGGAAAATGGTTGGATGGCATGTCCAAGATCCTCACCTTAACTTCTAGCACCAAAATGACAATAACAAATAAGTGACCCTGGATTCTTTCAGGGTCCTGATTTCTCTTTCTTTATTTATTCCTTCCTTCCTTTTTTTTTTGGAGGGGTGGGTGTTTTGGTTTTTAAGACAGGGTTTCTCTGTGTATCCTTGGCTGTCCTAGAGCTCGCTCTGTAGATCTGGATGGCCTTGAACTCACAAAAGTAGACCTGCCTCTGCCTCCTGACTGCTGGGATTAAAAGCGTACACCACCTGGCTCTGATTACTCTTTCTTGATGTTTCCTCTACTGTGTTTCATCTTTATTTTCTAACAGAATATAAGCTCCATCAGATCAGATGCCTTCTCTGTTTTGATTTGTTTTCATGCCAAATACTCTAGCACACAGTAGGTACTTAACACATATGTGCAACATGAGTAAGTACAGTTTTGTGTACGTATGTTCCCCTACTTCAAGGAAACCTGAGTCAAAGACTAGCCATTTTTTTAAAAAGAGTAAAAGTTCTTTCATGTTAAGACAACCAAGTAACAATCGTTAGGACAGTATTTCTAAGAAGTCTCAGGTTCTGGCTGCAGCTATAATCACAGGACAACAGGGTGAGGGCAAAGGGTAGGGTCTGGAATTCTGCCTCTGTTCATTGCTGCTTTGGACTTCATCTCTTTGCTTTCAACTTCAAAGCCTTTGCTTTCTCATTTGAAGAGTGAGACTAGCCTTATCCTCATAAGCTGACTATTACGACATTTTCTTTGAGTATCCACTGTGCGCTGCTAAACATATAACCTGAGCTCCAAGTACTAAATAGTACCATGTCTTTGTTCTCTCCTGGGTGCATATAACTGAGAAGAAAGGTGCCTCCCTGATTTTGGCAACAAAGCAGACCTCTGAATTCCCCAGGAAGAGATCTTCAGCTAAAATGAGGGTCCCCTGAAGACATGTGGCTTCCTTCATGTGAAGGATGTGAAAAAAGGCACATCTGATTCAGGTCTAAGCCTTCCCAAACCAGTGGAGAAAAGTGCTTCTGCTTTGTTGCTATGAGGTAATCATCAGGATTGGCACTGTAAAGGACTTTGGATTTAATAAGGAAACCATTTAATTTCAAGATTAAACCATTTAAATTCAAAACCATTTAAATTTAAACCATTTAAATTCAAAAATTACTTAGATGGGCCTGGAGAGATGGCTCAGCAGTTAAAGGCACATATTGTTTTTGCAGAGTATCCAAGTTCGCTTCCTAGCACCTATGTTGGGCAGCTTGCAACCTCTTATAACTCCAGCTTCAGGGATATCTGATGCCTCTGGCCTCCACAGGTACTTGGTACTCATGTGCTCAGACCCACACAGACATAGACACAGTATATAAATTTAAAACAATAATCTTTAGAATGACCTAGATCGCCACAATTCCTTTGTTCTCAAGAACTAAACAGCTTCATATCAGGGAGGAGTAACATGCTACTTTGATTTATTCAATTTTGCCACACACAAGAGGAATGGAATTAAGCGATGGCAGACAGGAATCTGTGCCTGCATTCCTTCTTGATGAACTCATGAGCCTTCCAAGCTCTTCCAGTGCTCTCACTAAAGACTAAGGCAAGGCAGCCACACCACTCTGGGAAACGGTTCAAGCAGCCATCCTGCTAGCATGGAAGAGAGGCTGAGTCAGGGTGCTCAGCAGGTTTGGCTCTTAGTTTTGAAGCAGCTCCCTCATCGCTGAGATTGCACTTGAGCTTGCCTTTGCCAAGGGGCAGGAGTGCATTTTCCAGCTGTCTCTAGCAAGAGAACCGGGAAGCATTTATAAACCTGGTGAACTCCTCCAGTGAGGACAGGATGTGGGGACTCAGGCTTGTGCACATGAGCAGAGAGCATAAAGAAAACCAGACAACTCCCAGAAAGAGCAGAGAAATAGACCAGCATGTGGGGCCAATGCCAAGAACGGCTCCGGCACACTGCCTTTGCTACTTCTGGCACACACAAGCAGCCCCAGACACTGACTCAACATTCCAGGACTTCCCGCTGGGACTCTCTGCTGCACAGTCCCTCACACTTGGCAGGCATTGTGACCTACTTGACATTCTCTGTGGATCACTCCCAGGACTCGCTATGCACTTTGAAAGGTCCAGCGTGAAAGGAGAAGGCAGAGGCGCTGTTCATAAATGATCAAGGATTTAGAACGGTATCAGCAGAGTCAGAATGCACACGTGCAACTTTCCTAACCGAGAGGCCCCGTGTGACTGTCCGTCTCAGCCCTGTGAAGTTGACCTTGTCAGCCGCAAGCACTTCTCCATCTCGATCACAGCAGCTGGCAACCTCGCCCTGCGTCACAATTCACAGGCCAATTGGGTGAACCTTTAGAAAGAGAGAGGGAAGCAGCGCCCACCCCATCCCACCGTGAAATATGTCAGGTTGTTCTTTACCTATTCAATCGTTCTGTTTCCACTTCAAACTCTCTTATCTTGCTCTCGGAGATGGCAGAGCCGTGTGAGTAGAGCGTCTGGAAAATTTCCTGGATATTGGAGCAGTCCTGAAGGGAGTGGGCCAGGTGTTCGGCCACACTGCTGGAAACCTGCACAAAGGAACACAGTTCCCTCCAGAGAGGCCGATCCAGGGACGCTGCTCCCCAGGTACACTTGGCACATCCCACGCTCTAAAGCCAAGATTCCTTAAGCATTTGGCACCAGGAGACAGTTACCCTTCTGAGTCTCAGTTGGCCTAATTCTAGCATTAAAAAGTGACTGTTGTATGAGCCACAATCAGCTCCCAACTGCACTTCCTGAATAGGTAATGCTGGGAAACAGGAAGCAGAAGGTCACTTCTCCCAGAGTCCCGCACATTCTGCACTTTAATTACAGTCTAGAATTCTTTCCCCTATTTTGACCTCCTGACACTCTATAGTCATAGTCTTTGCTGACTGTTGTCCCCTTTCTCCTCACAGTTTGGGTTTGGCACAGAGTCTGAATTCATGTGGTTTTTACTCTGTGTAAAGCTTCAAATTCAGAGATTAAAGTGAGTTTTGGGGTTGTTTTTTGGGCTCCCTCCTCTTGCCCTAGGTTCAGACAGCTAGCTCTCCCAACTTCATGCCTAATCATAAAACACACACCTTAAAGAACTGAACGTGTTCCATTGTCACCTCGCTAGCCATCTGTCTTACTCCCTTGAGGTTATAGGTGCTAGCTATGAAGTCTTTGATACTGAACAGGCAGGTCCTTGTCCTGTCCATTTTCTGCTCACTTTGGGCCCCACTTCAAAGACAGCGTTCCCACTCCCTGGACAGTGTGTTCCCCTTCAAGATGGACGTGCAAAGACAGAGTCCTTCTGGAATTTTGTAACTCCCTAGGTTTCCGTGGAGCACAGTGATATAAAGCAGATACTTCAAGACATCCACTGGCACCACCAGTAACTAAACAAATGTTATTTCATTTTTGGAAGAGTTCAAGTGTGGGAGGGGGCTGGAGGTGAGATATCTACCTTAAAAGCTGAAGTAGCAATCCACCATTTAGAGACTTTATACATTTTACTTTTCCTCTGTGGGATGAAACCATTATGACTTACTACTCAAATAACTGACAGATTTCTATCCTCTAGGAGCCATGGTCTGGGCGGCTGTATTGGGTTCTTTCTTTTCTTACCCCTCAACGACACTCACCCCAATGCTGCTGATTTCAGAGCCCAGGACTGGCCTGTCAGATGATGATGATTCGGATCTTGTCTTTGATAGCTTCACTCTCTCAGCAATCTGAAAAAAACAAAACAAAAAACAAAAAATCAAAAAGTCCAGACCCCCCCACACACATAGACTGAGCCACAATTACACAATTTTTAGCCCTGTAAACTATAGCGATTCATTAAAACACTTCAAAAAAAAATCCACTGATTCAATCCTGCTGCCTTACACTTAAAACGGGGCTTCTCAACCTTAGCATATCTGGGGCTGGACAGCTCGGTAGCTGGGGTAGAGAAAGTGGCTCTGCCGACTGGGCTATTCTGCAGCGCCTCTGGCTTCTAGCCACAAGATGCCAGCAGCACTCCAGTGGTAACCATTCAAAATGTTCCTTAGGGGATGGAGATCACTTGTGGTGAAGAAACAATGGCTTCACCTAACCTACTAAACTTGAAGGCTGAGAAACAGCTTTATTGTGGAGACTATTAACTCGGCCAGGCAGGAAACACCTGCTATTTGTACCACGTGACTTGTTTTTTTAAAAGAGAATGTACAAAAGCAGTGGGTATTGAGAACAAGAGGGAACGATGTATTTCTTTTCTTTTCTTTCTTTTTTTTTGTGTGACAGTGTCTATGTATTCCTGGATGATCTGGAAATCACAGGAACCCTCCAGCCTCTCCCTCCTAGCTGGAATTACAGGCATGCACCTCCACACTCAGCACTATGATGCATTTCTTTTTGCTGGCACAGCTGTCATTCTTCTGAGGGGGATATCATTGCTTCATCACTCAGGGTCCCCTAAGGGCTGATAGTTCCTTGAAAGCAAGTACCCATCTACTGTGAGGTTGCGCTTGACAAAACTCTCCGCAATGGCTTGTCAGCTGTGACATTTTCCAGCAGTCTGATTAATGAGATCTGGTATACAGGTTGCAACCGAGAGAGACTTAAACCTATTAGTGGGTTATCTCTCCCCGCAGCTCGGCTTGTGAGAGCTGACACTCAGTCCCAGGGGACGCCGCAAGGGGCTGTGCACTGGTATGCCTGCACAATGGTGGGCTCAGCCACAGCTGGGGTTCTCAGATGAGAAGTGTTCATCGCGGGAGCTCACCTTGGCAATGGGGATGTCATTGCTGCTACTGCTGGTGCTTAGCTCTCCGGTGCTGGGGTTAATCTGGCGATTGGCAGAGGTGAGGCGACCAGGGCTGGAAGGTCCAGTGGCCTGCACACTCTGCAGTCGAGTCTGGAGCTCCCGGACCTAAAACCATAATCCCTTTAGACAGAGTTGGTGGTTTCCCAGGTTAAAGAGCAAAAGAACCAGGCAGCCGGTGGCAAAGTTTTCAACTGTGACACTCAGCTGGCCAGGTCCACGGAAGCCATCGTGTCCTTAGGGGCAGTCACTGCTGCCAGCCACCTGTTATCTACAAGCAGGAAGAAGAATCTACAAACTAAGCACCGGAAGGGCCTGACACAGGTGGGAGGTGGGCCATTAAGGAAAGCCTGTCTTATATTTATCTGAACGCTATACCAGAAAAGCACAGGATGCCACAGTGGGCGCTGCAGAGAAGGATGTGGTCTCTAGTCTTAGGAAACTCAGGACCTGCACAGGGATAGAGAACAAGAGTCCCAACACACACACACACACACACACACACACACACACACACACACACACACGCCAGAAACAACAGTAGCAGAACTTGGGAGGACTGTACCTCCATCTGAAGCTACCTCTAGAGAACGGAAGAAGGTGTGTGAGAGGAGAGCTGGGTTCCATAGGAGAGCATGACAGGGTGGGCCTGGCAGAGGCCTGGCTGAGGCAGGGTGGGCTTGGACATAGAACTGCATGCACAGTTCTGTCTGGAGGATATGCAGTACTGGAGGAACTGAGTTATCAGAGACAGAGGCTTGGGGAGAGAGATGAGGTCAGGATGGAGTGATGGTGAAGGTGCCAGGAGCCTTCCTCCAGGAAACCAAGGCTAGGAGCATCACTGCTACAGTAGGGAGGAACACCAAGTTAGCCAAGGCATGAAAACACAAAAACAAACAAAACAAAACAAAACAAAACAAGGCCCTGTGAATAAGTTTAAGACACAAAAATTGGGCTGGAGAAATAGCTCAGTGGTTATGAGCACTGGCTGCTCTTCCAGGAGACCAGAGTTCGATTTGAAGCACCTACATGGAAGCTCACACCATGTTTACCCATAGTCCCAGGGGACCAGATGCTCTATTCTAGCTTTCACAGGCACCAAGCATACAAATGCTGCGCAGATATGCATTCATGCAAAACACTAACACCATAAAATTTTAAAAAATAAAATAAAATATGATACATTAACACTGCAATGAAAGTATCTAAGTCTCACTTACCTGTGGTTATTGCTCTGTGACCACCAAGGGGAGAAACATCCCAGAAGGTGGGGACAGTTGCTACTGTTCTGATAACCATAGGCATACTTTAATCATCAGAGTACAAGGACTATTATCAAACTTGCTACATAGCCAAGGTGACCTTGAACTTCTGGTGCTCCTGTAACCTCTTGAGTGCGAGAATTACAGGCAAATATTACCAAGCCTGGTTTGATATAACTTTGATTGGCTACAGCATGAGAAAGTTCTCATGAATGAAGCACTAGACTCAGGCAGCTTGGACTGAGTCCAGAAAGGCACACATGGACACTTAGATCTAGACTTTCTAAATGTTATGGTATACCAGATTCCCCCTTACAGGGCTACTGGGAAACTGAGGTGGCAGAGCCCCACCCCAGTGGTTCGGATTTATCAGGGATACACGAAGCCAGGAATCTGTAAATTTAATGAGCTCCACAAAGATGTGAATGCTGAATGTCAGGGAACCATACCTTGAGTGGCTCACCCAAGGCTACAAAGCATTATGATATCAAAGACAGGCAAAGCAGGGCCAAGCCTCTATGCCAACTCTTGCTGCCACAGCCCTTCCAGGCAAAGGCAGAGAGCAGACACACAGTAAACCCCCCCCCCCCCCGAGCTTCTAGAAAGCTTTCATATTAAATGTCTGGGCTATCTCTACCCTGCTATCTTGGGAACCAAAAGTAATTGAAATTTCAATAATTCATCAACATATTATAAGCCAAAATAGGGAAATTCCCTTGGAGCAAATTGCATTCAATAGTCAAGCCAATCAAAAGAGCCTAATGCTTTGCTGTGGCTTCCAGAAGCTGCGGATTGCTGGAAATGTGCAATGTCTTTACAACACAACAGACACAAGGGCCACAATCAAAACATACTAGACTGTGAAGACACATGCCTGCTGGAGTCCAACAGAATTCCTGATGGTAATTTATTCTGAAACAGTCCCCTAACCAACCAAAGGCAGTGTCAGTGTGGAGGTTCATCAGGCCACAGGGCAGAGGGGGGAGGGGCCATGCTTCCACTATGTTCCCTGGCAGCTTCCTTGGAGTCAGTGAGGTCCTGAATAATTAACAAAGTTAACATCACTCTAAAACTTACATTTAGTCTAAACGTGAAAGGAAACAAGCAATTGCCTGATCCTGGAACACCAATCAGTAGACTTGGTTAGTTTGGTTGGTTAGGATTTTTGAGTTAGGATTTTTTTTTTTTTTTAAGATTTGTTTGTTTTATGAATGCTCTATCTGCAAGCACACTTGCATGGCAGACGAGGCATCAGATCCCAATATAGATGGTCGTGAGCCACCATGCAGTTGCTAGGAATTGAACTCAGGACCTCTGGAAGAGCAGACAATGCTCTGAGCCATCTCTCCAGCCCTAGGTTCTTATTCTTTAGCCTAGGCTGGCCTTGGATCTTACAGGAACTCCTCTGCCTCCATTTCTCCAGTTCAAGGATTCAGGCAAACGCCACCACCATGGTTGGCTTTTGAGTAATACAAATAGTCCTAGCAAATTTATTTTTAAAAAATCATTAAAAATGACCCATAGTTTAGAAAAAAAATGCTTTCTAATCACAATGGTACTAAATGTTGACTGTGGAAAAGCTAAATAACACTAAAAGTTAAAAATTTAAAAGGTTCATATGTCCCTTCAAACTGCTCTCAGACAATTGTTTCTAGTCATTTCCCATATGCATTCATGTGGACAACTAATTTCTAATATATACATTCTTATTTTAAAAGCTAAGGACTCTGTGAAAATTAACAAACACCTTCCTTTTGGATTATGCTTTATCTGTAAATGACAATGTTCATCAGTAGGCGGAAACCCAGCTGAAGGGAGGCTAGTCAGCTATAGGGAAAGAAGGGCAGCTGGAGATTTAATGACCCAATCTCCTAGAGATTAAATGACCCAATACCAGAACTACCCAATAAACCACATTAGCTTAGGCAAGGGCCTGGAGGCAGGCAAACAGCTATCAGAGATCTCCTTTTCACTCCTCCCATGGGAATGGCTTAGATCAGGATTCCCTCAAAAGTGATGTCCAAATTCTACATAATACCTCTGAACTTGACTATGTCAGAACAATCCCTGCAGATTGGACACTACGGATCTCTAAGATCATCCTGGACTAGGATGCAGGACAATGACCTGCATCTTAAAAGAGAACAAATGAGGGTGCTGAGGCAGAGACATGTGATCCAGTGAAGGTCATGTGGAGATTCATATACAGAATGGCTACAAATCAAGAGCCATGACACAGGAGTTGAAAGATGGAATAAAGGCTGTACCTTTCCAACCTATAGAGTCGGTGTGGCCCTGCTGTTACTGAAGACATCTTTATTGAAGGAAATATGCTTTGTTTTTGTCTACAAAATATATGTTTTGGAATAGGGACAGACAAGAACCAAAGTGTATTCAGGGCAACAACTGGTGTGTCTAGGACAGCCATGTATTGTCCTGACAACTATTCTGCAGTGGGTTCCTCTGCCCCAGCTCCTGAGCCTGGGAGGCTACTTCCTTGATTCTCTTAAACTCAGTACATAGCTGATACCGATGCAGATGTCCAAACACTGGGACTCTGACGGTGTATAAGGTAAGGCTCCTGTTTTTCAAGTGCTCGGAATCTAGCAAAACATGACGGGAATCCATTATGGAAAGGGAGTCGCAAAGGAACATCAACTGCAGACGCAAAGGGTACCTCTCCTTCACAGTAGGAAGAAAAGACAGTGGACTCTTGCTTCCTTCTGTCTCTCATTTATGGTTTTGGGGGCTTGTTCTGTTTTGATTAGTTTACAGAGGATCAGAGCAAGAGGGAAGAAGGTGAAAACTTTATTGATGATATAGACAAGAACACTGGGGTTTCAAACAGTGAAGGAATAAAGACGTCAAGACACACCCCTGTACCTACCCAGACGTGTGGAGGCTAGTCCCTTCCACATGCCCCTGGTACAGTATGAAGGTAGGACTATCTTCAGACAAAATCTCTAGTTAATGACAACAGTGTCCCACAGCAGCTGTGTCTATGGTGGCAGCACCAAGGACTTGCAGTGTGCCTAGTTTACCCAAGGAGGTGATTTTAAATTGTATTTGACTAGAATTTATATTAATTCAAACTCGAAAAGTTGTATGTGGCTAGTTGTTACTGTACTGGTCAGTTAGGGCTGTATAGTTACTCAAAGAAATTAAACAGCTGCCCACACTTGAAGCTGGGTGACACTGTAAATCATGGTATTCCTCAGTGCAGCAGAAGTGTACACACAGAGAGAGAGAAAGAGAGAGAGAAAGAGCCCCTTCTCACTCCCCATCCCCAGAGAGAAAAATATCAGCATTGGACATGTGGAATTTGAGGAAACTCCTGCCTAGTCTACATAGAGAGTTCCAAAACAGCCAGGGCTATATAGAGAGACCCTTTCTTAACAAATAAACAGGAACTCTAAGGAAGCTGATCAGAGACAAAGGTATATACTTAGGAAGTCTGGGTATGGTTAAAGCCTAGGGAGGAGAGAAGGGTAGTTAGGAAGAAGACATAGGCAAGGGTCAGTGGAGGGCAGAGAGAGGAGCATCTGCTCCACTGGGGACAGGAAGAAAGGGCAGGCATAGGTAGGCAGAAAGAAGGTAAATTTGCAGAAAGAAGAAGGAAGGTGGAAGCTGAAGGGACTCTCACAGTGCATTTTTCTCTTCTAGATATAGTGAAGTGAATTAGCAGAAAGGAATGTGACCTAGAATCACAAAGAAAGAAAAGATTCGGGATGGTCAAGCCAATACAGCAGTGCCTAGGACTCAGCTGAGCTTTCATTCAAGTCAACACTGAGGAGGTATTTTTTTTTTTCTAACTCTGGAGACCTTATTAAAATAATAGTAAAAGATAGAAAAGAGAGAAGAATACATACGGGGCAGTCGTAGAAACAAGAGCGGGACAGACTTCAAAAAGCCAATAGAAGGCAGAAGTAGAACATTCTGTGGTGTATCTGAGGAGAGGTGGCCAGTCTTCCCACAAGATGGGCAGCAGGGAAAGATTCACACCAACAGATTCTCTCACAAAGATAAGCGTGGCTGAAAAGAGCTGTTCAAAGGTTGCTGTTCCAGTAACTGCACACAGAACAACTAGAAACTTCAACCTAAGAGGGCCTCAGCTAAATCCAACTGGTACTCCTGTGAACAATGCATGGAAATGTCGCATGAAAAACAGAGAGAAACTCACTTCCAAGGGTAAAAGAAAGATAGCAAAATCTCCAGGTGCCAGACATAAAAGCTGACGTTATAGAGGACAGGAAGGAGGGTGAGGGATAGGGAGGGAGCTCTTGGGCTAAGTGAGATGGGAGGCTGGCAAACTGTGACGCTGGGACAAGAACAACACAGGCAACTGTGTAGTAATCAGCCGCCACACAATTCATGGCGGTGATACCCACAAAGAGCTTTCTCCTAAGATCACTGAAGTAAGGCTGCCAGACTAAATTGCGGGGCTACTAGATGACATCAGTTATGGTGCTGACCAGGGAGAGTGCCCAGGCATCCATGGAGAGGGACGTGGAACTCACTTCAACACAGAGAAAACACTCGGGTAGGACGCAGGGCATAAGGAAGAAATTGGTGCCACCACCTTTACGCTGTGGACATGCACAACTTTCTAAAAAAACATAAGGCTTCCAAAGGGACGCTGTGATCCGGTTATTTCAAGGCTATGATTCAACGGGGCATGGACTCACTGGCTTTGTGGTCCCACACTTACTCTGCCAAACCAGGGAAAGAGTGGATCATTTTGGCCTACATGGCAGCTGACCTAAGCAGTTTAGGGCAAGAGTGCAAACACTGTGAAGAAACGGTACTTTGCCAGCACATGTCTCTTTTACGTGTACTTCTGAGCCTACTGTCTTCACCCCTTAACATATAACACTGCAACAACTCTCCAGATCCCCACTGGGACCGCCACCTGGCCAGAGAACACTAACCATTTATGAGGAGTACAAGTAAGTGAAAGAACAGAGCATTTCCTTTCTTGAGTCATTAAAGCAACTTTGCTGAGATTGAATCTGCTTTTTGTAAGTGTGAGGAAATAAGTGGCTATATGGCAGGATACTCGAAAGCAAATAATTATCTCATTTAATAATGAACAGAGAGCAATAATAAAATTTGCCTGCTGTCCCTTGGTTAGTGCTCTGCTAAGTAGCTCAATTTGTTAACTGACTGCATTAAAGATCTAATTTAATTAAATCTTGAACAAGGCTCCAAAGACCTATGGAGAGCACTTGGTTTAATTACAGGCAGGGGACAAGCACCAATTTCATTGATCTAGTCAAAGTCTGAGCAATAAAGATGGGCAAGAGAAAAAACTCCAGCCTCACTTGCTTTTCAGGCTACATTGATAAATTGTGATCTCAGAGCTGCAACAGAGACAGAAAGGCAAAACATCCATGCATTATGCAGACTCTGAGAGACAAAATGAAATTGAACCTTATCCTCTCTCCAAGGCTGCAGATCATGCAAACAGAAGACCACAAGAGACAAACCCCTGAGTGATGGGGGGGGGGGTGTCTCACAGTGTTTAAAGTCTACAGAACTGGCATTCAAAAGTATCTAGAAAATTCTTTTAATGTTCACAATTGTCTAGAAATGAAAAGGCGTTACTCCAGCTCATGGGTAAACATACAAATTCCAGAGGACCTTTGAAGAAATAACGCACATTCCTTTAAATTTTGTCATTTGAAGATAAATGAGGTTCACATTATATAAATTACATAAAATATAACAATAGCACAATAGGCTGGGTAAAAATGCTACATGTTTGATTGAAGTGCATGTACTCAGATGTGTATTACTTACATTTAATTATTCATTGTCCAGGTTAGAGACATTCAAACACCAAAGGATTCTTATCGATAAAAAGAAGGTGTAAAGGTAAATCTTCCATATGACTCAAAAGTAAGTCTTGAGCATTTACAGTGTGCTGGGCACAGCATAACTATTTTGTGAGTATTATTTAATCTTCCTGCACCAGGGACCACTGTTACTCTTAATGCATGGTGAAGCAAACAGACACAGAGAGGTCAGGTATCTTGCCAAACACTTGCAGGACTTTTGCAGGTCAGGCTGTGGCCCAGGCAGTCTGGTTCTGAGACTCTGCTATATGACAGATGTATCTCTATAATACGGTGTTCTTTGTGCTGGCCTCTAGAGCGGAAAAGAGCTCTGGATGGAAGGAAGACTCACTTTTTGTTTCTTTTTTAGATATAACCAAAGGCTCCCTTGTGCTTCAGCAAATCATATTAGAGAAATAAATTTATTTTAAACCACAAGATATGGATACACCCAGGGCCAGGGTTAATTTTGCAAAACATGAGCAGTGAGAATGCACACTATAAAAAGTAAGCACACACTTAATTAGACTATCAGTCATCAAGATTGGGAGTGTGATCCAGGAAATTACAGGTGGTATAGGCCTCCATGCTAAGTCAAATTCATCAGGATCCCCAGATAAAGCCTTTGCTGACTGGGAGTATCTGATACAGCTGGGTTCTAGAAACACGCTTATGTGAGTTCAGAAAGATGTTATCCACATAGAGACAGAATAGTGGGTCTTTAATTATGACATTAGCCATAATGAGGGACAGAGTTGACAACTTCAAAACCAGCAATTTATTCTATATCTATACCCAATAAAAATTAAAAATATTTGCATACAGGGTAAAAACAGAATGACTGGGGCTGGAGAGATGGCTCAGCAGTTAATACTGGCTTACTGCTCTTCCAGAGGACAAAAATTCAGTTCCTAGTACCCCATGTCTGGCAGCTCACAGCCACCTGTAATTCCAACCCCAGGGGATCCAACACCTTCTGGCTACCATAGGCATCTGTACTCTCTCAAGTGCCAGCACCCACATACAGGCACATACACATAATTAAAATAAAAAATAGATCTATGAAAGACAGAATGATTTACAAATGCCAACCCCATTGAAGAATAAGTTACTTCCCAGGTGAAGGACACGCAGCAACATGCCACACAGGTCCATGAGCCTACTAGATGCCCGTCATTCAACTCCATGTGAAGAATCACCCATCAGAGAATGGCTAGAGTGCACCCTCCTGCACTGAGACACACAGCAGAGGAAGCCTCCTAATTCAGAGGGAAGTTTAGAAGGAACTGGTTCTGTTAGCAGAATCAGTCCTTCCACCCTCGGCCCAATCACAGCTCAAAGCCAGAGCCAAAGAACTTCTGGGTTCTGGCAGGTGGACATGCATCTTTGGAAAAGTTAGTGCAAAGGCATCGATGTTGGACCATCAGCATCTTCAGTGACAGAAGTAGGTCCTGTCGCTGTAGTTCTCCAACAAGCATGGGTCCTCATGGTGATATGAGGACGCCCTGCCACCTGTGCAAAACCACATAGGTGCACACTAACAAATGTCTACATGTAGATATATGTACACAAGTACACAGGTACTCATACACATGTACAGTTATAATAGTCTGCAGAAGACACTTTTACATTACTCAATATAAATGAGAAGACTTACTATAGAGTTAAAGAAACGTGAACAAAGAACTAGGGGGAAATTTCTGTGTTTTCCAATTATAATATCATTAGACTGTCTTAGCAGAATATCTTAATTGAGTTAGTGGAAGAAACATAACCCAGTAGAGTAGATTGAGATTGGCCACCCTGACATAATTTTACCATCTCTCAGATTTAGGATTCCTGAGAACAGTGTATTTATAATCTTAGCTCTACCCCTAAGGATCTGTTTTGAACTACTTTTATGAATGACTTCAGAACTGATGAGTCCCAAGACTGAGAATCTGTAAGGTTCCCTTTGCTCTCCTTGCCCACCCATCCCATCCCAGACCTAAGCCAGGCCTGGCTGCAAGCTCACCCTTCTCCGGAGCCTGTCCCGCTCCTCACGGATGGCATTCATAGTAGCCTTGGTCCGGTTCAGCTCCTCCTCTTTGCTGCACAACATGGCGGTCAGGCTTTCATTCTCTTCCCGCAATCCAGCCAGCTCCTTCTCCCACCGGGACCGCTCCTCAGCCAGGTTGGGATACAGATCCCGACCAAGAACTCCCTCAATCTCCTCAACTGTCTGAAAAACACAGTGAGACATCAAAGCCAGGCTAACTCCCCTGGAGAAAGGGGTCAGAAAGGATGGCGACAGCCCTGAAGCCTGTGAGCCTGGGAGTGAGGTGGAGATCCCTACAACATAGCCATGCCCCTTGGTCATTCTCTCCTCACTTGCCTGAATCATGGTTTGTGTACTCAGCAGTCCCCAGAGTTAACAACACAGGGTCCTTCTGGGTGCTACACAAGGTTTATTTCCTTTAGGAGCGCCAGGGCTGGTCACTTTGCATACAGGCAGCAGGCCAGTGAGTGATCCTGATAATGCTGTGACAAACACGAGGTTGCAGGCGCACACAGTCTCTAATTGTAAGTTTCCTAAATTACAGGCTTCCCGTGAGCCAGCTCAGCAGTAAGGCAGGTCACACCACCGTTTCCCCCTCTTGGTGCCACATTGGAATTCAGGTGGTGTGAATGAGGCTTGGTCCCAAGACAGCAGAGACAAAAATAAAGTTTCAGTGACACACAGGAAAGAATGGGCCAGTACTGGAGGTTCCTCAGACTCAGGGATTGATTTATTTAGTTAATACGGTGGATACGAACCAAATAGAAGAAAAAAAAATTAATATTATTTGCAGAGTTCTTTTAAAATTTTCAGTTTAAACACATGCCTAAAGGATGGGGAGGATGCACACAGTTAGGACAAACTCCTCTGCTTGCTCTGAGAACTGTTTATCCATATTGTCATTTACAAAGAGCCCAGGCCAGCTGGTTGTCTAATGGAAGGGGAACTGCTGAGCAGAGAGAATGCAGAGTGATGAGAAACAGAAGAGTACCGCAGTGGCCAGCCATTCTCAAGAGCTCACACCAGCTCCCCTAGGAGGAACACATTCACCCAAATCTTGCTGCCCCTGTCCCCATGGTGCTTTGTCCTTCTTTTCAAATCCAAAAGAGTTTATTTGGCTCTGTTTTCTCTATAGCTAGTTACCAGAAGTTCTTGCCCACCCCAAGTGAGAAGGATGGAGAGCCTTCCTCCCACCCCCAAGTTAACATTACAGTCAAATCTGAGACTTGGGAGACTCTGGAGAAGGAAGCACCAGTAAGCGTCTGCTTCTCCTTTCACCCATTGCTAGCACCTGTCCATCTGCAACCTAGAGGAAGAAAACTGGAAAGGCAGCTGCAATAGCATTTCATGATTCATCTAGAGGCACCACCACCCTCTTGGGAAATCCAGAATTCTTCCTGACAGAAACCTGGGACTAGATTGTCCCTTTGCATAAGTTCCTGGAAGACTTGCAAGTGTAGATTGCTAGGCCCAGGACACTAAGCCAAGGTGAAGTAAGAGAAAGACACCTGAGGCCCAGGATCAAGAGGGGCTTGGCTTCCCCATTATTCCAAAAGAGGTGCATGCTCTGAGTGCCTCTCACCACCTATTTTCTCAGGAAGGGTGGGGCTGACATCCAGATACAGCTAGGGTTAGGTGACTTAGACAAGCAAAGTTGAATTCTCGAAACCTTAAGTCTATAAGAAAGCACCTAAGGTCAACTTGCAACCTAAGAGCACTACGGTGGCTGTGCATGGTGATGCGCACTTTAACCTAGTGCTTGGGAGGCAGAGGTAAGTGGATTTCTGTGAGTGTGCAGCTACCTTGTTCAGCAAGTTCCATCCAGCTAGGGCTGCATACTGAGATCTTACCTCAAAGAGAAAAGGGGGAAAAATAGTACGGTGGACTATACCAAAATAATGTGATTTAATGCTACTATAATGTGATGTTCTCCAAGTAAGTCATCCTTTTTAGTACAAAGCCATTTCTCTTTTTTTTTTCCCTCTGAAGTAATTTAGCCTGACAAATATTTATAGGGCTCCTTCTTCTAGCTGATGACTCGGTATGTTTGCATGGCTTTTGATGGCTAATAGGTATTCAGGAAAACCATGTGTCAAGAAAGGAGTTTGCCCTCTCTCCGTCCCTGACCTCAGGAAGCCAAGAAGAAGGGGAGGAAGGCCCACCTTAATGGCCAAGTCACAGTGCTCGCTGGCTGTGGTGAGCTGCTCAATGTGCCTGTCCACCTCGGCCACAGAGAGGCTGCAGCTGCTCTTCTTCCTGCTGCAGACAACACTCTCCAGCCCAGTCAGTACCCTCTGCAGTTCCGAGTTCAAGTCACTGCAGTTATCTAAGAGAGAATGAGGACAAAATCCATTAATCAGGCCGAATGGCAATGAACACTCTCAGTTGCTTTTGCCATAAAGGAGCTCATTGGGGAGCAATGGCATTTTGCATTTCCAAAGTCAGCATCACCACCCCAGCTGCTACCTGAGGCTCAGAGCCAACACAAACCTTTTATTAAGGAGTTTTATATGTTGGCCATTTTCTAAATACCTGCACCACCCAGAATTCTCTTGCCTTCCAACAAAGGCAACCACACTGAGTTTTGCTAGTAAGAGCACAGTGCCCAGAAGAGTCATTAAAAACCTCTAGTCAAGCCCTCTTGCTCAGCCATTCAGACCAACAGTTCAGTCAAGATCTCATAACTTCACTGAAAAAAACAAACAAAAACCTTCAGAATGAGCAACGCTGATAGACATTAAAAACAGAAACTGATTAAATAGCAGGCAACAGAGTCTATGTCAGAGACAGCCCCTGCTCCCCTTACTAGGATACCCATATGGAGGCTGAGCTGTCTATTGGCTACATCTGAGCAGGGGGTCTAAGTCTTATTTATGAATGGTCCTTGGTTGGCACATCAGTCTCTGCACGCCCCCAAGGCCCAGAATTGTTGGCTCTGTTGGTCTTCTTATGGAGCTCCTGCCCAGTGTGGCTCCTACTGTTCCTCCAGTCTTTCCTACTACTCCCTGTGCTCTGCTGTGAGTCTTAGCATCTGCTATGATCTGCTCCTGGGTCGAGTCTTTCAGAGGACATTTATGGTATGCTCCTATTCTGTTTTCTCTCTTCATCGCTTTGGACGCCTATTCTATTTGCCTTTCTGAATAAGAATTAATCATCCTCCCCAGAATCCTCCTTGTTATTTAGTTTCTCTAGGTCTGTGAATTGTAGTACAGTTATCTTGTATTATATCTGTTGATAAGTGAGTATATATTATGTATGTCTTTCTGGTTCTGGTTTATCTCACTCAGGATGATCTTCTACTTCCATTCAATGGCCTGCAAATTTCATGATTTCCTTGTTTTTAATTGCTGAGTAGTATTCCATTATGTAAATGTACCACAATTTTTGCATCCATTCTTCGGTTGAGGGACATCTAGGTTGTCTCCAGATTCTGGCTAATATGAATAAAGTTGCTATGAACATGGTTGAGCAAATGTCCTTGTTGAGCATCTTTTGGGTATATTTTCAGGAGTGGTATAGCTGGGTCTTGAGGTAGCATTATTCCCAATTGTCTGAGAAAGCACCACATTGATTTCCAAAGTGGTTGTACAGGTTTGCACTCCCATCAGTAATAGAGGAGTGTTCCCCTTTCTCTACATCCTTGCCAGCATGTGCCATCACTTGAGTTTTTTTTTTTTAATCTTAGCCATTCTGATGGGTGTAAGATAGAATCTCAGAGTCGTTGTGATTTGCATTTCCCTGATGACTAAGGATGTTGAGCATTTCTTTAAATGTTTTGCCACCATTCGATATTCCTCTGTTGAGAATTCACTGTTTAGTTCTGTACCCAATTTTTAAATTGGAATATTTGGTTTGTTGGAGTTTAATTTCTTGAGTTCTTTATATATTTTGGATATTAGCCCTCTACTGGATATAGGGTTGATGAAGATCTTTTCCCAGTCTGTAGGCTGTCATTTTGTTTTGTTTAAAGTGTCCTAGGTTTTACAGAAGCTTTTCAGTTTCATGAGGTCCCATTTATTGATTGCTGATCTTAGAGCCTGAGCTGTTGGTGTTCTGTTCAAGAAATTGTCTCCTGTGCCAAAGAAATCAAGGTTCTTCCCCACTTCTTCTAACAGATTGAGTGTGTCTGGTTCCTGGTGGGGGCCTTGCTAGGCCACAGAGGAAGAGGATGCAGGCAGTCCTAAGAGTTGCTGCGCTAGGGTCAGATGGTAGAGGAGGAGGGCTCCCCTTTCTGAGGACTAGGGGAGGGGAATGGGGGGGGAAGAGGGAGGGACTAGGAGGAGATGAGGGAGGGGGCTAAAATCAGGATGTAAAGTGAATTAATTATAAAAAGTAAATTTAGAAAAAAAAAACAGAAACTGAGGACTGTAGAGTTGGCTCAACAGTTAAGAATACTGACTGTTCTTCAGAGGACCCAGGTTCAATTCTCAGGTCCCATGTGGCAGCTCACAGATGTCTGTACCTCCAGTTCCAGAGGATCTGACACCCTCACATAGATATACATGTAGGCAAAACACTAATGAATATTAAAATAAATAAATTACATATTTAAAAAACCAAAAACCAAAAAACCCAAAACTGTAAGAAACTACCCCTGCCCCCATACAGCAACTATTAAAAAAAAAAAATGTTCCACCTAAGCAATTTAATCCATTTCCTCCACTGGGAGACTAATAAACTTCTAACAAATTCCATAGTTCTCAATGTAAAAGTAAACAATTCCAATCATTTCATTTTAATAATCTGGGTTACTCTTAAAGTGCTGAACTCCAGAGTCTGGTCAAGGAAAGAAAATTATAGTACGAGTTAGATACAAGTTATAAAATAGCTTATCTGTGAACAAAAATCGCCTTAAGAATCAGCCATTATTCACCTGTTGTTCTGGATTCTGCCTATTACCACCACCTTTAATTATTGTAGCATATTTTGTGTGGAGGACACTGCAATCTCCCAAAGCCAATCTTTCTCCTAAACCCAGTGTGTCCTCTGCATGCAAGAAACTGACACCTTCACAGTTTCCCTTCTGGTCACAGGCTCAACGCACCAACATGAACAACTGTTTTTTTTTTTTTGTTTGTTTGTTTGTTTGTCTGTTTGTTTTTCTCCCCTAAACTTTGGAGCACTTTGAAAAAGTTCTCAGCATGGTGGAAAGTAGATTTCTCAGGACATTTTAACCAACCTCATTTGGCTGCCCACATCTATTGGTTTCCTGAATATAGAAAGCAATCCAGCAGGAGGTTTTCACTCTAATCCATGTAATGATTCCATCTGCTTCTCAAAGTTGCTTCTTCTCACCTCCCCATCTCTGTGAGTGAAACCCACCATCCACTCAGTTACTCAGGTCAACTCTGAAACAGCCTTGATGCTCTTTTGTATCACATCCTAAACCCAATCCATCTTGTACCTACAACCTCCAAAAACTCATCCTCAGACTGAGCAACTGTTCTTACTCTCTGCTGATAGCACTGTGCTCCAAAACACCATTACTTCTCAGTTGGTTGTTCTAATGACCTCCTACCTTCACTCCCCACACAGTAGTTGGAGTGACACTTTTTAAAGGCATATATGGTACCTTCCTAGGGTAAATTGTCCAATGGCTTCCCCTAATCCTTAGCACTAAACTAAGATTAAACTCCTTACCACGGCCATTAAAAACTCTGCATACATATCCGAGACTCATGTCCTCAGTCCAGGCTGCACCATGGAATTCCTTGGGGAGCATTTATAAAATGCCAATGCCAGAGTCCCGCCCCAGACCAATTAAATCGCCATGTCCGGAGGGTGGGGCTTAGATACTGGAAATGTTTTCAATTCCTCAAGCAGCTTTAATGTGCAGTGTGGTTAGAATCACTAGCCTGGCCTCTGCTCCTCCATGCCCCTTCCCTGTGTTCCCTTCATTCTTTGCTACTATAGGGCTTCTCTCTATCACTGGAAGATGTCAAATTCTGATCTACCCAGATGCTCCTCTGCGATTTTCTCTGCCTACACTCCTTTCCACCCACCATGCAGCTCAAGTGCTGCTTCTCCACCAAGATCCTCCTGCCTGGAGCATGGGGATTCCCTCTCCTGTCTCCACCAGTCCCAACCCCATCATCCTGTTCTGTTTATGATAAACATCAGTATCTGATCTGACATGCATGTTTATCATCTAAAGACGCATGCTCTATGAAGGAAGGGACTTTGATCTTTCTGATCACTCCATCTCACCTGAGAACAGGGAAGACAATCAAAAACAATTTTAAAAGAGTAAAAATCTGCACTGTACAGTTGAGTCAGCAACACAGAGAAAGGAGACTCAGTCAACACCAGGGTACTTCACATTGACCTTAGGCTTTTCTTCCTCATCACGCACATGAGCTGCTGACAATGGAGGTGGGAAGGGAGGTTCACAAGGCAAGAAAGGGTGGCTCAGCACCAAACTGAGGCAAAAAGATCCAAGTGTGGAACAGCTAGTCCTGCTAACACACAGTCCAGTCTCTGAATGCCCATTCACACTCAGGTGCAGGTTCCCTGGCATTAGGAGCTTCATGACCACACATTCTCAGAGCTGCTAGTGCGCATCAGTAGAATGAAAAGGGAGCTTATGTTCAGCCCTTCCACACGTTGCCCACACAGGTCCACCTGATGGCATGTGAGTTAAACAGTCTCAGGGTACAGATGCAAGATGGTGGTCAGGCCTTGGGGGAAAGAAGCAGGAGCAGGGACAAGGGCTCTGGTAGTATCTCTCACCCTGCTGTCAAGACAGTGGCTAAGCCCTCACCACAGTCTAGAAGCATAGTTCCTAAATGAACAACTACCTCTGAAAGGCTCACAAATGCACGGCACCAACACTGAAGTCCTTCTCTCGGGACCTCAGTCCTTTTCTCAGGGACCCGCCACCAGCCTGGAAATGCTTCCCTGAAGACTACAGGGTCACACTGTCTAGTCAGTATCTAGTCTGTCTAGTCAGAAGATGGTGAACAGACAGAGCCTGATATACTGGTGCATACTGGTAAGCCCAGAACTGGGGAGCTAGAGCTAGGAGGTCATCCTCAGCTATGTAGTGTGTTCCAGGCAGTCTAGAGTACATGAGATCCTGCAAACAAACAAACAAATATATTCTAAATAGTCTGTGTCCCTCTGCTCTGAAAGGAGAGCTACAAATGTTTTCTTTGGTTTTAGGAAGGCAAATGTGTGTCTGCTAGGTGATGAACCTGCTCCCTATTCACACACACTCCCCTACTTATCCACTGACTGTCACTGTCCTCTGCCACTGTACTCTATTTGGAAGATAAGGTGGCCAGGCTAGCATGAACAAATGTGGGGCGCAGGGGTGAGGCATATCAGCACGAACCCATCCCTCACCAGCACTCATTTGTACTACTGCTCCAGACAGGAAAAATGGGAACTGGTGCCATATTTTTCCACATACTCACTTATAATAATTACAAACTTCTTTATTTGGCACAATCCAGCCCCAGCCAGAAACTGAACTTTCAATACCAAAGGCCTGAGATAGCCAATGCCTGCACGAAAATATAATAATTCTATCACTAAGGCCCTGCAGACAGAGCAGAGGGTCTTTCAGTGAGGTAACAGTCACAATAAGGCACAACAAAGTCAGTACCCCTCACAGGGTAGTAAGGTGTGACACCCAGGTCACTCCCACTTTCACAGTCTCACCAGAGGCAGGTGAGGGTCAACTTGAGGACTTCTGCTCGCTCACTCATCTAAGGTACGTGGGGTTGGCAGGAAAACAGGAACCACGATGGCAGCTTTCTGCAGCCAGGGCCATGTCACAAAGTACTGCAACCCAGAACAGGGCTCTCTGGACATACTATCACAAGCCTGAGCACTGCATTCCCTGTTACAGCCAGAAGAGTCAACAGAAGGCAACTGAAGAGGTATATTAACTCTGAAAGGGACTCTGAGAAATAAGGGGTTTGTATGCTAATTCTGTGGCTGGAATGTGAATGAAACGCTACATGAAACAGACAAGGACAGATGTACGATTCCACTTTTGTGAGCTGTTTAACAGCAAACGCACAGAGACAGAGAGCAGACCAGAGGCTGTGAAGGGCACATCAGGCAGTTACTGTTTGGTGTGTGCAGGGTTCAGAGACGGAAAAGGACAGCGGTGATGGATGGAAAACTGTGCATGCACCTAAAACTTCTGAGCTGTTCACTTAAAAATGTTTACTGCGCTGTACACTGTGATGAGTACATATAGAAAACCACAACAGAAACATATTTCAGTGCAGAAACTGGGAGCATAAAAGCTAACAAGCAGGCGGGAAACAGAAAACATCACCTTCAAGTTTATGCTTCAGAAGGAAGCTGAGGGGCTGTTCATTTTTAAAAATGTGCAGGGTAGGGTGGAAGAACAAGAGAAAAAGATACAGGAAACCTCAGCAACTGGTGAGAGTCACTGACTAGTTCGCACAGCAGGGACCTCCAGGGCAGGGCAGCACAGGAGGGACTTCAGCAAAGCTGTGCTGTACGTCAAGACGATGAGGTGATGGCTCCGCTCTCCCTCTCTCTTTGTCAAATGTGCATTCTTTAACATGGCTTATTTATATCATTCCTTGGAAGAAAAACCTAGGGGCAGCTTCTGACAAGCAACTACAAATAACAGGGAAGCCCAGCTAGTGGGACGAGGGAAGGTGGCTTTGGAAGTGAATCCAGACCTGCACAGCTGCAGGGGCTGATTTTGTCTATTTAGCCCTGAGCTTTCTGGCAGCCAGAGAAAAAATGAATTATCTCCTGTCAGAAGGCAGGAAGCATTCCAGTTTCGTAAGAGAGACAATGTAGGTTTGGAAATGGATCTGCGCGAACTTGGGTACTTGGGACTTCATCTGTATCTCACGTCTGTGTGCCTCCTCACCCGTGTCGCGCAGACGCAGATCTCACGCCTTCCTCTCCTATTAACCTTCAAGACAGAGAGTTCTCGGGAGAGCCAAGCTTGGATAATCTAAGCGTTTGACCCTCTGTGGTATTTAATTTTCTGTAACAGTGAGAAAGGACATGGAAGAATAATCAGAACAGAACCCTCCGTTGACTAGAAGGTGCAAACCAGGCAGGTACAGCCAAAGTTGTGTCGGCCCACCTGGCAAGCTTCCATGATGGAAAAATTTTTTTTTCAAAGTTCATTACAATTTATATTTATACAATTTATTCTTGGAGTAGCAGGTCTGTAAGTGCTAACCCTAGCGCAGCAACCTTCGGAGTGGTCAGCAGCTGAGCCGTCAGACCCGGGGTGTCCACAGTGCACAAGCCTGTGTGTAGATGGCCTGTCCCTGTTGTATACTTAGAAATCTGACAAGGAGGTAAGAGGACATCCGCCCTCGCCAGCGTTCTAGCCTGTGTTCCCAGTCAAAAGGAGGCTATGCGTTCACGCTGTCTCAGCCACGTTTTTCCAGCCTGAGGTTTGTTTTCATATTTGCTGTCGTCGCTTTAGGTTTCTGACAGTTTGATTCCATGGTTCTAGCTAATGTGCTTGTAAATATGAAGGCATAAGGATCACCAAACATCAGCTGTGTGAAGCTTCCCTCTGTAGTGGGCCAGCCGGCTGCCCGAGGTGTCCCTTTTAGGGCACTCCTCTGACGTAGATCATTGGTATAAAAGCACTGGCAATGCCCCCTAGAATGCAAGGCTCTGCTGACATATCTGTGAAAATGGCTCCAGTTTCATATTTCACCGTGGTCTGTAAATCCCAATCACCTGAATAGCACAGCTGAAAGGCAAGGTAACGCCGATCACTGCGGAAGATGGGGGAAACCTTTAGGGTAGCATGAGGTGACACTTTGGCAACCTGAAAGATTAAGTCTCCTTGACATCTAAGACGCAACTGTGAAGACTGTGGAAAGCATGTTCTGAGGAATCCCAGGCCCTCACTCTGTGTGTGCAGTCACAGGTCCCTGTGCTGTCCTTTGCTGACCCCTGCACACTTCCATGCTGAAAGGAAAGGCCAGTCTCAGTGCTGAACACCCCCCAGAGCTCTGCTCAAAAGCGTATGTGTGTGCATACGCGTGCATGTGTGTGTCTGTGTTTATACATACACATGCTCTAGCAACCAAGTGTCAGCAATATAAAATACTTAAGAGTGATCACAGTCCCCATGATGGTTGTCAGAGTGGGAATACTAGCATGGGCCTGGATTTTGTTTCCAGCATAGACTAAACAGGCTTTCAGAGCCTGCTCAGGTTTTAAGGCAAAATATGTCGTAAGTTCCAACCAAGGAAAACACAAATCAACTGAGGAGATGTGGTCTGTTTAGAAAACAAGGAATGTTTATTATAATGACAGCAGCAGGACCTTGTCCTGAGTAAACTTGGAAGATCAGTACTTTCCCATTCCATTTCACTCACACCTAACTCCCTTCAGGAGGCTGCAAATGTACTGACCAGCAGCCTCTGAGAAAAACAGCACGCTGAGCAGAAAGATAGCCTCACCTGCTTTCAACTGTATTTACTACAAGGAAAAGTCTAGAAAGATTTCTGGTGGCCATTTCAGTTACTCAGTCCTGATAAAATTCCTACACAGGTCTTCGTTTTCTTTTCTTTTTTACTGTATGTATATGAGTCCTTTGCCCTGCATATATGTTAATTTAGCACATGGTCTCTGCTGAGGTCAGAGGAGGGTGATGGAGCTCCTGGAAATGGAGTTACAGATAGTTGTGAGCCATCATGTAGGTGAGACGAGAACCAACGGCTTCTGCAAGAACAAGTGCTCTTAACCACTGGCCCAACTTTCCCGTTCCTTATTCACAGTTCTTAATTGACCAGGTTCTAGTCTCTGAGGAAAAGGGCACCTTGGTAAGACTTCCACTGAAGCAGTCATGCTTTGGACCTCAGGGTGACCCTCACTGTAAGCCTCTTGGGAGAGATTAAGTTGCCCAAATTAATTGAAAAGAATAAGACATGGCAGGAAGGTTCAACCCTGCTACATCAACTAGTCAGACTGCAATTCTAGTCCACTCTAGCGCTATCATCCTGGAAGCTGGCTTATCAAAGTTTCCAATGCAGGTCATAGACAATCCGAGCTGCATAGGGAACACAGGGCACCCAGCCACCCCAGGAAGCAAGGCTCTCCATAGCAGCCTTAGGGTCGTAAAGGGTACTTTCAGAAGAGTCCTTAATGCTGGCTCCTGCTCCTTGACACTTTCAAACATTTTTTTTCTTTTGCTGAAGCCATTAGGGCTCATCAGCCAGTAGGCCAGGAAAATCTGACTTTTACCTTCAATATATTTTATGACTGCAGCCATGCCAAAAAGCCAGGCTTCGTGTGTAAATTCTCCCTTGGCCGTCCTCCAAAAATGACTCCCACTGAGGGAAATTACCACAGGTCACAGCAGCAGGCAAGGCCTCCTGGTGAACAGCAGTGAACTCCGGCAAAGTACCTATCTCTCACTAGAACTTGAAAGAGCTCTCTAAATACTAACCCAGAACCCCTCACCAGTCACATAAGATCGATGTGATCAGAGATGTTGTTTTATAAGCAGTGTCCCCAGCGGGGTTTAGTGGTTGTATTAATGTAGCCAGGGGAAGAGCCTGCTGGAGGGGCCACCACACACAGGCTCTGACATGTGTGAAGTGGTGAGCCTGTACACACTCATGTGTTCCTTCCTGTTGCCACACCAGCATGGCTTGGCAGGTGAGTGTTGCTCCCCATCCTAAGAGCAGCGAAATTTCAGCCAGCTACAGTTAGGCCAGGTGCTTGTGATCACACAGCTGTTCCCATAATCCCCCATCAGCACCGAGACCTCAAAGGACGTCGGGAAGCTGCAACAGCAACTGCAGGCAAGTTATGCTGTTCAAAGAGGCATTCGGGAGCAAAGCCATCTACAGAGACATGGCAACAGCCAAACCACCTCTTAGCCTGGACAAGCGGCAAGCGGCTGGCCTTCCTTAAACCTTTCTATTCTGCTAAAACTCCAGGGCCTTCTTCCAAGCTGAGCACCAATCACAAGGAATGGATGAAGCAGCAGACACAGAGGCTATGATCAAAGCACACAAGCTGTTTTATCCATCTGCAAACCCCAATGTGTTACAAGATACAGAAAAGAAAAATTCTAAACGATGATCCCTATCTCAGTTCTGTTCAGTCACCTTCAGTTTTGAAACAACTATGTGACAAGGTTTGAGAAGAAGGAAAAGAACTCGCTGTGCTGGGGAGCTCTCTCTTCTATTTAGTGGCAGGGGTAAGGCAAAGCCTAAGTGGCTTGTTTAGTCCTCCAGCCCTAGGACGGTGCTCAGGAGCTATTGTCCAGAGGGGCAGCCAGGCTCTAGCAGGTGGTGATTGCAAAGAAAAGAACAAGGGGATTGATGAAGTAAACAGATAACTTACTGCTTTTGTTTTTGTAAACCAGAAAAAATACTGCAGCAAAATGCATCGAAAATCCTGCTTGAGGAAACCTCTGGGTTCCTAATGCAGGTTCACAAATATAGCAACCATAATGAAATGGATGCTTTTTAATGATTTCCTATAATGGTGTTTATATATGGAAGCTTTTTACCCTATTGAAGCAATTTAATCGGAAAATGGCAGAGGAAGAAGAGGCAGGCAGCCAGTTCCAATCAACAAACATGCTGACTATACTCTGCGCTACAATTTCATGAACTCTGCCAAGTTGTCCCCTAAGTGCCTGACTTCTCTGAGGACTCAATAGAGAACCTCTCATATCAGACTCCTCCTTAACCTTACCACTCCAGTTCAATCCTCAAGTATCCAGCTATGCCTTCTAGGAAGATTCCTCCCAGGCCCCACTTGGCAGGTCCTCACCCCACTGGTTCTTCTCTATCAAAGTATCCACATCCTCTGAAGACTTGTGAAGAAGGACAAGAGAGCATCCATTGCTACTTGATGTGTCCTTGAACAACATTAGATTGGAATACAAGGCCATCAAAACCCCTGCCCTATACAGCCTGCACTCTAGCATGAGACAATGACTGGCAATATGCAAGGAAATAAAAGCAAATACAGCCTTTCCACAGAAAGAGCTGAGGAGTGAGAAGGAAACCAGAATAAAGGAGAATGCCTCATGTGTACTGTAGCAAGGGGCACTCCCAACACACACACATGCTGGCAGAATCTGGCCAGGCTGGAGGGACAGCAAGAGAGGAGAGTGTGATCAGAGATGGAGGACCAAGAGGAGGAGAGGAGGGGTGTGGTGTCAGGAGCTCCAGGCTTTGTGGGACACCATGGTGTGGAGACTGGATGTCAGCGGGGGTTTGATTTGAATGTGGGAGCGCAGCCTCTGATGGCAGAGTGTGTGCCTTTCAGCCCCAGCAGCTAAGGCAGCATGCAGTGAGTTTGCAGCCCCAGTGCCTAATGCAGCACACCAGGAATTTGGAAGACAGATGACTAAAGGCTTCTCTGGATAAGCCGAGAATTCGTGCTGACACCAGGCAGAGGCCGTGCCCCTACAGGGCTCAGTTCTGCCAGGACACATTCTACCAGTACAATTAACATCCATTTCCAAGTGAGGTCCAGGGTGGAAGAAAGCACTTGAGATGAATGATGAGGGAAAATGGAGATGCCTCGCCATGCAGACAGACAGCTGTGAGTTCCTGCCTTCGGGAATCAGTGCGACAGATGCTATGTCATGTCAGGAGCTCTGCGACATCTCCCAGGAGAGAGGCCTATTGAAGTGGGTTTGTGCCTGCATTTCCCAAACTTAATTATGTGACTCTGTTAGACTGTGGGCCATCTATTAATTTCATAAAATACAACTGGAGAGAAAGAAATGTAGGGGTCAGTGTAGGACTGGTCCTCTGCAGTGACTTGGACGTTGTTGGCTGTTTGACCTTGCTTGGCTGCAAGTTGGATTCTGGAACAAGAGACTGGAAGCTCTAGACAATCACAGTGCTGATATGAGCTTAGCACATGGGACTCTCGCCTCAGGGTTGGCTGGCGGCAGATGGCTGTGTGTGTTATAACATTTAGTCTGGACCCTGGGTTCAGATGAATTAGAGGGAGACAGCCCGGGTGCAAGGCAAACTGATCTGAACCCAGACTTGAGACTATCTTCCAACTGCTTGAGCTGGAAGCAGTATTTTCACTTGTGCACAGTGCAGTGCGGCTTATGCTGCTCTCACTTAGAGCACACCTCTCAATGACTGATCCATCCTATTCGCCTTAGTGTTTCTGACTGCTGAATACTTATTGCCTCGTCAGAACTTAACAAAAAGATACCCCTCCCCTCGGTTTTTTCAGACATCTTTGACAGGCAGGCTAATTGCCACATTCATTCATTCACTATAACAGGATCTTTTAACACGTGGCACAAGCCAGGCCCTAGGACTAGGAGATAAAACAAACACCACACAACTTCCTAAGAGAGTTTAGCAGGACGGTTAGCGAGGCAAATAACAACATGATCTAGAACTCAATGTCCTATGAGAAAGAAAAAAGAATGCTGCATCCACAAAACCTCACACACTCTGAGGTTTTCTGAGAATGTTCATTTATCCTGAAACTGAACTGAGAGAATCAACCCAGCCTCCGATCCCTGCTGATCACTGCTACTAGCTCTGGCCCCAAAGGCTCAGGGTCCAGCTGACTTCACTTATTTGCACATCAGCTCCTGCTTCAGCCACAACCGAAGGCATGTCCTTAAGCATCTCTACCCCAGGTATCTCAAGACACCTCAAGTCCATGACCTCTCAAAGACAGACGGTCTCCACCTGTCTCTTCCTTCTCTCTATGCAAAACGGAATGGAACTGAGAGTAAAGCCCTTGTCCTTCCCATCATGGTCTCACATGAGGCGTGGCCTCACCGCCCATGCACTGTGCACATTAAGCATCTTATGAGAGACTCAGACCTCTGCTTTATACCGCTTCCAGTTCTTAATCAAATCTCGCCCAATTCATACCCAGCTTTTTCCTACATTTCAACTGTCTCGATCCTATTCCATGCAACAATCTGGTCTGCCCAGACTTTTCTAATGATTTCTTAACTAGTTTCCCTAACACTCTCTTGAGTGATTTACAATGCAATTGTCTCATGCCTCTACCCACCCGTTAAATCTTTTAGTAGCTCCTGGTAGGTCTTTGGATTAAGAACTCTAACATGTTCTATAAGATTCTGAGTGAGCTGGCTCCTACCTACGTCTCCAGCCTTCATCATCATATCACACTGGTTCTTCACCATCCTGAATACATTCTCCATCCTCACTAAACACCCTCACCTCCTCCTCTACTTGCGTGAATGACATAGATTCTCCCAATCTTAGTTCATATGTCACTTCCCAGATCAAGACTTCCTAGAACCTTGGACTGAATCAAATTCCATGATTCGTGATGTTACAGCATTTATATGGGTGTATAATGAAACATACATGTGTAACAGTTGGTTAAGATCGTGTTTTCTGGGCTGGAGTGATGGCTCAGAGGTTAAAAACACTGACTGTTCTTCCAAAGGTCCTGAGTTCAAGTCTTGGCAACCACATGATGGCTCATAACCATCTATAATGAGATGTGGTGCCCTCTTCTGGCGTGCAGTCACAAATGCAGGCAGAGCTCTTTATAAATAATAAACTAATTTTAAAAGATCTTGCTTTCTAACTCAATTTTCAGCTCTACAAAAACTCAATGTACTTCTCACCCTTCTCTTTGCTTTTCCTCCACCTCCTCACTATACCTGTGCACATCTATCTCTGAAGACATGGAAAGTTTCATTCTTCTGACTTTACACCCATTCAATCACAGAGATCACTTTGGCTAAGACAATTTTGAATACTCAGCCTCAGTCTGTCTTAAGAACCCAGTGGGCATTCCCAAGCAGACCAGTGGTTTACAACATCTCACCAGTGGCTTTCATGCTATTTGGCATGCAATAGACAAATTTTATGAAATAATGGTGTTGCTCTACTGTTTTCCTACTTGCTTTCACTTCTAAAAGACTTTATAAATCTAATTCTAAAATCTAATAATAGGTCATGGCCTACAGTTCAAAACACTGTTCCTCAAAGAGCTCCACCTGGTTACTTCTTTACTTGACCAAACATAATATTAACTATTTCTTAATTTGTTTCTCAATCAAATTTCTTACCAAGGAATAAAATCATCCTTTTAGTCACTTTGGATCAAAGTGTTAAGGACATTTTGGATTCTCCCTTTTTGTACCATGGTTGCTAAAATCCCTCTAGGCTTCTACTGCAGAGCTCTGCAACTCTCCTATCCTTAACATTCCCAACCAATCAGCTCTGAAGGAAATGTGACCATGAATACTGCAACAATCTTTTTTTTAATTAAGTTTTTATTGTTTTACATTAATTACATTTTATTTGCTTTGTATCCCAGCTATAGACCCCTCCTTCATTCTCTCAATCACCCATTCTCCCTCAGCTCCTCCCATGCCCCTCTCCAAGTCCACTGATAGGGGAGGTCCTCCTCCCTTTCCATCTGACTCTTGCATAGGACTGGCTGCATTGTCCTCCTCAGGGCGTCAAAGAGCCTGCCACTGAGTTCATGTCAGAGACAGTCCCTGTCCTACTTGGATACTGAGCTGCCACGGGCTACATCTGAGCAGGGGTTCTAGGTTATCTCTAGGAATGATCCTTGGTTGGAGTATCAGTCGCAGAAAAGACCCCAGTACCCAGATATTTTGCTTCTGTTGTTCTCCTCGTGGAGCTCCTGTCCTCTCCAGGTCTCACTATCTCCCTGTTGTTTCCTAAGATTTGCTGCACTCTGCCCAAAGTTTGGTTATGAGTCTCAGCATTTGCTTTGATACACTGCTGGGTAGAGTCTTTCAGAGGCCCTCTGTGGTAGGCTCCTGTCCTGTTCCCTGTTTTCTCCTTCTTTCAATATCCATCCTGTTTGTCTTTCTGAGTGAGGGTTGATCATCTTACCCAGGGTCCTCCTTCTTGTTTAGCTTCTTCAGGTTTATCCTATCTTATAGGTCTAATATCCACTTATAAGTGAGTATATACCATGTGTGTCTTTCTGCCTCTGGGATACCTGACTCAGGATGGTCTTTTCTAGTTCCCTCCATTTGCCTGCAAATTTCATGATTTCCTTGTTTTTAAATTGCTGAGTAGTATTCCATTGTGTAAATGTACCACAATTTCTGTATCCATTTCTCCATTGAGGGACATCTGGGTTATTTCCAGGTTCTGGCTATTATGAATAAAGCTGCTATGAACATGATTGAACAAAGATCCATATTTATCCCCCCGTACAAAACTAAAGTCCAAGTGGATCAAAGACCTCAACATGAAACCAGACACACTAAATTGGTTAAAAGAAAGAGTGGGGAAGGGCCTAGAACTCATTGGCATAGGAAACAACTTCCTGAATAGAATACCAACAGCACAGGCTCTAAGAGCAACAATCAATACATGGGAACTCACAAAACTGAAAAGTTTCTGTAAAGCAAAGGATACTGTCGTTAGAACAAAACGACAGCCTACAGACTAGGAAAGGATCTTCACCAACCCTATATCTGACAAAAGGCTAATATCCAGAATATATAAAGAACTAAAGAAGTTAAAAAGCAACAAATCAAGTAATCCAATTAAAAAACTGGATACAGAGCTAAACAGAGAATTCTCTGTAGAGGAATATAGAATGGCTGAGAAATGTTCAACATCCTTAGACATCAGGGAAATGCAAATCAAAATGACCCTGAGATTTCACCTTACACCCATCAGAATGGCTAAGACTAAAAACTCAAATGACAACACACGCCAGAGAGGATGTGGAGAAAGGGGAACTCTCCTCCACTGCTGATGGGAATGTAAACTTGTACAACCACTTTGTAAATCAATCTGGCACTTTCTCAGACAATTAGGAATAGCGCTTCCTCAAGATCCAGCTATACCACTCCTAGGCATATATCCAAAATATGCTCAAGTACACAACAAGGATATTTGCAACAGTCTTTGTAACATAGCTTCCTGCTTCTAGAATGTTCGAACGGAGGTGAGAGAGACATGCTTAAATAATATTCAAATAAAAAAAAAAACCCTACTAACTTAGCTCTCTAGTATACTGTGGTCAATAAGGTAGTGAACAAAGGATTAAAATGAATGTGTGTTCATCCACTCATCAGATTCCTTGAATAATTAAATTATAACCCAGGCTGCCTTGTGTTTCTAGGGTTTCTCTTGTAACCCAGAAACTAAGCCCCTGCTTGGTAGGAGGCCTGTGGAGACTCACCCATGTCAGCAGTGACCATCGTGGACTGGTTTTCAGGGATGGAGACAGAGGTCTGGTCTTGGTCCACACTTCTGGAGTCCTCGTTGACCTCTTGTTGGCTCTGGCTGAGTTCTGACCGTAGTTCTGAATATTCATCTTCCTCCCTGGGAAAAAGGAGAGTCAACCACCACTGACAGAGGATGTACAGTGAGTATACGGAAAATATATTTTGTAAGGAAGAGGCGAAGACCTTTTGAAAAAGATTAGTTTTCTCATCCAGGCTGCAGGCAGTAGGATCCCTTCAAGACCACACAGATGGTCATATCTAAGATGATGTAGTATGTGAAAGTTCAATGCTCCTTGTGCATCCACACAGCTATGTAGCAAACAAAATATGCAGCAGCCTATTGGAAATATTTCTCCTCCAAGATTTCCTGAAAAGGTTAGAACCTTTCCTCTCCCTCAGATTATGAGGTAATAAAGAACAAAGTCTACTAACATTGAGGCTGCAATGAACAAAACAATGAAGAATGTGATAAAACACAAATTACACACCCTCATTTGGAGGGTGCTGCCACGGACTTCCTTCCAAGAACTTGACACAGGGAGGAGATAAGTTGAAGCTACTGAGAAACTTCATGTGTGCAGCTCAAACCGGACTCTGGGTGAACAGACTGGCATATCTACATGTGGCAGCTTGAATGAGAGACTCACAAGGGGTATTATTGGGGGTGCAGCCTTGGAGAGGGTGTGGCCTTTTGGAAGAATTATATTACTGGGGATGGGCTTTGAGGTTTCAGATGCTCAAATCAGGTCTAGTGTCACTCTCTGTTCTGGCTGCCTTTATCCAAATGTAGAATTCTCAGCTCCCTCTCCAACACCATGTCTGCCTTTATGCCACCATGCTTCCCAACTTGACAATAATAGACTAAACCTCTGAACCTGTAAGCCAGCCCCCAGTTAAATGGTTTCCTTTATAAGAATTGCCACAGTCATGGTGTCTCTTCACAGCAACAGAGACCCAAACTAGTACACTAAGAAATACTACTCTTATGTCCCTCAAAAGAGAAGGGTGAGAAGGATGCATTGGAGAAGAGATCCCATTTGATGCTCTGTTTCCTTGATTTTCTACTTGCATTTACAGATGAAAGGCAACACTAAAACACATCTGTTTCACTCCCACGTGTTCACCCATTTTGTCTCAGTCCTTTGAGATCATTCAACCTCTGAGCCATGCTATTAGCAAACAGGAAAGCTTCTAACTGGAATGCGCATCTCAAAGTGCCTGCCTCAGCTCCTCCATATACCATCACCACACCTGCCACACACAGACATGAAGAAAAGCCTTTATTTTCCAAGTGAACCCAAAGACTGCATCATCAGGGGATGTAATTGTGGGCACAGAATGTCTACTTAGTCTGGAGGAGAGGGTATTCGTGAAGAAAGCTAAGAAGAGAAGACATTCACCAGCCTCATGGTAATTTCAAGCTGTCAGCAATCAGTGCAGGAATGAAGGGTGTGAAGTCTGCAGTCCAGGGTTTTGAGTGGGATGGTGAGTGGTGTGGGCAAGAGGCAACTGAAGAGACAGATGTCTAAGCCAGATAAATGTGAATATCTCTCTAACGTTCTTGGTTCTCTCAGAAAAGTAATCTTCTCTTAAGGGTTTTATCTGTTTCATCAATGGCCCATGCTGAATGAGAGACTTTATATGAAAGCCACTCAGAAAACTAGGAAGGCGTTCAATAGTTAGTTACAAAGCCTTTGGCTATACAAAATATGGATTAGAATGGGAGTGAAGGTAAAAATAAATACAGGTTAATAAGCTGCGGATGTTAATTATTTAGACATCTACAGGGGTCAACAATAATTAGGTTTAGGCAAGAAAACAATTAAAGCGTACTCTTCTATTAGTCACCTTTTGATGTAGAGGGTAATTGTTTGTGAACTGATATGTCAGCTCTTCTTTTAGTCAGCATTTAAAATTGGCTTGGCAGATTCCGAACACATAGTTCCTGCCAAATCTGCTTTATACCAAATTGCTTCCAGGGATTAGTAGGAATAACTTTATAAAAGAGTGACTAGGGAGAGAGTGTGAGAAGGAAACATGACAGAAATATCTCCTTTGGGCAAGTCGGAAGGAGAATGATATCACATTTGTAATGTCACCTGGGGCTGGAGGCTTTTCATGTCATGAAGTGCAAGCTGAGGATCCCATCTCCCAGGAGACAAACATATCCCCAAACATTTCTAACCCGAGATGTGCCGAGAAGGAGCACCGCTCCAGGCCGTGAGAAGGAATGAGCACGTACCAGGAGCTCAGCACTACGAGGTGCCGAGTGTGGCAAGGAGCAAGTGGAGCTGTCACCAAACTGGGGCAGGGACTTGACTGGGAAGTGGGGAACAAAAGAAGAATGTATTGTAATAGAGGAGGCAAAAAAATTGGTAGAAATAAAATTATGACAAAGGAAGTCTGAGAAGACAGGGGTAGAAGCAAATACTGCCAACACCTCTTGTAGAAATGTAAGGAGTGGAAAGCCTGACACGAGGGGCTAAGGTAAGCCCACCTGATCCCCAGTGAATCCCCCAATGGTGATTTGAAGGATTCTGGACCAAAACAACCTGCACAAACAGTTGCTGAGCTGGGAAGTTAGTTTATGAAAATATCGGGGGCCGGGGGGGGGGGGGGTTCTTGACACAGTGAGATCTAAAACAGGTGAAACTCAGCCTGAACAACAGAAGGTATGGGCAGCCCCAGGCCTCTCCCGAAGACTGTAAGAAACAGTGATTTACAGAGTTTCAGCAACCCCACAGCATAGGTCCTGAAGGGAAGCTACAACCTTTATCAGCAGAGGACAAAAAACCTCTGTCAGATGCCCCCGCAGGATGTCCAAAGATGATGGGGTCCAGATGCCCCTGCAGGGTGTTCAAAGAAGGGGTTTCTGATCCACCAAGAGCAATGGACTGAGCCTGAAGACCACTAGTGCAGGGCAGTTTTACCAAGACGAGCTCATGTGTTGTGTAGATGAAGCTGTTGGGCGGCCTTGAGTCACGCAGTGAAGGTGTCTCAAAAAGGGTTCATGGTGAACCTCTCAGAATGACTGCATGCGCCTCTTGCTTTTCTAAACACAGTACTTCGTGTGTGTGTGTGTGTGTGTGTGTGTGTGTGTGTGTGTGTGTGTGCGCGCACACACATGCATGCATGCGGGCACTTGCGGTCTGCTTTATGTGTATGTGAGTACGAACTCCAGAGGGGGACGTCAGCTGCCCTGTTCTATCATTCTGCACCTTACTATCCTGAGACAAAGTCTCCTGTTGAACGAGGAGCTCACCAGCAAGCTCAGCAACCCTGTCTGTGCCCCTGTAGTGCTGGTCATGCTAGTAATCACATTCAGATTATTTTTTTTCAACATGGTGCTGCAATCCAAACCTAGGTCCTCAGGCATGTGCAGCAAATGCTTTCATCAGGTTCCCTATATAGTAACTCTAATCCATCTTGTGGCAGATTATTTCTTTGAATTCTCCTCTCCCAAATCCATTGTTAATTCCAGTGATAAGAAAACACGAATTAATTCGCCAAAGTGACTGTTAGCCACAAAAGTAAAAGTCATCTATGGGGTAGATGGTTCCTAAAATGGAGTTAACCAAGTCTCAAGCGTTTGTCCTTGGGATGTAAAGACTCAGGATCCCAAATGCCCACAGTTCTGTGCACTAGAAGCCACTGAGAGGGTTTCAAAGGGCTTTGTTTATTCTTGCAATCATCAACACTTGCTTCCAGCTGTAACAGTAACAAAGTCTCCTAGGGTGGTAGGCTCTAGAACATGCACACACAGAGCCACGCCATGACCACCAGTGGCAGAAAGGCCACCATAGAAGACTCCTGAAGACCAGAAGAGCCAGAGTCAATACTTTAAAAAAGGACAGCCAAAACATGGAGATGTGGAATGACATACAACTGCTCTGCAGTGCAGCCTACTTCCCTAGTCTAGAACCTGTGAAATCAATCTTCTGCTGCAGCCGAAGGAGTTCTTTTTCCTCGTGTTTTCTTTGCTTCAGGGTGAAATCATTTAGTCATAAAAGGGAAAAGTTGACTAAAGCGCCGTTCTCATGTGCTTTAGACAGGGACCTGACGTTTCTATGCAGGGAAGAATGCTGAGAAATAGGACATCACCAGCTAACTTCACACACATCCATCTCTGCCATGAGGTTGACACAAATTGGAAGATGGTCTGGTTGGTTGCTCATCGGCCTTGGTGGCTGTTGGTCAGTTATAATTATCAAACCCATCCCACTCGAGCCCATAGGTTTTTCAGTTTTTTAAAAAATTGATCCACGTTTTATCTTTCTTACAAGGAAAGGCAGACCTTCCCTGAAATGGCTGATATATAAAAGAAATAGATTCCACTCAATTTTCTTAAAGAACCTATTGCAAGAAATAGGTGGTAAATTGGGGTAAAGTGTGGCTTTCTGGACTTTACCTCTTCTTTCCCATACAACAGAGAGGAAGACAGAGCCTGTCTATGAGCCTTCAGGTGAGCACCTGAACAGAGGAAACGTTCTCCCATAGAGATAAGATCTCATTCTCAACATCTAAGAGCCACAGACAAGGACTTACAGTACTCAGCAGGGCTTATGCACACCCACCCACCACACGGGAAGGCATGGGGAGAGAAATATGATCTTTCTGAGTTTTATTTCACTTTTTTAAAGCCCTCAATTAAACAGAAGACCACATTTTGTTGGGGAGATACAGAGGTCTTGGTCAGTGTTTTAGATGCCGCACATGGTTGACACATGGGTTGAAATATCAAGAAGAAAAGCAGGGTCCTCAAGCAGCCCTGAAGTCCTAGAGGGTAGATAATGTCATGGGAGACAGATATATTAGAGACTGCGTTGCTCCCAAGTTGAGGGGCCTCCTGCAGAGAGGTTCGGTACTGATGCAAAGATCGCAGAGATGGGGAGTTGATAGTTTGGGGTGACTGCCATTCAAAATGAAAGGTGCTAGAAAGACCCACCATGTGGCCCAAGGCTGAGGACAGACTAAGCAGAGGGGCAAGGTCTGGGGCACGCAGGGTTTTCAATGGGCCAAGAGACCATCCAGAAGGAAAAGAGACTTTTGGGTCAATGCTATAGGAAGGGACCTGTAACCAGAAAGTACACTGAGATTTTTCAGTTAAAAAGTCATCCATGGCTGAGCATGGTTGACACACCTGTAATGCCTACATAGGAGAGGCCAAGACAAGAGGACTGTAAGCTGGAGGCCAGCTTTATAGTCCGTATCAGGAGGCCTAGGTTGTAGAAGGTAGGCAGATAAGCAAACCAGTAAGTGGCGGTTTCCTCCGTGGTTTCCACTTCATGTTCCTGCCTTGAGCTCCCTCCTTGGCTTCCTTTGAAGGTGTAATTGTAAGATGAAAGAAAACTTTTCTTCACCAAGTTGCTTTGGGTGTCTATCAGCAACAAAAAGCAACCAAGGAGAACCATTTATATATTTATATAGTTATATATGTATAGTATTCTATATGGTTATATAGTTAATTATATAACTAGCTGCTATCTCCAAACCATAAAAATAAAAATTGGCAGGCTGGCATAGAAGGCCATGTGCACAGCATGTGTAGGGCTCTAGGGTCTGTCGCTAGCATTGCAAAAGAGAGGGAAGGAAAAGGGGAGGAGAAGGAAGGCGGGGGAGGGGGGCCTTGGGGAGAAAAAGAGAAATCATTTTTATCTTATGCTGCTCAGGCTGCCGAAAAAGAATACCACAGACAGGGCAGCTGAAAAACAGAAACGTGTCTTCTCAGGGTTTGGAAGGCTGGAAAGCCCAAAAGCATTGCCAGCGTGGTTATCTTCTGGAAGGGTTCTCTGGCTGGCTTGCAGATGCCTGCCTTTTCATTGTGCCATATCATGGCAGGGAAGACACCAGCTCTCTTGTGTGTCTTTGTGTGAAGGCAGGATCCTACCAGGACAACCCTACCCTCCTGACTTCATCTGATGCAAACTGCTTCCCAAAGGCCCATCTACACACATCACACTGGTAAGGGATAGCAACTTTCACGCGATAGAAAAGAGGGCTTGCAGACTATCAAAGCAGATGCTGAGCCTGATGGCCAACTGTCGGGCAGAGTGAATGGAATTTTATGTAAGAAGTGGGGAAATTGTAAGAGCTGGAGAGGACAGAAAGTCCACAAGGAGAGCAACAGAACAAGAAAATTTGAACACAGGGAACTTCCCAGAGACTCGTACTCCAACCAAGTACTATTCATGGAGATAACCTAGAATCCCTTCACAGATGTAGCCCATGGCAGGTCAGTGTCCAAGTGGGTTACCTAGTAATGTGAAGATGGACTGCCTCTGACATAATCTGATTAGCCTGCTCTTTGATCACCTCCCCCTGAGGGGGGGAGCAGCCTTACCAGGCCACAGAAGAGGACAATGCAGCCACTTTTGATGAGAACTGATAGACTAAGATCAGAAAGGAGAGGAGACCCTCCCCTATCAGTGGACTTGGGGAGGGGCATGCATGCAGAAAGGGGAGGGAGGGTGGGATCGGGAGGGGAGGAGGGAGGGGCTTATGGCGGGGATACAAAATGAATAAAGTATAATTAATAAAAAATAAAAAAAAGTTAAAAAAAAAAGAAAAAGAAAAGAGGGCTTGGGGAAAACTCCTGGGGCAAGAAGCGAGACATCAGCAAGTTCAGCGCAAATAAGAAACAAGGCAGAGAACAAAGATGAGTGGAGAGGGTTAGCAGGAAAGGCTAGTGTTACAAGAGTTACTTATGGCAAAGAAAACAGCTCACGTTCAATTTGCTTAGACATCACTTTTTTCCCCCTTCTGGGATCCAAAGTGCTTTATGGTCATATTCTTTTCACATTTTCTATCCCATTACATAATCTACCCCAAGTCTTTAAAAAGGCACTCACAATACACAGCAAAGTGAAAAAGTACATATTTACAAAACCATGGGTGCTGTGTGGTTTAGGATACTCAACAGAAAAATTCTCAGAAAAAACATATACACAAAATGTTCAGTGTCTCTAGGAGATGGGATTTAGGGTGCAGTCAGCAGGGATCAGTTAGGAACACAAACGGTACCAGAAGACTCAGACAGACAGCACCGCATTCAAGCAGGTCTGTACCTGCAAAGCTGGTTGAAGAATGGAGAAGACAGAGGTGGGTGGCTGAAGGCCACTAGGAGCAGTCAGGTTTACCACCCAGCTCTGGTACTCCTGTCACTGCTGCTACACACCTGTCCAGAACTTTGTGTCTGGGCAATCAAGGCAGACCCTTGTGTCTATACCACATGTCTGCTGCAATTGTTACAGCCAAATGGGAATGGTTAATGCCTCCACTTTTGTCTAGACCCATGTAGGCATACTTCATCACCAGACTGAAAACAATCTAGAACCCCTCTGGGAAGGTGGTCTGGGAAGCAGCCACAGGGCCCAGAAACCCTTTGTTTTGGAGGAAATAGTGAACTAGGGAATAGTACGTGGGCGGGAAGACAGCCATTGTAGTCTACACTCAGTGGACTACTCAGAGGCCACCCAATAACCTTCCTGATCAGTTAAAGTTCTCAACCACAACAGCGACAGCATCAACCTTCTGATTTTGTCCCTCTGCCCAATGTAATGAGTTCAGCTGCTCCTCAAAATGGGAGACCCACTACACCATGAGCTACCATATCTACTGTCAGGAACCTCCTCTAGCCAATGGCAAACCTGACGAGATAGGATGAAACCTAGACACCAAATTACAAGTTTCACCAATTCACCATGTACAAGTAGCAGAAAATCAAGAGGAGAGACAAAAATGCATATATTCAAAACCAGAAAACTATGTTCTCTACAACTGGTGATGAGGCTAGAGCTGGCAACGCTAACACTCCCCCCCCCCTTTTTTTCCCACTAGATCTGTTTGTTTTGCTTTGACCAGTACCTTACTTAGTTAGAATTAGTTGTTTCTTATTTTTTTTCAAGATTCATTTATTTTATGTGTATGAGTATGTTCCCCTCATTATGTATACACACCACATGCTGTGTACCTGGTGGCCATGCAGGCCGCAGGGGAGTATCAGACTCCCAAAACAGGAGCTACAGGTGCAATGAACCACCATACAGGTTCTGAAAACTGAATCCTTGTGTTCTGCAGCAGCAACCACCAAACCATCTCTCCAGCCCAGAATGAGTGTTTTGCCTAGAAAAATATTTCAAAATCTTTATTCTTAAAATACCTACCCCTGTATTAGGTTGCTCTAACCTATTGAACTACTCACAATTTCTAGAGCAGTAGCCTAGCAAATTCCAGGTTTCAAATACAGTCCTAACTACCCTATGGCACAGTAGCAGCCCTGTGTCTCCCTCACCTGTCACTTCAGCCAATACAATGACTACTTTCTTTTCTTTGTAGTTCAATAGCCTTTTAAGAAACATCAAATGCTAGTCTTTTCTGTCAAACTATATAAAACCTATTTAGGACAGGGAATTTAATTCTTTTTATCTCTCCCACCTTGTTAAGAGTTTTATGCAAATCTTTTTATCGCTTCCCTTTTAGACCTTTATGCAAATGTTTTAATACTCCCAACCAGTAAGACTTTTGTTTAACTACCCCTTTCTTTCTTCTTTCATTTTCTTTGCTTTGAATCTTGTAAAACTAGCCAGTGTTGAAAGAGCATGAGATCAGACCACAGATAATCGGGAAGCGACAGTCACCACCTGCACTGGAATAAGAACCAAGTACGCTTCATGTGTCACAGGCCTAGCCACCCCGTTTGTGTTCTGATGCACCTTTTCTGTAAGAATAATTGCCTTGCTTAGCTACTTCTGCTTTGCTCCATGTTTCTTTGTGAGACACAGACACCAAGATGATTCTTCTGTTCTAAGAGCATGGATACTGCCAAGGGCTGTGTGGTTAACTGTGGAACCGTTACATTTTCCAGTAGATGGAAAACGTAAGACTTGTCAACCAGGAGAGCTCAATGCTGCAAGAATGAAAAACAAGCACTTTAAGTGTGGGTTTTTAGCTGCATAGCCAAGAAGAGAATTCAAAGTTGTATGAGGATGAACATATATACAACCTTCCCACATCGTCGCTTCTCCCTCTTTATCTTTGGGTGTCACAAAAAGGATCCACAAACGGGCGCCAGTTTTATCTTATCTCAATCTCAGTGTATTGAGAAGTATAGAACTAGCTTCAGCGGCCCCTGACTAACATGACCACCAGCTCTCTAAACCTGGGGCATGTCAAGGCAGTTGAGAATTCATCCCCAGTATGTCATTCCTGGGGTTGCCACAGCTTAACAGGGGTAGAGGACAAATGCAACTATGGGCGTGCTGGAGGCTGGGGCCCTGCCTGATCCTCGAGCTCAGAGGCCAGGAAGAACCAAGTCTCCCTGGCCTGCAGAACACAGTTACAGCCTGGCAGGGGTCCTTGCAAGGAGGAGCTTGCTTATTCAGTAATGAAAGCAGTATAACATGTGCACAGGTGCAAACTTCCACGGAATCGAAGGCACCAAAACATGTTACGGTCAAGCAGCTCACAGAACTTTCAAGTGAAGCCTTCTGCCCATTACAGCCAGTTCAAACATCTTGAGATGGAGCTGTCTCCTTGATGTGCGTTGTGCATACTTCACAACTGACTACACCCATTCACTGTCACCTTCTCAAATTCTTAAAAGCAAAACTCATCTTTACTGGAAATCACCAATTCGCCAATGTTCTCCGTCAGGCTCTTTTAAAATCTACTACAGTCATCTCTTTGGGCTAAAATCTTTTCTTTGCGCATGTTATTTCCAACCCACAATCATTCTGTAAACCAGGATACAATTTTAAAAACCTTAAAGTTCTAAATTGGAATATGAAATTTATTGTGTGGCTCCAAGTCAGTGCAGGATTTTCCATGATTTTGCGCAGGAAACAGATGCTAGTCAGCACTTTCCCCGAGAAGCCCCGTCATTACTGCCACTCTTAGAGTTGGAACAAAATGCATGCAGTTTCCTGTGAGCCAGAGCTTCTCCAGGGAAGATTCAGAGCAGCTGCCTCTGAGAGTCTTTCAATTACGACTCATGTGGACACTTGGTGCACAGAACACCCTTTTTCCAGGAATGTAGGTACTAACCGATTCTCTGCACGGGGACACCCCCTACCCACTGCAGTGAGCTCCTTGGTGTGTCTCCCTGAACCACAGGGCAGATGCAGGGAGTCTTGAGTGTGCTGTAAACTCAGGAGCCAAATGGACTGATGAGACAGGGAGGCAGACTCCCTGACTGGCATCTTTAGGGATAGAAAACTAAGCAAAATCAGAGTCTCTGGGCTCCAACTCTATGTCCTCTCTCTCTGCTGAGTGCAACGGTTCTCCATCAGCATTCCTTTTAAGCTTGGCTTTCTCGACAGTAAACTGTCAAGTCTTTCTTACCTGTCAAGGGGTGGGTCAAGCTTTGCCTTAGGAATCCATGAAGAGGATAAGTGTTACTGTTGATACACAACTTGGGATAAGCTCAAAAAATTAACAGATTATCTAGAATCCCAAGTAATGCTTAGCTGTAAGCCATGTTCATGACTCTCAGAACCTCTAAAGGAAGCAAGAAGTCTGGAGAAGATCTAGTGAACAAAGGAGGCAGAAAGGGCATCCGACTCTTGTCTGCCTCTAGGACAGAGAGACATCTACCTAGAACTTCTTAACGAAGCACTTTACTCAATTGATGATTCTACACCCTTAGCAATAAATGTGGGATCAAAATTCCCAACCTGTCTACCGTTCTGGGGTGGTTGTGAGGATAGGCAACAGGAGGGGATAACAGAGATCAAGGCTTGCGGTTGGCACAGTGCCCACAGGGCACACCAATGCCAGCACAGGCTAGACGGGGCAGCCATACCTGATGGTGGTGCCTTGCAGGCGGTCTATCTTCTTGTTGAGCTCTGCAATGATGCTGTGGAGCTCCGTGATGCGCTCCTCATAGCGAAGGGTTGTGCGCTCCTGGACGTCTTCATGCTCTCTCATGAGGTGTGACTGCTCACACTAGGACCAAGAACAGACAGCAGGAGATGGACATGTGGCTGTGCTGACATGCCTTTTGGAGAACGATTCTGCATTTTATGGATTCAAACTGTCACTCTCAACACTGGTCTGCCCAAAAATAAAACATACCGGCTCCAACCCCAAATTAACCCTTGCAGCCCCAACTAAAATTTATAATGGCTTGGGAGGATATGTGGGGCTTTCCTTTTCTGACACTTTTCTTCCACCTTCGGCAGAGTCCCTGTTTACTCCTAAAATGGACAAGAGTTCATCAGATTAGTCCATTAGATCTGAATCTTCAGTAAATGACCCCAAGTAACGCAACTAAGTGAGCACAGAGCTGATTCATCTGTAGCCTGGAAACTATGGTCTGTCCCTTCATTTCTTCCACCAATTTGCTTCATTTTTGACAATATGCTTTGATTGCTTTTCAGCCATAAAGCACTCAGTGGTATAATGGGTGTTTTGGTGGGGGCAGGGGAACTAGTTTATGCTACACAATATCTTCTTCTTCTTCCATACTCTGAACTCCCAGAAGGCAGACGCTAGATATTCCATTACTTAGTCCTAACCACCTTCCCCGCCCTGGTGGCATAAGGCACAGCTCACTGTGGGCGATCTAGACGTGTTATAAAATGAGTAAATGGCAAAGTGTCAGAGCCATGAAACCCGCTTTATAGGAATAATGACAAAGGAGACCTCGAAGCTTCTCTGTGCATATGCATTGACGGAGTAAGAATCAGTGCGTGCTACGAAAACATTTTCACAGAGGAAATTTAAACCGTAAGGAACCTATCCCCCATTATTTCTCTCTTCCCCCCTCAATTCCCTTTAGGCGGTAGCAGCTGATCTCATTTACATAACAATAAAATATCCTAGGTGATGGAACAAGTGGTCTAGCTCTGGCCTTGTCTGCTACACTCGGCGGTTATTAATTTCCTGTCCAGCAGGGAAATTTTAATTTCGCTTTCAATATGGCTTTCTGAATGCCAAGAGCCATATGTGCTCTCCAGCCATCTCTGCAGGTGTGCATCGTCAGGCCTAGAGGCAGGAAAAGGGTAAGTCTTTTTACCCACTCTCTTGTATATCCTCCCTTCCCTAAATCTGCTGTGTTTCCAATGGTATCACCAAGGGTAGGACCTGGGGACTCTCGGAATGCTAGAAATAAGATTAGGGCAAGCAAGGTTTTGAATGCTCTGTCAAAAACCTTCATAGGACAGTGGACAGCTGCTTTCAAGAAAACAAAACAAAAACAAAAACAAAACACTGATGTGAACTACTGTGTTCAATGATAACCTCAACATCAAGTCAGTGGGTCCAGCAGTAAAGATGAAAGTGGAGTAAGGCCACTTCTCAGGGGCTGGAGACATTCATTACTCAGTGCTGCAGCACAAATCCAGGCCCTGGGTTTAATCGCAAGCAACAAAGAAAGCCACGTCTATGAGGAAACAGAGGAATCTCCTTCTGTGCATTTCAGGACTTTGCTACCCACAAACCACTCATCTTTAGAAGAAGAGAAGTCTACAAAATGTCAATATGTCAAAACTGGCTTTGGTTTCTAAACAAACAGGCCCCGTCTTTCTCTGAAACATCTAAGGGTAGAACTCTGTTCCCCTCAGTTCTCGAGGGGCATCTGTGAGCTCTTGCTGCTAGTCTTCATTCCCACCCCCAAATAGTGTGTGTTGTATTCATATGCCGGCAGAGTGAACACTCTTTTCAAGATGGAACTAGAAACGATGGCTGGGCAATGCCAGTCTCTGCTTTGGATTCTGCCATTGTCATGCTGGCTTTCAATATCCAGTTCACTAGACCCAGTTTTCTGAGCCACGTTTGTTTCCCACCCAAGCTTAATACCTTCCATCATCCTCCCTCCCTCTCCCTTTTCTTCAGTCTCCATGAAACAACAGACCACTGCCACCACCTAGCCTGTCAAGAAACTGCAGAACCCCATCAACAATGAAAAGGTTCAGAGACTTGAAAGCCTGCCCAAGACAACACAGGCACCCTTGTGCAATGCTCTGGCCCACCCTAAATGAAGATCCTGTGGGGATGGCTGAGTTTCAGAGACACCAGATGGAGAGGAAGAAGCCGACATGTGGTGCTGAACCACCTTTGCCCCAGCTTCCAGCTGGAAAGTCTGCCTGGAAGGGTGTGCAGGGATAAGAGACTCCGGGAAGTGAGAACTCAGTCAGGATCAGCACTTGCAGCCGACAGGAGGGAAGAGACGAGGAAACAACACTTTTAGCTGAGGGTAAAGATGTTTGGCTCATATACCGACGTTTTTTCCATAAGTTTTTTTTTTTTTTTTTTTTTTTTTTTTTTAAGTAGTAGGAAGCTTCTCCAATTTAGCATTTCCTTTAACAAGTATCACACATCTCTGGATTGCCCTAAATGTCTAAATGGACTAGTTCCACAGAGGAACTGTGACAAGAATGTTGAAGGGGACTGTGGTCACTATAATCACATGGACTAAAGGAATCCTGGACTTTTTGAGAATAAGAGACAGGTGCTTGAGCAGGTGGGGAGACTAGAGAGGAGATGCTGCTTCCACCTCTGAGCAGTGTTTATGTGCAGGAATCTGCTGTGTCTTAGAGGTTGTTAAATCACTTAGTTGTCCATGATAATCTGTAGTGAGTAACTACAAAAGACAGCTCAGAAATGCAGTCTGCTTTTATTTATCTTTTTTATTTTAGCCTAGCCAAGGGTCTATTTTAGCCTTCGAGAAGCAGCTCTTTGTTTCAAAGGTCCTCTGTGTATTCTTGGGTTCTGTTTCATTTGTTTCTGGTTTTATCTCCATTTCTTTCCTTCTACTAAGTTGAGGTTCAGTTTGTTCCAGTTTTTTTTTTTTCAATTTCTCTTTTAAAAACATAGGCATAAACTGTCAATAGCATTCCACTTCTTGCTTCTGCTATACCCACGAGTGTTGCTATAATTGTGTGAGCATATTCATTTGTGTGAAAATGTGTTTCAAGCTGACTTTTTTTTTTTTTTAGTTATCATTTACATATTTTGTGAAGGTGAGAGAACTACCAGGTTTTCTTAAACCCAGTCACACAGGCCTCTCTCACATGGTGTCTCTGTCTCTTTCACAGTTAGTGAGGCTCCACCCGGATGGGAAACGGTAGCAACCCTGCTGAGGTGGCCAGCAGGGCCTTGAGCAAAACTTGGTATTGCTGCTTCCTGTGCAGGAAATGCGCCTGTATTTTTCTTCCCTCTGCAAGCTAAGACAGGCCCTGTAGTTTGTGCTGCCCCGTGAGATGAGTGATTACATGCCATTGTGTCACTGAGAACTCTTGTAGGGTTTGCCACATGTCGCTCTCCGGGTCATGGTGAGTAGCGACATTCCAGATGATAGAAGGTTGATGCAGTTGGGTACCTAGGTGAGATGCAGCAAGCTTGTGCACACACATGAGCACATACACAAACACACGCATACACTCTCTCTCTCCCCCAGAGCCTAGATATCTAGAATTACTTGCTGTTACTGAATACCCTGCCTGACCCAATCATTTTGTACATGGGAAAACAGACTCTACATGAAGTGACTTTTATTTATTGTAACTCAGACAACAAGCAGAAAGAGAAAAAAAAAAAAAACATGAAACAAAAAATGAAAACCTACCAACCAACCAAACAAACAAAAGAAACCCTTGTAACTCTGTTTAAGTCACCAGGGAATAGATAGATAGCCTCTATCCTTCATCCTCTCCCAGCTTATCCACATCAAGAAACATGACACCTGACCATACCACAAGGAGCTAGAACATGTGCATGTTCCCCTTTTCACCATAAAGAGGACGAGTGCCCAAGTTCACACAGTATGAAACTGGGAAACGTTGGCTTTTGTCAGCGGCTCCAGCTACCTGTCACTCATTCAGCGGGGACTTAACAAGTGCTAGGAGTAACAAGAGTTTCTCATTGGACCTTTACCAACTGCTTATATTGTTTCCTTCGCTTTAGCATACACAAATGCCTGCTACCTTTCCAATGAAAGAGGCAAGCAATAGCTTGAAACAATGTGCCTCTGCTTTGCTCCCTTTAGTGAAGTAATTGTATGCTGGGCTCTTCTTCCTCCCATCCTAAATTCAATTTCTGACTGGTGCTACCAACATAGTGAAGCCAGAAGGCTCCTGGCTACAGCGCCTTGCCTGCACATTTCCGGAGGAGTCCTAAATTCCCCATAGCTACAGACTTTCAGCTTGTGATAAAACATCGGAGTGTTTTGTTTTTCCTGGATTTTTTTTTTCTGGCATTTGATACACATCCTGAGCTCCTTTTCAAGACCTTAACTCTGCCTTGATGAGCGAGAGATGAAAACCTGTATAAACAGCTGTATCTAGCCACAGCAAGTTCTGAGGTTGACTATGTACAATAATGTTTAATAAAAACAAACCACAGGGCTACTGAGACGATGCAGAGGGTGAAGTGCTTGCGGCTAAGACTTGGGATCTAAGTTCCATGCCTGGGAGCCACGTGATGGAAGGAGAGAACCAAGCCTTTCAAGTTGTCCGCTAGTTTCCATAGGTACACCTTGGCACCTCTGTGCACAAACACATATGTAAAAAAAGATAAGATAAAATTAAATTTAAAAAACAACAGCATCATTTCGACTGCTGAGAATACAATCCTTTAGGCACATTTCTGCTAGCAGTACGATCCCGTATAAAGCCTTGAGTCAGTCTTGAGAGAGGCCTGTCTGCGCTTCTGAGGCCTGTTGGGAAAGCCTGCGCAATGTGGTGGTGCTGAGAAGGTGTACGGTTTTGTTAATGTTCCTCACTGGGTTTTAGCTTACTCCTCAGAGGCCGCCGATCTTTAATCATCACATTCGTCTCAGCTGTCAAACCTAAGAGCATTGTGAACCGGCTTCTTGAAAAATGCAACGCCATCATTAATGCGTTAACCCTCTCGGCCATCCTGGAAAGGGGGTCAGCACCTCTTCTGTTTAAAATATGGCGAGACGTGATGTTACTCTCAGGGTCACACTGGGCTGCGCACAACTAATGGTACTCAGGGTATTCTAATTCTGATTCTAAACTCTGCCACAGTTCTCCTTAGAGAAAGGCAAGCCAGGAAAGGGGAGACAAATTCAAGTGCCAAGGAGGAGCACAGAACTACGGCAGTCACCACCAAATGCTATGCACAAAGAAGGAAGGACAGGGGTGCTAACAAAGAAAACGCCTGCAAAGTACACCTTCATCTCTGAAAACAAAACCAAAAAAAAGCATGTGAAAGCAAATACTACCTCTATGTTGTCTCTGTTCCACTGCGTTGAAATGACAGGTTTTCATTCTTGAATGCCAGTGTGTGACAACTGAGGAGGCTTGCTTTCGAAACAGACAGCGCCACTTCCCTTGAACTTGTGTGCACGTGCGAGTGTAGGTCTACACCTCTGCTGGGTTTGGGGGGGTAGGGATGTGTCCACAGTATCATGCGTGCAGCAGTTTCTTTCACAGCAAAGCAGCAGAAAACTATCGATATTGGCTCCTCTCTCAGCTCTTCACTTCTATCCTAGGACTATTTGTAAAATTTCGTCTAGGATCAATTTCGCAGTCCTGATACAGGAAACTTACTGCTATTGAACCAGTTCTAGCATTATGAGTAATCATTGCGCTGATGCTGGATTTCTTCTGGGGATCCCCAGTGAATGTAACCACCATTTATCATTTACAACTTTGTTTAATCGTGGCACTATAATATTTGGAGATGGTAAAGCTTCCTCCAGCCACAGAACAGATTTCGTGTGCATTTGTTCCCCAGAAGCTGAGGAAGCATCAAACTTGCATCATTTACCCAGGCACACATCAAGAGAGCACAGCACTGTCAGCTCTGCATTTATCTTTTCTAGAATACATCCATCTTTGTGAGGGAATCGGAATAGCTAGGCGGACATTTGCTCAGGTTCCCTGTCCTAGATCTTAGGTCTGTAGGGTTTTGTCGTTGTTTTCTTGTTTTGTGTTTGGAAATCATTTCTCTAGTGAAGTGACACAATAACTAACTGTCACAAGGTTTCTCTTAAGACTGTTTGGTGTATGGATGCTAATATACAAGTTGGTAGCCTTAGGACAGGATTGGTATCATCAGGGGTAAAAGCAGCCATCAAAAAGCTATTAAGTGACAATGCTTAAGCTCAAATAAGCCCCAAAGGATCTCAGCAAAATCTTCTACTATCTTTTTACTACCCCCCTGAAAAAAAATGTTGTCTCTGCACACATAAATCCTAATAAATATCATAATGGCTACACTTTAAGGTTGGAGACCGAGAGAGAGGAGAGAGGGAGAGAGAGAGAAATGGGAAAGTCTCACCAATAATAACCGCCAATGGTGATGGGTTTTGGATTAAGTGCAAGTTATAAAGCAGTTATTTAGTATCGTTTTACTTTTTGTTTAAATTTTTTTTAAAAAAACACAGAAGTAGCACTTTTTCTGTAAAAGAACTCACTCGGATAAAGCATTTAGAAAATTTCAGTTCATCAGAGCCCATCACTGGAAACACCATAATGTTGGCATGTAGGTTTGTTCTATCACAATCAATTACCTAAGTGGGGGAAAAAAAAACCCACCACCACAACAGCAAAACCCAAAAATGTTGTGCTGAGAATCCTGCATGGAGGAAAGGGCACTAGTGGCCTTGCTCAGCAGCTCTTCTTGGGTATGGAGCAGGTTCATCTGCTTGCTGCCTGTCCAATGTGAGGGTAGCTTACTGAGCTCAAGTCTAACCAGTCTTCCTCAGCCTTCTTCCGGATTCAAGGCACCTACAATCATGAGATCGTTTCCAGAAACCTTCCAAAGCCTTCTAGAACAGTGTCTGTAACGCAACCAAAAAGAAATGTCTTTCTTTTTCCCTAGCTGCATTTTTTTTCTTCAGCTATTTCCTTTGTGGCTACAAGAGTAATAGAACAGTGATAGCACAGACTTGAAAAATAGCCGTGTAAAGCTGGGCGTGGTGGCTGCAACTCTAGGACTTGGGACACTGAAGCAGGAGGATTGCTCAAGGTGGGGACCCACCTGGGTTACTGAGCACCACCTGTCCCAGAGATGTGCTTCTTTTCTTGGATGGGTGAGGACTGCAGCTGGGGCTCTGTGCATCTCTGAGGTTCAACACAGGCCTTATTTAAACTGATTTTGAGAAAGACGCTCATTAAGTTGTCCAGGCTGGCCGTGAGCTCTCCCTGTAGCTCAAGGAAGACACTGAACTTGTAATTCTCCTGTCTCATTCTCCCACTAGCTTTGGACTACAAGTCTTTTTTGCCCTAAGCCTGGCAAGTTAAAATTTTAAAATTGCTTTTTAAAAATAAGCCTATTTTTTTTTCAAGTGCTGTGAATTACCACATTAAGAAAAATAAACTGAGCATGTATTTATACAGCACAGTTTAAATAACTTGGACTTAGTGCCCCTTTGAAAACAAGATACCAGCAGGTAAGAATGCACGAACGGCACTGGTAGATTTCAGCGCTGTCCATGCTGGCAGAATCAGAAGCAAGACTGATTTTAGCCAGTAGAAAACCCCATGGTTGTTCACGCCTCCAGGAGGCCGAGGAGAAACACGGGTAAAACCAGGAGAGCTGTGCGCGTGCCGCAGTGTGCAGTGTGAGAGGTACACCGTGATCCACGAGGGGCCATGCAGTCCAGCCCCTGTGCATGTAATGACCAAGGCTCCTGTCCAGGGCAAGGAATACCTGTCCAGAGCAGGATGGAGGGAAAGAGAAGATCTCCTCATACCTGTGGAACAGAGGCACAGACCAGGGAGTGCCAAGCAGGGGCTGTTATACCTGCTATGATCTTAAACCTCCTTCACCACCCTCAATTCCTAAAAGTCCAAAAGAGGGGTGTAGAGACAGAGACAGCTCAGCAGTTACGAGTGCAGACTGCTTTTGCAGAAGACCCCAGTTTGGTCCCCAGCACTCACATCAGGAAGCTTGTAAAGCCTCTAAGTCCACCTCCAGGGCATATGACACCGTGTGCTGAAGCACACACGCGCACGCGCGCACACACAAACACACACACACACACACACAAAATTAAATAATAGGTCTTTAAAAGTAAGTTAAAAATTCTAAGGAAAGTATACTTTACATCACATCAAAGTGAAATTTAGAAAAGTATTAAATCCTGTACAAGAAAAAAAAAAAAGAGAGCGCAAGAATCTTCCCATTAACTATAAAAATACTCTCCGCAATGAATTTTTGTCCGCTTGCAGACACAGGGGAAAACTAATCAATAGCATGTTTTAAAATCAATGAAATATTTAAGAAACAGGTATGAGGCATAAATGAACAATCAGAAAATTCAGCACTCAGGTGACAGCTCATGACATAATTAGCAATAAAAGTGCCATTTTAGTAATAAATATTAAGCCAGAAAGAAAAGAGGAGGGATAGAAAACAAGAGGGGGAAAAATACATTTAAAGACATTCAAAGGACTTGAGACAATGAAACACAAAGGCAAGTGAAGAGAATACAGTATACAAATGAGGGAGCAACCTGAGCCAGGAAATAAAATGAATAATAAGCCACATCATTTATTAAAAACTTCCCTGAGGTAGGAACGAGAGAAATGGCTCAGTTAAGAGTATCAGCTGCTCTGCCAGAGTCCAGGGTTCTATTCCCAGCACCACCCTGCAGCTCACAACCATTTGTAACTCTAGTCCCAAGGGTTCCAACGCCCTCTGCTAGCCACCTCAGACATGGGGCATGCACATGGAACACCATACATACAGGCAAAACAGTAATACCATAACCAGAAAACATCACTTCCCTCAAATAAATTCAATTATAATCAAAAGAATACACAGAAAGAAAGAACCCTGTGAATAGGAAGAATAGCGCTTCTCAACTTTCCTGATACTGTGACCCTCTCATACAGTTCCTCAGGTTGTGATGACCCCTAACCATAAAAGTAGTCCATTGCCACTTCATCAGTGGAATTCTGCTACAGTTATGAATTATAATGTGAATATTTGATATGCAGGATGTCTGATATGGGACACACACAGACACACACCCCGAAAGGGGTCGCAACCCACAGGTTGACACCCGCCAACCTAATTAGCCTAAGAGCTTTTGGAACACGAGGAAGGCGTGTCCTCGTCACAGCAGCTCCCCATGCCGACACAGCAAGACATCAGCCCCGTCAAGGAGGACCAGATGAGTGAGAGGCCTCAGGTCCAGCAAACTGACTCCCAGCAGGACATACAGACGGTTATCAGCACTCCAGACCTTTGAGAGAATTGTTTCCATGAATCTACTCAAAGTGATCTAATTACAAATTGAAGGACACTGGTGCAAAAATCCTGGGGAACGTTACTTACAAATGCCTAAATGACTTAAAGAGGGAGAACTTCTCAGTAACTATGCTAGCTATGGTGGGGCTGAGATGCTGTATATAACGGGGCATAAAGCAAATGCATGATTATGAAACATTCTAATTCTATCATCCCCATAACTGAAACAAGTGGGATGATAGCGTGTAAGGAGATACAGATAAAATAAGACTTAAGCAAGCACATGCCATAGTCTGAAATTGCACTGGAGGGACTTACATGAGCTCCTAAGACATTTTATATTCAACTTTATATGCAATTAATTAAATACATATATGCTCTCATTAGTTAGTAAAAACAGCTTTGTGACTCTGTCTACAAAAGAGGCCCACTACAATGGGCAATATAGAAGCAATAAGCATGCTGAGTGCTCAGACAATGATGTGGAAATACCGCCTACTGGGAAAAATGTGGCTGCTTCAGAGAATGGCCCCTTTTGGTCTGGAGGGCACAAAATGTACTCTGAATGTCTGGAGTAGCTATTCAGCACATGCGATGAGATGCATAAGCAGCCCGAGGTTGTACCTGGCTAAAAATAGTACCACTGGAACTTTTATAAGGAAAATAATTACAACAGATTGAAATTCAAATATATTTAAATGCATAAATTCTTAATAATATTAAAAAAACAGGAGAGCACTTTTAGAACATCACGGTGAATCAACCTGCCCTCTTGACAAAGGTTAAATAAATGGCACGGATCAGGTGCTCGTTTTATTTTCCCCTTTTGAGGTATATGGTGTTTGAACAAACAGCAGGTGGGAAATTTCTTAGTAAAAGCATCTCCAGCAGTGACTTAGGGATGATTCAACTAAAATGTCACCAGTTCTAATGAAGTAATTCTCCTAGACCAGCTGTTCTCAACCTGTGGGTCAGGACCCCTCTGCATGCATTGGTGGGGGGCAGGGACAAACGTGCAGGGGTCGCCTGAGACCATAGAAAACACAGATATTTACATTATGATTCATCACTAGCAAAATTACAGTTATGAAGTAGCAATGGCGATGATTTTATGGCGGTGGTGGGGTCAGTGCACCCTGGGGGAGCCAGAGGGGACTACAGCCTCACTAGGAACCAAGCTGCCAGGCACCATGATGTTTGGCCTCCATAACCACAGGAAATGTTTGCTGCTGGAGCATCTAGTCCATGCCGGGGTTTGCTTGGCTTTGTTTTCAGCAGCCCACCTAGAACCTTTTCCCATGAAGTTCACATCTGATTTGTAGGAATCCTCCCCCCCCCGACACACACACACACACACACACACACACACACACACACACACACACACTTATTTATTGCTAAACAAAGAAGATAGACGCACAAAACACCCATCCAGGTCCCTTACCTGTGCCTTGGCCAACTTCTTTTCCAGAAGGTCTCGTTCCCTCTCTGTTTGCTGCAGACGCTTAGTCAGCTCTACTATGTCTCCCTTGAGTGAGGCCAGGGCTGCCAGGTGGAGCTGTGGTGGCAGAAGGAGAGGGACCCACGGTTAGACAAGCTCACTTCCTTCCCTTCCTTCCTGTGATCAGCAGGGCCATGTACAAAAGAAATCTATCACCCAAAAGGGGGCCCTTCTGAGAACGGGAGTACATTAGTCTCTGGACCAGCAGACATTAAGTCAGGGTCTTACCTGAGCTGGCTGTATGGTCACACGACACAGAATGGGAAAAGCCATCCATGTGTGGGGTAGAACCAAAATTAGACGGTAAATATAGGGTAGGGGGTGTAGCTCTTCATTCTAAGGGCTTTTCCTGAGTGACGTGGGTGACAGTGACAGCTGGAATGGGGCTGCCTGATGCAACATAAAGCACAAGCCTCCTGCAGCCTGAGCAGGAGGCTGAGGCAGGAGGATAACAAGTTTGAAGCCAGCCTACACTACATAGGGAAATCCTATGTAAAACAAGACCCCACAAATTAAGAAAAAGCAAAGCTTCAGGCACAATAGACACAAAGAAAGGGAGGGGGAGGCAGGCTACAGCTCAGTGGTGGAGAGAGTTTGCCCATTATGGTGGTGGCCCTTCCGTGCCTCAGCACAAAGGAAGCTCTTCTTCTAGTTGGCCTCTTGATTTTCTTGCTATAAACTCCTCCCTCACCAGAGAGCCTTGACTGGCTGGCTATAGGTTTCTTATAAACTGATTGACCCTTACTGAGAAACGCACCACCAGCAGAATCTGATCACCTTTGCATCCTGAATACAGAATTCGGCAGGACAGGCTTCTGTCCCAACTGGGTGTTCCTTGGCTCTTAAAGCCGGAGATGGAAGGATTACAAAACACATTCCACACATCTACCTCAGGGCCGCACCCTGGGGCTTTTGCCTACCCAGACACTGCAGATGCCTGCCTTCCCTTTATAGCCTGTGCAGGCTGCTCCCCACCGGGCCCCCCAGCATGGTGTACTGAGAAATGAAATCGTAACAGATTCTCACAGGAGTGCTGTACCTTCCCCAGACAGACACTAAGGACAGTATGGCACAGCAGTACACAATGCGGCTCTGAAGATCACCTGCATTCCAGCTTTAGAAAACTATTCTTTCCTGTCTGTTCCCTGTTTTCGCCCTCTTCTGATGTACATCCTCTTTGCCTTTCTGAATGGGGACTGAGCAATTTAGCCAGAGTCCTCCTTCTTGATTAGTTTCTTTACATGTATAGATTTTAGTACGTTTATCCTATATTATATATCTAATATCCACTTATTAGTAAATATATACCCTGTGTGTCTTTCTGCTTCTGGGATACCTCACTTAGGATGAGAAGGCCTCTGAAAGGCTTTACCCTGCAGGATATCACAGCAGATGCTGAGACTCATAGCCAAACTTTGGGCAGAGTGCAGGGAATCTTATGAATGAAGGGGAAGATTCTAAGACCTGGAGAAGACAGGAGCTACACAAGGAGAGCAACAGAACCAAAAAATCTGGGCACAGGGGTCTTTTCTGAGACTGATATTCCAACCAAGGACCACTCATGGAGATAACCTAGAACCCCTGCACAGAGGCAGTTCAGTGTCCAAGTAGGTTCCATAGTAATGGGGACAGGGACAGTCTCTGACATGAACTGATTGGCCTGCTCTTTGATCGCCTCCCCCTGAGGGGGGAGCAGCCTTACCAGGCCACAGAGGAAGACAATGCAGCCACTCCTGATGAGACCTGATAGACTAAGATCAGAAGGAAGGGGAGGAGGACCTCCCCTATCAGTGGACTTGGGGAGAGACAATGAGTGAAAAAGGGAGAAGGAGGGTAGGGTAGGGACGGGAGGAGGGAGGGAGTTACAGGGGGGATACAAAGTGAATAAACTGTTAATTAATAAAAATAAAAAAAAGAAATCCACTCTTTCTGCACCCTGAACGCATGCGTTGGAGGTCGGCAGTGGCTTCAAAGCACTTGTGTTCCTTAGACTCCAGCAACAGTGTGACTCACTTAATTGCACACAGGCTACAAACCAACAGATCAATTGCTGATTTGAAACCAGGAACGCTTGAAATTTAAAAAGGAAATGCCAAGCAATCTGGTGGTATTTCCGTCTGGTGTAGGGCTGGGCCCCTCCGAAAAGGTCACTCAGCATTTGGATACAAGGTTTATGTGACTGTTTCTCAGCACAAATACCACTGGGCCACCACTATGCAATCTTTCTGAGATTTGTTTTGTTTTGAGTTTAGTGCAGAAAAAGGTTCAGCCCCTTGTCACTTTAGTCCCTTAGCATTGACACTGACAAGTCATCTGCTCACGTGATCCTGGGACAATATACAACACCTAATCCCCGGTGGGGGTAATCAGACACACCAAGGCCTGCCTTGACACATGTTTTAAGAGACACAGGAGTAGACATAGAGGTCCCAACTGAGAGCCTGGTCCGCTTCCTACCTAGCTTACTCTCTCACATCTGGGGCTGTTTGCAGGGCTTGGGAGGATGGAAGGGCAAAGCTGGGAATAGAATATTGCAGACCCTCCCTACACTGTCACAAGATACGTCATGTAGAGACACAGAGTAGCTAATTCCACCACGGCCACACCAGAAGGGTCCATACAGGATCACATTGCCGGGCGTGGGGGGGGGGGCAGGCAGGGAACTAGTGGGCTGAGTGAGAAATACTTTTCGGTCTCTTGGCTCTCTGCACCACCCCACGTGCACAGGGCAGGCCCCTCTCAATAAAGGCGGCAGACAGTCCTCCAAAGTCTCCTGAGTGTGACAGTGGCCTTTACAGACAAGTATGAAAACTATGAAAATGCAGGTCCACAGGCGTGCTTTCTACATGCTGAGATCTATGTGCCTCCAGATGAACCAACACTTGTGCAGGACCTTGACTTCGTGAAGACCCCACAGGGCTGCACATACCCACCGGGGTTGCAGGAGGGCAAGAGATTGAGGACGGATCCCTTAGTGCTCAGCTGGGACAACTGCAGACTGAGTCACTTTCTTAAGGCTCTGCAGAGCTTGGCACAGCATCCTGCTTTTCCATAGGAGATCACACATGACAGTAATTGGCAGGAGGTTCTCATGGATACCAACTTTCTTTAAAAGAATTTTACGTGCATGATGATAAGGCAAATGAAAGGACACTAAATAAACGGGAAAGGGTAGTCTAATGGACACCCAGTGGGCTCCAGGTGGCTCTAAATTGTTTTCAATACCTTTAATCTCATGAACACTTTTAAAGTATTTCTGAATACTTTCGTGTAGAGAAAACAATGAAAACCCAGGCAAGAGCATCATAACTCAAAGTGTTGCTTTCTTTCCTGTCTCAATCCCCGCATCCCCAAACCCCAGCTCGAACAGGTCAGAACAGAATGTGTTCACTGTTGGCCTTTTCTCAGCAGAGGCACAGAGGACAAAACTGCCAAGAGGTGGCCCCCTACCGAGCCCCCCACAAGCGCAGGAGGCTCTCAACCCATGTGCATTCTTTGCCAGCCACAGCCACGTTTAAAGTTAGGAGTGATGGAGGGGCGGCTTCTCAGGGTGAAGCCCTTCACAGGCCGCACAGAGGGGCACAACCAGCAGCAGAGAGAGAGATTCTGCCCTGGCCTAAGACTTTGAATGTCAAGAATCTCAGCAATCTGTGAAATTTTAAACATTTTCATTTAATTTATCATCATTGTGTTATTATTTTATTACTTGTGTCTGTGTATGAATTAGGGTGAGTGCATGGCGTGGCACACATAGGTTCAAAGCTCAAAGAAAACCATTTAGGATTTGCTCTTCTCTTTCCAGCATGGTTCCTGGGGTACTCAACTTGGGTTTTCAGGTTTGTGTGGCAAGTGCTTTTACCTGCTGGACTTTCTCAACAGTCCTGTCCATGAAGTTGTCAGCTGTCACAGGGAGCCTGTGCAAGCTCATGTGGAATGTTGTCACTGTCTCTATATGTTTGTATTTAGTGCATATGAGAAACAAACGCAAACATTTTCATGTTATAGAGATAAAAGCCTGGGACCCTCTAAGTGGATTCTCCGGCTGGCCCCACTCTCTGTGCTCTGTGCAATCAAATGCAGCTGTACCACCTGCACCACTGGACAGTTGGCTGTAAGGTGATTGTTAAGCAAGGCAGCTGTTAGTTCTGGAGTCTGTTCCTTGAGGAGAACTGTACTGTGGAACTTGCCTTAAGGATAAGCCAGCTGAACCTCTGACAGATGAGGTGTCCAGCCCAAAGGCTCAAGTGAGGACTGAGCAGACAGACTCTCCCGGAGGTTTCTCCACACCAAGTGGATAAGCAGCCCTTTCTGTTATCAGCCAGGAGACGGAGGGCTTCATGGTCTACAAGACGCCATTGGAATCCATCAGCCCTACACTGTGATGTGTGGCCTCCCGAAGCACTTACTTCCACTCTATTATAGCTAACAAGAAAGCTGCAAACACAGGCCTGTTCTGTCAAGCTAAGTCGGCATCGTCTGATCCATCACACTATGACCACCATCATCCAGTGCTTCTGTCTAAGCTGTTAGGCTCTACATTTGTCACCTGGCTCATCTTTCTGGGACTCGGGCCTTTGAGCAGCGCAGTCATCAAAATGCCAACGGCTACAGCAGCACAACAGAGATGGAGGACTGTGTCATGCGCAGCATCTCCTTTCAGTGCAGGTACCTACCGAAGGCACCTCCTGCCTCAGGCTGTGCTGGTCTTCCTGCCCCATGGGGGTGACTCATCCAAGGTGCACTTTGAGGATACTGGTCTTCCTCCTGTGCCTGCTAGGGTCAGGAGGTGTTTGTACAAGCCATTCACTGTCAGAGTGCCTCTGTTTATGCCCCACTGTGGAATAAGGGAATTTCTATTCTGTTCTCACTCTGCCCCTAGTCCTCCATTTAATGACACACATTTTGAGCTTACATTTCATGATGTAATGATGATAGGTAATGCCTACTCTTTCTTTCACACAGTGATCTCTTCATTTAAAGGGTAAGAGACAAGCCCAACCAAACTTGGCTGAACATACACTATTGGTAGGGCATTCTCCTTCCACACGTCATCTTATTCCATGGAACACACATGGTAAGACTGAGAGACAGGCATTCATTATCTCTTCTGCAGATACTGAGGAAGTCGAAGCATGGTGGTTGGGAAGGAAAGCAGGACAAGAGCAGATTGCTAAGGGACCCTAGCTTTAGGTCTACACTCCATGAGGCTCCAGACTTGTGTGTCACTGCTCTCCTGCCTGTGGGACACCGAAACATGCATGGCCATGTACATGTATGTGGTTGGGTGGAGGAGAGGTGTCTGTGCTGGGGTGTGTAGAGTCAGGACCTCTGTGGTACCCTCAGGTGGGAGCAAGTTGCTGAAAGTGAGCCTTCTAGTAGCAGTGATGAGGCCCTTACTGGGTGTGGATGCAGCGACTCTCTTTGCCTTCTAATGCTATTTTTTTAAGTACTGGCAGATGGGTTTGTAGTACCATGTCTCTAAGGCTGCTTCGGGCTTCAACCTGGTGGCACAAACATCTTGCATGACCATTATCACTGAGGGCAGTGAGTGTCCGTGTATGTCCATGTCATCCTTGCAGGGAGCAAGGACAAGAGCACAGGAAATCAGCTTCATCCAGATACCCCTCGTAGCCCCTCCACTCGGTAGGAGCTCTAATTCAGACCCACGAAGAACAAAATCCTTGGCACAAGGGCAGTGCTTCCTGCCAGATGGATACAATCAGGCCTGTGCAGCAGCTTCCTGTTTGCTGCTAGGATTCCAGCTAGGGGCACCTGCTGCGGCGTATTTTGAGAAAGGCTGTTCAGTCTCGAAACTTAAAGCTCATTAAGCATCACCTACAAGATGGCACACTACAGGCAAATCACTTTCTGCTGCCCTTGGTCAACTCAGAAAACAGCAGCTTTTCCTCGTTTCAATTTCCTGCCCAGTTCCCTTGACAGGCCAACAGCTTCTGAGTTACTTGTAGAACCTTGGTTGAAAGTCAGTTCTCGGAAGCCCCTTCAACATGGAAGCATCAGGTAAGGTTGATACAGATGATAGTGCCGAGTCACCAATCCACGGTCAGGTACCACCTGTGAAGGCAGGCATACCAGTGTCCCCAGATCCCTTATAAAACCACGTTTTCCCACAAACAGTTATGCTTCCTAAATAGTACCTGGAAATAATGTTTGTTTATTTTGACCATCAGGTACTGAAATGTAAAAGAATCTGAACAGTAGGGTGCTTAATATACTTTTAATGTACTCTAACTATTAAATATCAGTAACAGCATTCTCCACTAAACAAATTTTGACTTGTATTATTTTCATGAGGACACAAATTAAGCGGTATACAAAGAATTCTGGAAACGCAGCCACATAAAATAAAGGTGCTGCACTAGACTGTCTGCCCCTGCCTACATTTCAAGGTGGCTGTGCCCTACTGACATACCATGGAGGGGATGAGGATACAACAGTTAAGCCCAGCTAATCAGGGAACATGAATATTTCAGCGCATACTAAATACGGATATGATCCCTGGGGCAGAAACCCCACAGAGAATCACAGGAACATGAGTAACAGAGCTTCTCGACAAGGACTGCATTGTTCATAAATTTTTATATCGATCCAATTTAGCAGGTATCGAATTCCCCATTCTAAAGAAAACCAAGTACTTTTAATGGTGCAACAGTCAATAAACCCCGCAGATCAGAATGGGCCAGCGTAATTTTATGGTGGTGGTTGAAGCACTCTAAAGGACTCTGGGTTTTCATGGAAGAAAAACAATGTCTTTTCCTGGGGGAAAGCAGACGAAGGTTTGGAGAGCATCTGCTCACACACCTGCACACAAACACACACTGGGTTTCCCATGCACCTCAAGGTATGTACTTCCAGACTCTCAACTAAAGTGCAGGCAGAGCTGCAATGGTGACTATTGAAGGATTCGCCACAATTATTTCCAAATGTATTCCCAGCTTCTTAAAGATCTCTTAATGTGCATTATTTCATCTACATAGAATATTTGTCACGGGCTTGCTGCCAAGACATGCCCCTGTTCCCGTCAAGGCACAGGCAAGCCCTGGCTCGCTTGACTCAGGCATGCTGACTGATGGTCTCTTCCCAGCTAATCCGAAGCCTTTGGCCAGGGGGGAGGACACAGACTTCAGCCCTACTTCCAGCTAGCTCTCGAAAGAGGCTTACCAGCAGCTTCAGAGAAAGTAAGTAGATAGAAAAGGAGAAAAGATTAGGGTTCAAATCATCTTTCTTTTCTAATAACCCTAACTTAGTCAATATCATCCCACCCTGAGATCACATCAGATCTCAGAACAGGAGGAAAATTGGAAAAAGCAGAGTGTAGGCGAATAATGAGAAAAGCAGAATCATGGATGAGGTCATACAAAAGCCCATCTTTGGGGAACCTATTTACCCTTTGAAGGCCCACTCTACTCACCTGTAAAAGGGGAGAATGCTCATGCATGCAGAGCTCTAAGGACAGAACAAAATGATACAGGTAAAATTCTTGACCACAAAGACAGCTGCCAACGAGTTTTAGCTGCATGACTGTGAACACTGTGGTCATCAGGTCATGTGACTTCCTTTTTTTTTTTATCTCCTAAAAGGTGTCGGGATAAAATTGGGCTTTGAGGGTAATGGCAGGTCACTTTGCTGTCTCCCAGTTTACACAATCCTCAATTAAGCAATTAAATTGGCTTTCCTCACAGCAACCCTGATCACACTAGTCACAGCAATCTATACTTTGCCTTTCAACACATGCAATTGAATCACAAGCCCTCTGTCGCAAATGGACAGGCAAGTAGGCAGGAATTATAGCGCATTATAGCCAAATAATCCTTGACAGCCTGGGAAGAGGAATTGTCCCACCACACCCAGACCACACCCCACTTCCTGCTTGCTCCTGTTCTTCTGGGGAAGATGCTAAGGAGCTACCACATACAGTAACTTAAGGACAAAAAAGAAAACAAAGGATTTACTAAAGATCTATTCCTGATAGAAAGACAGAGGGGATGCGGTGAATAAACTGTGTGGTATACTCGGGGCACGAGGCTGTCATACAGACAGACAGACAGAGACTCGTGCACACGCACACACAATTATGAATGCACTAAGCAATAACTTGGTGATCACTAGTTCCTATAGGAATGACACATGTCTCCACCTATTCTTTATTGACCACTAGAGATAAGTTTTCCTTCTATCTCGTGCATTTTCTGGCCTTTTATTATTCTTTATTTCTTTTTCACAGCACTTGACAGCAACTGACATTATGAATTTGTCTAGTTTTTGTTTTGGGTGAAATGATTTTACTGTGAGGGTTCTGTGGTGGCAGGGATATCAGGAGTCTGGGAAACAGCCAGTGGACAAGATGGACAATATTTATTGGATGAATAAATTAAGAAAAAATTAAAGTCCAAAGGAAAGAACATAGGTTCTCATTATTCACACTACGTACACATCTTATCAGCTACATACAGCTGACGGTTTTTTTTCTATGTACAAATACACTTACTACAGCTTGTACAAAACTATATAGTTAATAGACAGCACTTTTTGCTCAAAATATCTACTAGCAAGTCTGAGATAAGAGGTACCAAAATGAGAGCAACATTCCCAGGCTGCCTGTGTGTGGTGCTCAGGGAGCTTTTTCAGTTCCTCCTCTCTGCCCCTGGAACATTGTTTATTTCCTTGTCACTACTTATAAAGCATTCTGGAGAATATAAAAAAAGCCTACATGTAACTACTGCCCTCTCTGCAGTGTACCTAAGGAGGTGAAACACTTCCAGTAAGGTCTTAGGTTCTTTTCTTGATGCTGCTGGAAGAGGGGAGAAGCTATGAAGCAGGCGAAGGCAGCCTGAACTCTATAGCCAAACAAGGGCTATTCTACCTGGACGGAATCTGTTCTTGCAAGTGAGCCATGCACCCTCCAAAGCAGGTATTCCCTCCTCACCCACCTGCCAGCACTAGTCCAGCACTAGCCTGGCCAGGGCCGATTTGCTTCCTAGTCCCTTGCCAAACACGAAGCTGTCAGAGCTGCGATATAATGCAAGTGAGCCATAGAAACCTGAGGTTTGCATCTGGCTAGACAGCATTCCAGCCCCTCTCCTGAAGGAGTGCTTCTCCCTTGAAGCCAGCCCGTCCTCCCACTTTGTGTCTAGAAACCACAGCACAACAGCAATTTGGAGGGGCATGCAGCAGCTCAGCGTTATTTTAACTCAGAGCATGGAGCCTCCTTTTCTCCTCCACTTGCATTTCACCATTCACAGCCTGGCCAGGGCGTACTCTTACAAAGTAATTTGCTTTTTCTCTTCCTCTATTACCACCCAGACCAACTCTCAAGTTAATGAAGTATAGCAGACATAGTAGCAGACCTCACTGACTATAATGAGACAGCCAAAGACGCAGAGGAGATTCCTAAATCTCCACCCTTCTGCTGGGAAGGTACTCCCCCACACCCTGAGAAGAAACAAAATGACAAGAGCCTACCATGGCAGGCTCGGGAAAGGAACTCTCCCTTTTGGCCACATTCACGAACCAGTGGTTTCTGACTTGATCTGAGTGAGATCTGCATTCCAGCCAGGAACACAGCAGTCCACAAATGCAAGCAAGCTTCTTCCACACCCACTGTGCACCAGGGCAGAGCTTCATACCAGATGCTTGCCCCTCACAGTTTTTGGAAATGGTGTTGCTTCTCTCCATCCACATAGGCTCATCTGCATTCTAAAATTCTCCTTTAGTTATACAGAGAAAAAAAAAAAATCAAAGGGTCAGGGGAGGGCTGCACATTTTCCAAAGCTCATGAAGCCGGCCTGATCATTAGCCAAAACATGCCATAGCAAGAGGCATAGTCCTTAATTTTCTTGCCATGTCTACCCTACCCATCCTTACCCTCTTGTAAACACAGCACTAGAATGCAAACACAGAGGATCCCTAAGCCTGTTTTAGTTTATGACTGAGAGCCAAAAAAAATTAAAGTGTTCTAGACCAGTCTAGGCTATTTAGAAATAGAATATTGCCAACATAGATAGAGGAAATGACAGTGTAAGTGTAATGTGAACAGAAATGCTATGGTTACAACTAAAAATAAGGGTGCAAACTGCTCAGGCTGAGCCTCACTCTGAAGAAATAAATCCACACTGTCCATCACTCAGGGCAGGACTCGACACAGCGGCTTGAGAGAACTTTTGCCTGACACGCAGAAGTTACCATGAGACAAAGTTCTGAGATGCTAATTAGGAGACAGTATTAGTGAGATTAGAGTTTAAATGCAAAGCTCATTCTGATAATGGGATAAATGGGATTATGAATCTGGAGTCTGTCAATGGATCTGTCCACCCATCCCAGGGCAGAGGGCTGGGATGATGACTTAGTTCTGGCCTCCCAGAAAAGCGTGACATGCCTGAAAGAGATTATTCGGCTTTAAGGAGAGGGAGGGAGGACAAATTAGTACTAGCTGACAAGTATAGGATGGACTCCAAGTACTAGCAGTCAATGCAGCAAGAGATGATGGGTTTACATTTCAGTGTGAAGGCTGCAGGCTGTCTACAAACGTCTTTCCTGACAGAGAAGCTCATCGTGTCTTGGAAAGTAAGACAGGTCTGTGGAATTACTCTCCTGGAAAACCTTTCCAGACAAGGGTGAATCTCCTTTCCCTGAGAGGATGTGGGTGCTAAGTCTTGCCTGGGAGTTTGGAATGCAGCCTCTCGAAATCCATTCCAGTCTGATAGTTCTCTCATTTTACACCAACATGGACTGGGGCAAAGAGCTAAGTCAGCAAACACAGAGATGGCAGAGGGCATTCCTTTGCACGTTAAAAAAGAAGAAGAAGAAGAAGAAGAAGAAGAAGAAGAAGAAGAAGAAGAA
>NW_026596040.1:6415278-6537304 GCF_907164565.1 Psammomys obesus
AAGAAGAAGAAGAAGAAGAAGAAGAAGAAGAAGAAGAAGAAGAAGAAGAAGAAGAAGAAGAAGGAGAACAGAGGCAACAGCACAACACCAGCTTTCCTTCCTCCCTTTTCATCCAGTCCTGCCAACTGTCACTGCTAAGGGCAGCAGGGGCACGCTCCATTTCCCAATGTGTGCAGCCAAGAGCCATAGCAGCAACATCCCTGGAGGGCCGGGGACTACTCAGAATGGCAGCAACAGAGCTGGGCATTGATTCCGAATGATGGACACCACAAGGGATACCATCCCTTCCCCCTAAGCAAACAAGCCAGCGCAGGGAAAAACAAAAAACAAAAAAAAAAAAAACAAAACAAAACAAAAAAAAAAAAAACCAACACCTTAAATTTGAAATCAAATATCTGGATTCTTCAGAGTTTCGACATATCTCCCCCTTCCGGGACAGAGAAACTGGATCTATCCCCACCAACTTCCATCTCTCAATAACCATCTTAAAGGAGCCTCAGATCATTCAAAAGTTCCCCATTGACCCAAGATTTTTAAAGTTAATAAATGAGCCTACCTTATCCTAGGAATTACATTTGGGGGGGGGGAGGTAATTTTCTGTTCACCAAAACATACAAAATTATCAAGTAATTTCCAGGAGACACAGCCACCGAGTTTCCTTGTGACACTTTTCACACACCTGGTACCAATGCTAGCCACATCAAACCTATTTCCAGCTTATTTATGTTGTACAGGCTCATCTCTATGGCAACTAGGGAGTTCTAAGGTATTCATAACTACATGGAGAGCCGTAAGATTTGGCTGAAAACGTGCTTTTTCTCAGATAAACTCCAGATGCTAAGCATATTTTTCACATCCATTTAGTTTTATATCACCACACATGTGACCTGTTCCTTGAAACTTTCTTGAAAAAGACAAAAACAAAAACAGTCAAACTTTGTTCCTCATGACAGCCAATGCACAGAGCCTCAGATACATATGTTTAAAAAGAGCTTGGTTAAAAATAAAAGCTATTTTCTATAGAAATATGCTTTTAGAATATGTTGGGTGATATGTATAAAACTAAGCATGGTGGACCATGTCTATAATCTATCACTCAGGAGAATGAAGCAGGGGACTTTTGAGCTTGAAGCTAGTCTGTCCTACATAGTAAGGTCCTATCTCAAAGCAAAGATCAAATAAATGCATGGTGTTAACCAGAAGATACGGTAAACTTTGTCCCGAGGCGAGGTGAAATTCTAGAACATACTGTATGCAAAATAACCTGAATTGTGGGCACAGGGAGCAGCAAACCCATGCTTTTCAAATGTGTCTGTGGCTCTCTAAAGCACTCCTAGTGGATGAAGGCGAAGTGAACAGATCTTGGGTAAGGAAGGGAGGGTGTGGACATACAACAGACTTGGCCACAAAGCTCTTTTTCTGGCCTGCATTTTACATCTTACAGTGTGCCAGGCAAAAGGCACACTAAATGCATACTGATTCATGAGGAAGCATCTGCCCAGGCATATATCTGCAGGAGACTCAATAGATGCAAAGATGCTGAAAGATGCGCAAACAAGGCTTGGAGACAAGTCCCTTTCCCTCCTCCCTTCCTATCCTCATCTCCAGATCCAGAGCATCCCTGGAGGCTCCATCACAGAAATGTAGGACTGTCACCATCCCAGACTCACTGTCTTCTGACTTGGAGCCAGAGGAAGAGGAGATACTGATTTGCATGGATGCCTGAATTTCATGGGTGAGAAGTGAGGAGGGAGAGGGAAAGAGGGAAGGAAATAATCCCAAAGGAGAGGGGAAGAGCAGAGCAGATGGAAACACCATATATACCACACTGAGAGGCATTCTTCAGGAACCCCATAAGGAGAATGAAAAACAAGGAAAAGGCAATGAATAAAATTAAGTTTAAGAACTAAAACAGCCCCTTTGAAAGACATTCTCTTGCAAGTCTTTTTCTGTGCCCAGTTGTGTCAAATTCTTCAATGTCCTCCTCACACCTGCAGGCAGCAATGGCAAGCATTCCAAGAAACATTTAGGCTTAGATGGGTAAGACAGCTCTCAGAAGAGTATTCTCATTCAGACCCTATTGGTCTGTTCAGATACAGAGGGAAGAACACTGGTGTACAAGCTCAGAAATTCTCTATGGTTATAGTGATTGTGGGGAGATACAAGGATGGGTTTCTTCTCTCTCTCTCAAGACAGGGTTTCTCTGGGTAGCTCTGGCTGTCCTGGAACTACCTCTGTAGACAAGACTGGCCTCAAACTCACAGGGATCTATCTGCCTCTGCCTCTGCCTCTGGGATTAAAGGTGTGTGCCACTACCACCCTGCAGGGGCAGGTTTCTTAACATGTACTGACTTCCCTTCCTGTGTTCAGTTACCTTCTGAAGTGGGATGCCCTAGGAGAAAAATAAAAAGTTGTGCAAGCAGGCTTTGCTAAGTGAGTGCTTGCAGGAACACTGGAGGGCTGTCTAGAAAAGAAACACCTCATTTCTTTAATAGTAGCTGTTCAGACAGCAAGAGGCAATTTAGAGACTAGCCAGCAATGTGCTCACGATGGGCACTATTCTGCTCCAGCTATTATGCATTGCCCAACTTCACTCTGGCTAAGTGGAGTACTTTCTTCTGGGATGAGAAGTAGCTGACACTTAGGCTATAGCTACATGATAGAACTACACAGGTAAAACCACACACCCTGAACTACAGGAGTCGGAGGATTTTTAGCAAAATGCACAAAGGATGTTTTGGTTGTTGTTATTTGATTTGCAAAGACAGGGGCAAAATCTTCGTGGACAGAAGTAGTTATTATGAGGAGCCTGAGGGATGATTAGGTGGGTAACGTTGCTGGTCACACAAGCATAACGATTTGAGTTGGATACCCAGAATCAGTGCAAAGATGAATGAAGAGACCAACTCTACAGAGCTGTGCTTTGACTTCCACCCATGTATTTTGGCAGACATGCACCTGCACAAAACACATCACACACACGCACAGCAATTTTTAAAAAGAATTACTATGATGTTTTATTTTTTTCCTTTCTTTATATCAAAAGCTTTAAGTGATCAATTTACTCAGGATTTCATCTTCCTCCTTGTCCTCAAAGAACTTTCTGTCTGCTCCATTGTGGAACCAGCCTTCTCCTGTAGAATGAGGCAGTATAAATTGTTCTTTTTCTTGGGGAAGAAGCAGCATTTCTAAAAAAATCAAACAAACAAAACCCACAACTGCTGGTCTAACTGGATGTCTACATGTCTACATGCATGAAACTGCAAATAGATCCATACTTATCACCCTACACGCTCAACCTGTTAGAAAAAAAAAAAGTGGGGAAGAGCCTTGAACTCATTGGCACAGGAGACAACTGCCTGAACAGAACACCAAAAGCAAAGGCTCTAAGATCAACAATCAATAAATGGGACCTCATGAAACTGAAAAGCTTCTGTAAAGCAAAGGACACTGTCATCAGAACAAAATGACAGCCTCCGGACTAGGAAAGGACCTTCACCAACCCTATATCTGACAGAGGGCTAATATCCAGAATATATAAAGAACTTAAGAAGCTAAACAGCAACAAATCAAGAAATCCAATTAAAAAATGGGGTACAGAGCTAAACAGAGAATTCTTAATAGAGGAATAAAGAATGGCAGAGAAACACTTAAAGAAATGTTCAGTGACCTTAGGCATCAGGGAGATGCAAATCAAAACAACCCTGAGATTTTACGTTACACCCATCAGAGTGGCTAAGATCAAAAACTCAAGAGACAACACATGCTGGAGAGGATGTGGAGAAAGAGGAACACTACTCCATTGCTGGTGGAAATGTAAACTTGTACAACCACTTTGGAAATCAATTTGGCGCTTTCTCAGACAATTAGGAATAGTGCTACCTCAAGATCCAGCTATACCACTCCTAGGAATATATCCAAAAGATGCTCAAGTATACAACAAGGACATTTGCTCAACCATGTTCATAGCAGCTTTATTTGTAATAGCCAGAAGCTGGAAACAACTCAGATGTCCCACAATGGAGGAATGGATACAGAAATTGTGGTGCATTTACACAATGAACACAACTCAGCAATTAAAACCAAGGAAATCATGAAATTTGCAGGCAAATGGTGAGAACTGGAAAAGATCATCTTGAGTGAGGTATCCCAGAAGCAGAAAGACACACATGGTATATACTCACTTATAAGTGGATATTAGACATAAAACATAGGATAATCATACTAAAATCTGTATTCCTAAAGAAGCTAATCAAGAAGGAGGACCCTGGGTAAGATGCTCAATCTTCATTCAGAAAGGCAAATGGGACAGACACTGGAAGAAGGAGAAAACAGGGAACAGGACAGGAGGGCCTCTGAAAGACTCTATCCAGCAGGGTATCAAAACATATGGTGAGACTCATAGCCAAACTTTGGGCAGTGTGCAGGGAATCTTATGAAAGAAGGGGGTGATAGAAAGACCTGGAGGAGACAGGCGCTCCACAAGGAGAGCAACAGAACCAAAAAATCTAGGCACAGGGATCTTTTTTGAGACTGATACTCCAAACAAGGACCATGCATGGAGATAACCTAGAACCCCTGCACTGAGGTAGTCCATAGCAGTTCAGTGTCCAAGTGGGTTCCCTGGTAAGGGGAACAGGGACTGTCTCCCATGTGAACTCAGTGGCTGGCTCTTTGATCACCTCCTCCTGGTGGGGAGAAGACTTGCCAGGCCACAGAGGAAGACAATGCAGCCAGTCCTAATGAGACATGATAGGCTAGGGTCAGATGGAAGAGGAGGAAGACCTCTCCTATCATTGGACTGGGGGAGGGGCATAGGAGAAGAAGAGGGAGGGAGGTGGAATTGGGAGGGGTGGGAGAGCAGGCTACATCTGGGATACAAAGTGAATAAACTGTAATTAATAAAAATAAAATAAAACAGCGGATGCTTGCCTCTCCTACTGGGTTTTCTGCATTATAATCTGGGCCTCCATTGAAGTGCTAGGTAAATGTGTTTCCAAAGCTTTGGCATTAAGTACACTGCATGCAGGTGTGAGGCATTCCCGTTTTATGAGAGGAGTCTGGCCATGTCCTGGACCATTAGCCAGATACCTGCAATCTGCATAAAATATCTGATCACAACTGCTATATCCTGAGACAAGTTTGCAAAACGTGACCATAGCATGGTACAAGATAATTTTCAATCACAGGAGGAGCTTTCCCTTGTACCTAATGACTAAAGGAAGACAAAAATTAAAACGTTTTATCACTCTGTACCCATTAGCTTGTGTCTCAACCCCAAAATATATATCAAACTATCAGACAACAAAAACCAAAATGCACGCCAGGTAGAAACTAAAACTGGAGGCTCCGTGTCACATATTGCTACAGGGGTAGTTACTGGGCAGCTCAGAAGAACAAGAGAAGAACTCTCCAGACACTGTGTGGTTTCTAGGCACAGAGAGCTTCAAAGACCTCTGATCCACTCATCATACCGAAAGTCAGACAGCTCGAGTATATTTAATTTGTTCCAGGAACCCACAGGTAAGGAAGGCTGCTCTTCCCCAGCCGCATGAGCCATCTTTCAGTTTTTGTCCAATCATCAATGCAGCATTTAACCTTGAAAAAGGAAGGTGGGAAGATGGCTGAATACTGACTGGTGGCTGCCAGACACTAGGGAGTCTCAGGAAAGAAGAGAATTATAATCTAAGGGGGGGGGGAATCCTACATGAGAATATCTAATACCATTTCTCCAAGTTCAAGATTAGAAGAGAATAAAAACATAGCAATGGACAGTTCATATAAAGAGTGCATTAAATAGTTCAAATAACCAAGCAGCTGCCTTATCATTGACTGTGATGGTTTGACTGAAAATGGCCACCATAGGCTCATAGGAAATATCATTACGGGCAACCTTGTAGGAGTGGGCATGGCCTTGGTGGAGAAAGTATGTCACTGGGGGTGAGTTTGAGGTTTCAAATGCTCAAGCCAGGCCCACTGTCACTCTCTTCCTTCTGCCTGTGGTTCTGGATGTAGAACTCTGAAGCTCCTTCTCTAGCACCATGTCTGCCTGGGTGCTGCCACGCTCCTCCTCCCCAGGAAGATAAAAGACTAAACCTCTGAAACAGTAAGCCAATATCTATGAAATGTGTTTCTTTATGAAAGTTGCCATGGTCATGGTATCTCTTCATAGCAATAGAACACTGACTAGGACACTGACCACGTCTCCTTTGGCTACCTGAGACAACATTCATAATGACTGGCAAGCTTCTGCATCTGTGACGGCAAAGCAATGGTCACAGATTGCTTTCAGGCAATGGCTTTCCTCTTAGAATGATTTAATAGTCAAGGCAAGGTTCAGATTCTGGTATGTTTCATCCTCCCTTTCTTTTAAGAACCCTTGTTCCACTACAGTGGTCTTGGGAAATTGTGAGCTTTTTCTACCTCTCAAACTAACATAGCCTAGAACCTACTAGGCTACAAAAGCCAAGAAACCACTTATGACCAAATGCATCTCTTCACACAGTGTGTCTGATGTGCTGCAGCTTAGATAATAACCAACTTAGCCGATTACTAGACAAGTGAACAATTTCTGTTCCTAGAAACTACTACAATCAGGAAGTTTGGGGGCTGAAACTATAGCTCATTTGGTAGAGGGTTTGCCTTGTGTACACAACACCCTGAGTTCAATCCCCGACACTGAATAAAGCCAAGTGTGGTGATTCTCACCTGCAGTTCCAGCCCTTGAGAGAGCAAAGCCGGAGGGTCAGGAGTTTAAGGCAATCTTTGGCTTCACAGCAAGTTTAAGGCCAGTTTAGGCTATATGAGACCCTGCCTTGAAAGGATAGGAGCTGAATTATATAGCCAATGCCTCTTTGAACTGCCTGCAATCACAGTATGAATTTCTAAACTCTGACCTCCACTTCATACAAAGTAACTCTACATACAGCATTCAGATTCTCTGGGGGGGGCCACTTTGATTGCAAAATGACGATTCATCTAGTTCCTTTGATTACAAGACATTATGTAAATCTGATAAACGTGTAAATTTAGTTATCTGTTCATGGACTCTGCCCATTTTGATAGGGTGCTAATTTGTATTTTTTTCAATGACCCCTGTCCTTCTCCAGTTGGCTTTTTATCCTTCAATTTATACAGCACTTTTAGCATATATTTTAATGTTGTCTCCATAAACCTTTAAATGTACATATTTTACTCTGCTTTTTTTTGTTTAGGAAATTATTCTGTGCTAAGGTCAGATAAATCATTAGATTTTCTTTTAAAAAATAATCTATTTTGAAGCTTTTAAATTACCTAAAATTTTATTACATATATCAATTATATACTTAATGTTTATCCCAGTACTACTAAATAACTAGAGCTAAATACTTTGTATTATTTACCCCTATTCCCATTGATTTTGATTTGCTCGACAAGGGGTCTTACTCCACAGCTGGCTTTATACACATGACAATAGTCCTGCTTCCATCTCCCAAGTGCTGAGATTAGAGATGTAAGCTACCACACCCAGCTCTGACATTATGTTTATTGTCATATGAAAATCTCACCTTCATTTTCCAATAATAATATCTGCCTATTCGGCCAGATAAGCATAAAAGTATCATGAAGGATTTTTTTAATTAATTACACTTTATTCATTTTGTATCCCCCCATAAGCCCCTCCTTCCTCCCCTCCCGATCCCACCCTCCCTCCCCTTTCTGCATGCATGCCCCTCCCCAAGTCCACTGATAGGGGAGGTTCTCCTCTCCTTTCTGATCTTAGTCTATCAGTTCTCATCAAAAGTGGCTGCATTGTCCTCTACTGTGGCCTGGTAAGGCTGCTCCCCCCTCAGGGGGAGATGATCAAAGAGCAGGCCAATCAGATTATGTCAGAGGCAGTCCCTCTTCCCATTACTATGTAACCCACTTGGATACTGAACTGCCATGGGCTACATCTGTGCAGGGGTTCTAGGTTATCTCCATGAATAGTCCTTGGTTGGAGTATAAGTCTCTGGGAAGTTCCCTGTGTTCAAATTTTCTTGTTCTGTTGCTCTCCTTGTGTAGACCCTGTCCTCTCCAGCTCTTACTATTTCCCACTTCTTACATAAAATTCCATTCACTCTGCCCAACAGTTGGCCATCAGGCTCAGCATCTGCTTTGACAGTCTGCAGGGCAGAGGCTTTCAGAGGCCCTTTGTGGTAGGTTCCTAGTTTGTTTCCTGTTTTCTTCTTCTGGCTTTCAGAAGCCCTCTGTAGAAGGTTCCTAGGTTGTTTCCTGTTTTCTTCTTCTTCTGATGTCCATCCTCTTTGCCTTTCAGGATAGGGATTGACCGTTTTAGTTAGGGTCCTCTCTCTTGCTTAGTTTCTTTGGATGCACAGATTTTAGTGGGTTTGTCCTATGTTGTATGTCTATATGAGTGAGTATATACCATGCGTGTCTTTTTGCTTCTGGGACACCTCACTCAGCATGATCCTTTCCAGGTCCCACCATTTACCTGCAAATTTCATGATTTCCTTATTTTTCATTGCTGAGTAATATTCCATTATATAGATGTACCATAATTTCTGCATCCATTCTTCAGTTGAGGGGCATCTGGGCTGTTTCCAGCTTCTGGCTATTACAAATAAAGCTGCTACAAACATGGTTGGGCAAATGTCCTTTTTGTGTACTTGAGCCTCTTTTGGATATATGCCTAGGAGTGGTATGGCTGGACCTTGGGGAAGTGCTATTCCTAGTTGTCTGAGAAAGCACCAGATTGCTTTCCAGAGTGGTTGTACAAGTTTACATTCCCACCAGCAGTGGAGAAGGGTTCCCCTTTCTCCACAACCTCTCCAGCATGTGTTGTCACTTGAGTTTTTGATCTTGGCCATTCTCATGGGTGTAAGGTGAAATCTCAGGGTTGTTTCGATTTGCATTTCCCTAATGGCTAATGAGGTTGAGCATTTCTTTAAGTGCTTCTCTGCCATTCGATATTCCTCTACAGAGAATTCTCTGTTTAGCTCTGTTCCCCATTTTTTAAGTGGATTACTTGGTTTGCTGCTTTTCAGCTTGTTTAGTTCTTTATATATACTGGATGTGAGTCCTCTGTCAGATAAAGGGTTGGTGAAGATTCTTTCCCAATCTGTAGGCAGTCACTTTGTTTTGATGACAGTGTCCTTTGCGTTGCAGAAGCTTTTCAGTTTCATGAGGTCCCATTTATTGATTGTTGTAGAGCCTGTGCTGTTGGTGTTCTGTTCAGGAAGTTTTCTCCTGTACCAATGAGTTCTAGGGTATTCCTCAGTTTTTTTTCTAGCCGATTTAATGTATCTGGTTTTATGTTGAGGTCTTTGATCCACTTAGACTTCAGTTTTGTGCAGGGTGATAAGTATGGATCTATTTTCATTTTTCTACATGTAGACATCCAGTTGGACTAGCACCATTTGTTGAAGATGCTATCTTTTTTCCATTGTATGGTTTTGGCGTCTTTGTCAAAGATCAGGTGTCCATAAGTGTGTGGGTTTATTTCTGGGTCCTCTGTTCGGTTCCATTGATCCACCATTCTGCTTCTATGCCAGTACCATGCAGTTTTTAAAACTGTTGCTCTATAGTACAACTTAAGATCAGGGATGGAGATACCTCCAGAAGATCTTTTATTGTAGAGGATTGTTTTAGCAACTCTGGGTTTCTTGTTATTCCATATGAAGTTGAGAATTTTTCTTTCCAGGTCTGTAAAGAATTGTGTTGGTAATTTGATGGGAATTGCATTGAATCTGTAGATTGCTTTTGGTAAGATGGCCATTTTTACTATGTTAATTCTGCCAAGCCATGAGCATGGGAGATCTTTCCATCTTCTGATATCTTCTTCTAATTCTTTCTTCAGAGACTTGAAATTTTTTTCATACAAGTCTTTGACTTCCTTGGTTAGGGTTACTCTGAGGTACCTTATGTCAGTTGTACTATTGTGAAGGGTGTTGTTTCCCTAATTTTTTCTCAGCCCTTTTGTCTTTTGTATACAGGAGGGCTACTGATTTTTTTGAGTTAATTTTGTATCCAGCCACTTTGCTGAAGGTGTTTATCAGCTGTAGGAGTTCCCTGGTAGAGTTTTTGGGGTCACTCACATATACTATCATATCATCTGCAAATAGTGATAATTTGACTTCTTCCTTTCCAATTTGTATCCCCTTGATCTCCTTCAACTGCCCATTCTGCCAGATAAGCATAAAAGTATCATGAAGGATTTTTTTTTTTAATCCAAAAGGCTTTGGATTGTGGTACCACAAAACTTCTAGTCTTTCTTACTGCTACAACCAGCGTGATCATCACTAAGACCAAATCCCAAACAAGAATATAGACATTCCACTTAACAGCAGTTTATATTTGTAGAGGAGAGGTTCTTCTTAACCCAAAAGCAAATTCTTGAGGACAACATCATGTTCTCTTTGCCCTTCAGCATACTCTTCCTTGCAGCTGGCCTAGTGGGCTCGTTACTGAGTGCACATCACCAAATGACTGAAATTGAGGTCTAGAACATGTGTCTTATTTGGTATGTCCATCCCAAACAGTCATACTGTTACTCTAAGCACTTGTGTTATGTGTGAACTTAGCAAGGGTGGACGGCAGATCAGGATACCCTCAGCAGCCAACTTTGACTAGCCCATAACCAACTCCATGTTCCTAAGTGATGACAATAGCAAAATGAGGGCAAAAGAAGGTGGAGGCTAACTCTCTAGAAGATTTAGATGAACCAAAGCAACATTGCAGAAATGCACGTCAGAGAACTACAAAATGTGTCAAGAGGATTCACTGCTGCTGCCACGAGAGAGAATACAGTTCAACCAACTGCTTTCCAAAATGGTAAGAGAGGGATGGAGAGAAGGCTCAGAGGATAACATTCCCCTATCCTCACTTTGTAAAGATCCAAGGGTAGTAGCGAGTGCTTGAATTCCCAGTGATGGCAAAGAGAAGCAGGCACAAGTGAATCGCTGGAGCTTGCTGGGTGCTCAGTCTAGCCTACTTGGCAAGGAAGCACATATGTATGAACTTGTATGTGTGTGTGCACACACATACTCACAAGTATTAAGAAAGACTTATCTGAGGCTGATATTCCAATCAAGGACCATTCATGGAGTAACATAGAACCCCTGCACAGATGTAGCCCGTGGCAGTTCAGTGTCCAAGTGGGTTCCCTAGTAAGGGGAACAGGGGCTGTCTCTGACCTCAGTGGCTGGCTCTTTGACCACCTCCTCCTGAGGAGGGGAGCAGCCTTACCAGGCCTCAGAGGAAGACAATGCTGCCACTCCTGATGAGACCTGATAGACTGGGATCTGAATAAAGAGGAGGAAGACCTCCCCTATCAGTGGAGTTGGGGAGGGGGATGGCTGGAGAATAGGGAGAGAGGATGGGATTGGGAGGGGAGGAGGGAAGGAGCTACAGGTGGGTTACAAAGTGAATAAAAAAATAAATATAACACAAAAAAAGAAAAAAAAAGACAGACTTAGAACACTTAACTGACAATGGCTGAGGGAGGTAGAGAGGTAAAAAAGACAGCTGAGATTAATGTCTCAGACCTATCTGTTTCCCAGCTCCTTTCTGAAGGCGCTTAACTAATAAATACCAGCCTGCTGGTGAAGCCTGGAAAGAATCATGGTGAGATTGTTGGTAGGTACAGATCACCAGTATTTGACACCTAAGTACCTTTACAGGTCCACCAGTTTTTTATTCTGGGGCCCATTTACCAAAGGGTTTATGATAGCACTAAATTAATAAGAAAGAAAAAAACCTAAAAAAAAATGAAATTTGCAAAGGTCCACCTATAATGTATATTTACATTTTGTGACTGAAAAGAGTAATATCTACCAGGCATTTTGGAGATAAAGCCATGGCATATTGCTGCTTTTGTTTCTTAATTTAAGCTTAGAATATACAGTCTGGTCTAATTTTCATAGAAATGTTCCCCACATAAATAAGTATGTGCAGACTGGTATTGGAAACACCAACTAGTGACAACTAAGATACCAACCCTTGTTAAGAAGGGGATGGGGACTTGTGGGTAGGACGACCGCACCATCTTGTTCCTTGACTCCTGTGTTGTTTGACTTGTTACAATGGGCATGCATAGATTTGTCTTGGGAAGGAAAAGCTAATGAATTATCATTCTTGAAAATGAATAGACATGTCAACAAATTTTGGAAAATGAATATTAACAGTGCAAATGTAAACTATACTAAGAATTATCAGACACAGAACAAACATCATGAGCCCCATTAGGGCAAGCTCGAGACAGTCAAGCTTTGATGACTCAAGGCTGGAGTGAGTTCTAAAATCAGCTTGCCTTTGACTGCAGGAACTTATTTATTCTGCTTATCCCAAGACAGAGCTAACAGACCAAATCAGTTTGAAAGGTCCTAAATGGTTCTCAGCATTTGGGTATCTTCCAGGAAGACTAAGTTAATTTAGCTGTTAGAGAGTGGCATGTTTGACAGGGATAATGCAAATTAGATCACTGTACTGAATGTTCGATTAGCCGCTCAAACTGGAGGGAAAATACTGACAGATAAGTAAAGATGATGCTACAGAGGTGACACAATTCACTGGACTTCTGAAAGCCTTGTTTAACTGATTCCGAAGTACAAGCAGGAGGCTGTGTGAGATCTGTATGGCTGCAAATTTGCTGGAAGATTAATTAAAGATTAAAAATACACTTAAAACTGTATTGTGATTTAAGAAAGAGATAAAGATCATCCCTAACTACACTATCTCCTAGAGTGGTTTTCATAACGTTCTTCAACCTAAAGGTCACAGGCCATGAATGGGTCTTAAGACAAATTTAGTGTGTGGTCAGCACAGGTCTAGATGTAAAAAGAGGAAAGTTTGAGGGGCTGGAGAGTTGGGTCAGCAATTAAGTGTATACTGCTTTTCCAGAAGGCAAAATTTCAGTTCTCATCTTTTATATCAGGTGGCTCACAACTGCCTGTAATTCCAGTTCTAGGGAGACCCAAGCATTGTCCCTGGCCTTCCAGGGAACCTGCTCTCACAGGTACATACCACACATCTCCCCTCCCACAACACAAAGCATATAATGGAAAATAAAATACACTTCTAAAAAGGAAGGAAAAAGTTTGAAACTTAACTATTGTCTTAATCAGGCCTGACTTTACTGCCCCCATCTCAACCATCAGGGACAAACCCACTTTCTCTCAGCTCTTAATAGCCACATCCTATGCTAACTTTCAACAAGCTAATCATAGAAAGAAAGAAAGAAAGAAAGAAAGAAAGAAAGAAAGAAAGAAAGAAAGAAAGAAAGGAAGGAAGGAAGGAAGGAAGGAAGGAAGGAAGGAAGGAAGGAAGGAAGGAAGGAAGGAAGGAAAGTGAAATTTATTAATCTATTAGAAGATTCAAGAGATACTTCTCTATCTCTCTCTCTCTCACACACACACAGAGAGAAAGAGAGAGAGAGAGGTATTCCTTTTTGGGTAATTTTGCATTTAGATTTCCTCTTGAGAAATCATCCCCAAATGCCCTTTGTCTGTGAATTAAAATACCTCTGGAGAACAGGAGGGATTAGAACATTAAAATCAGGCTCCAGCAGGCTGAGTATTAACAGGACAGCAGCTGCCACTCGACCCCCAACTTTAAAAACTAACTCTGTAAGTGAGGGCAGCACTTGGGAATTCAAAGGCCATTGCCAGCATAATTCTCAGAGCCAAAGACATTTACTACTTAAGCTCTAGAGTATTCCCCAACACACAAGAATGAAACAGATCTCCAAAACCACATGCACAAGGGTCAACAGCTCCCTTGTGCTCCAGTCCCCTGTGCCCAGTGGATTACCCAGAAGAACAAACTCTACACCCCTAAACTCAACTTGCCTTCTTGCCTTGCAAGTCCACCCACCCCATACATGCACCAGATGGACTGCCAGGCATCCAGTTTAGCTGAATGAACAAAGAAAGCCAAGCGCCAGGTAATACAGGACCATTTGCCTAAGTCAGGGGCTAGGGAGTCCTCGCTAAACACTTCTATATTTTCATTCTTATCACTTTCTGTCATTCTCCCCTCAAAAGTCTTCTGGAAACAGCTCATCTGCATGCCCACCATCACCATGCTAGCTCAGGGATCATTGCTCACTTGGATGAAGGCAGTGGGGTTTTAAACTGGCTTCCTGCTTTCAGCCTTCCTCCAACTGCTCTCCAAAGCATGGTAAACACTCTGAAATACAATTCTGAGTATATCCCTCTTTCACTAAAAAGAAAAATATAAACAACCACCATGTTCTAGTGGCTACCCTCAGATGGAGTCCACATTCCTCAAAAGAGCCTAAAAGCAGCCTTCCTCCTGCCCCATGCTTCCTACATCACTCCCAGAAACCTTCTCCTTCCATCATGCCATGACTCACAGTATCTCTAAGGTCTTGCTTCTTGAGCGGAGTCTTCTGCACTTAGTCTGTGAACTTCTGAGGACTACAAACTGTGTCTGACTGCTTCTAGAGCACTCAGCACCATGCCTGGCAGAAAGCAGGTACAAAATGGACCCATGTTAAAGATTAGCATTAATCAATCCCTCTGCTGTGGCAACTATGGAAAAGCCAAAGCAAGCACTGTGGAGGTCACCATGCTTATTTGCCCAATTGCACAACCACCTGCAGCAGTGGTTACAAAATCATCTCACCAAATCTCTCACAGACACAAAAATGGAAAACATAGGACTGGATGTTTACTCACTGGCCTCAGCCATTGGATCTGAAAATAACTGGTAATGTTTAAACTGGCGATTCAGGTCTGTAGACAATTGTAAGCAATATTAACAGGAAGCAACCTTCTTCACCAAAATCGCCTCATTTAAGGAGATCACACATGAAAAAGTCAAGATTGTAACGGCTATTAGACATCTCCATAATCTTTCCAATGTGTTTAACTTACATGTTGGTTTTTCTTTAAAAGGCGATTATCATAATATGTGTGTATTATTAAGTTAGTGGGATTTTGTATGGAGTGTCCCAAGTGAGCACACAGACTTCCTATTACTGTCCTAATGGCTGAACAAATGCAATCAGGTTTATATACTAGAGCGTCCTTAATCATATTTATGTTACTTCTAATCTCTACTAATTTTTAATATGCTGTAACATAAAAATGTGTTACTTGTTTTTCAAATTAGGACAGAATCTCCTCTCCGCCCCCAATCTAAGATTTCTTCAGCATGTGAAAGGATTTAAAAACAAAACCAAACCATACAGGGGATAGTGTCCACTTGAACAATGGGTGCTAGCATAGAAAGAGACAGCTCTTAAATCAGAATGTGCACCAGGTAGACAAAGAGAACCACGCAGGAGGTGGGCTGTGAGTGGCCACAGGGAGACTGAGGAGAAAGAGAAAGCTCAGAGACAGAATACGAATGGGGACACATTATGGAAAACCCCTTCTGGATCTGTTCCTGATCCTTAAATGTTTACTGAGACTCTCCATAGCTTCTGGCCTGGTTCAGAAACAAGCAGCCCATGTCACAGGATTTCTGAGCAGAAGATTTTCTAGCAAAGTGGCTAAATATCTAATTCAAGCACCAAAGTCATAGCAGAGGGCAATAGAGAACATTAGAAACTCTAAGTCGACACGAAACATAGAGAGAAGGGGCCCCAGAAAACTTACCCATTAGGTCTCTTCAGGAAAAACAATTTCACAAACCACTCTACCACAGTGCTCACTTAATGAATATTTCCTCATTGCCCCTGCTCTGTCCTTTGCAGTGATGGCTATACCTCTACCAACAGCTGGCTTGCTTCCTTCCTCCATAGGCTTCTTATAATTAACATTTGATCCAGCACTCTGGTAAATAGTATCTTTCTGTTTGCTGTCTTCTAAACTGCTGTGTTAACCTCCTTATTTTCCCATGCCACTTCTTTCAGGGAACAATCAAACCCTTCTAGATATCTTCTTCTTAATTGCCGCATTCTGTTTTCCTTTCCTTGTACCCCACAGCACAAAACCATCTCTAATGGAATTCAAGTGGGTCTGAAGCCTTTCTCCAAACAGAGCTGTGGTTTTAAAGTGATTGAAGCCACTTCTATCTTTTCCACTTATTTCATGAAAGTCTTACAATAATATTTATATAACCTCTACGAAGTCAGGTTCCTGTTAAGCCTTGAATTCAACAGAGCTTAAACCATAAAGGGGAACACAAAGTGGCCACTAAGTCCTCCTCTACAGTTAGAAATGCTGGCCATCTCTCTCACGTGCCCCCGAAACACCACCAGTCACACTACTTCCGCGTCTCATTCAGTACCCTACGGAAACCCTTTAGGAACACGGCCTGTGCTTTTAGCTGCCGCTGTCATCCTGTAAATCCATGTAATGCCCAGAAAATAAATCCAGCTCTCTCTGCTGCCCACGGGGCCACATTAATCTTATGAGCGACACCACAGAGCTCCCCAGCCCTCCCCTCCTCCATCTGCCAAAGTGGGGCAAGTGTTTTCCTCATGTTAATTGTTCTGACAGATGAGGACCAGCATGGCTTTAATCCATTTGCAGCCTAGCACAGGAGCATTTGTCTTCTCAAATGCTGTCAGAGGCAAGTATGCTGGCTGTGGGGAACGGGGGCGTCACAGGGCATATCTTGGTGCTCTCAAGTGACTGGCTTGCCTTTCCTTGAAGAGGAAAAAAAAATCCAAGGGAAGTCTGCTCCAACCTGCTTCAAATTACATTGGCTGTCTTTGTGGTTGTGGTGTGGGTTCTTTGTTTTGTTTTTGAAAAAAAAAAAAGTATACATAGTATTTTATAAAATCGAGACACATTTGATCAGTTTGTATTGAGTTAAAAATGTGTCTTCTCCATTTACCAATCAATCACCCGGTGAGTTCTCTCCAGGCGTTTTGACTTGGGATGCGTCTACAAGCATCAACCTCTACTAGAAATTGTGTGCATTTTGTGGGGTGGAAGTTGGAGAACATCGACTCAGAGGCCTGCCCCTTTGACAAAATGAAGGGCTTCTTCAGCTTAGGTACCCGAGACTCAAATGCTAGCTCCTACAGCGTTACCTCCACGACCAGCCCTTGTCATTGTTCTCTCTCCCACACTTTAGATTCAACGTCACACATTTCAAGTTTTCAGATCTGTCCTTCCCACTCAGAATATAATGAAGCAAAATAAACACAGTGTGGCTCAAATGAGTGGAATATGCTGCAAAGGGAACTCACTTGTAAAACATGGCTTTTCCACTCACTGGTAGTATTTCTCCTCATACCTCTTCTTTCAACTCTGATCTGGCTTCTTTAGTGAGACTGAAGGAGATGGTGAGAAGAATACTCTTCTAGGTTTTAAGCACTTTCTTCAACTTTGAGCTACAGAGATGAACTATGATGTGCTATGGGACAAGTTCCCCTATCATTAATGAAAGAAACACTCTGCTGCAATTCCAGCTTTCCTTGCAAGAATATGTGCGTGCTTCCTTCCAGCTTAGGCTTCTGCAGCATAAAGGATCAGTTTTCTCTATACAATTCTGCTAAAGCATTAAGTATATGTGAATGAGCGATTTGAGGAAACTTTTCTTTTAGTATTTTTATGACTTTCCAGATTTTCTCAGTGTGAGTGCTATTCTTGGTTGCCAGCTTGACTAGATCTGGAATCTACTAAAATGCAGGTCCCTGGGCATTTCTGTGATGGATTTGTTGATCAAATTATTTCAAGTGGTGAGACCTACCCTAAATGGGGATGGAATCTTCTGGTGACAGTCCAGATGAAAGAACATGGAAGAAAGAAACTTTATTTTTGTTTTGTTGTGTAGGCTTGGTTGTCCTAGAACTCACTCTGTAGACCAGGCTGGCCTCAAACTCAGTGATCTGCCTGCCTCTGCCTCCTGAGTGCTGGGATTATGACATGTGCCACCACTGCTCAGAATAGGAAAGAAACTTTTGCTTCTTGCTTTTGATTTTATTGGCCAGCCCAATAAAATGTACACTGTTGCTACTGAATTCCTTCACTGGTATTATAACCAGTTTCTTCTGGTTCCAAACAGACTCCAGGAGTTCTCTAGGAGGGTGGTTCTCAACCTGTGGGGTTGTGACTCCCTTGAAAACCTCTACCTCCAAGAAATATTTACCTTATGATTCATAACGTTAGCAAAATTGCAGTTATGAAGTAGCAACAAAAATAATTTTATGTTTGGGAGTCACCACAGCATGAGCTACTGTGTTAACAGTTGTGTGACAATTCTGTGAGATGGCCATTGTTGAACTGTATGGACCTGCCATGTACAACAGCCTGGTAAATCCCAGGAGGAAATGTGTGTTTATTCTGTCCATTCTGTTTCTTTAGAAACCCTGACACGATAGCTACAAATTACATTTTTAACTAGAAAAAAATCAAATTATAGGGATGCAAAGCCATTTGATGTCCTCTTGACCTATTCATGCTTCTGCTTTGTAAAACACTGTTTACACTGCTTATAATCTAAAGTCAGTCAGAGAAGCTGTGTATAATTTTGTCAAACTAAAGCTCTTGACTTGCCAAACTGATTGCATTAACGCCACTGTGCCTTAAAACTCACATTCTCATAGCTGGCCAACTCATCTTTCCTGATTCTGCTTTACATCTGCGACTGCAAAAATGGAGCAAGAATGAGAGAAGGTACAGCAGCCTTGGCTAATGCTGCCATAAAAGTGGGATCAAAGCCTGTTCCCCCTCTCCAGTCTCAGTTTTCTGAGATACAAGGTGAAATGAGCCAGGGGAATTCAATGAATTTCATCAATGTGCATGAACCAATGAAAACAGTTAACATAGCTAACAAATATGAGGTTCTCGGCTTGCAGTATTTACTCGCAAAAGGCAAACCACAATCATTGGCCTGGATAGATTCCCTTCTTCAGATGTAAAAGTCAAGGTCCCCAAACCAAAATGAAAGACAAAAAGCTCTACACCTATGATGGTGGCACCATGGAAAGTCCTGAGCCCCTTGTCAGCTGAGTCATTGGCTCAGCAGCAGCCTCTGCTCCTCCCGCACATACACTCTGTGGCAGAAACAGAGCAGAGACGTGTCCTGCTCCTGTCAGCTCAGTGGGCTGCTGAGAGCTTCCTCATGCTTCAGGGGGTTAGGCCTTTACCCACTGGTCTATGTTCTATGGAGGGGAGTGGGTTTTAAAGGGGGTTTTATGGAAAAGAAGGGCCCGAACTGCATTTCACGCACTTTGCTGCCTTTCCTTTGAGAACTTGTAGAGTGGCCTCTGTAGGCCTGCTGTTCTTGCCCTTGAGCCAGGCCTACTATCACAGTGTGGTGATCTAGTTAGCTAACTAGATGGGAAGTGACTTACTCATTCAAAATATACTCATCAGGTATCTACAGTGGAAAGGACATTCTGTAAGTGATGGAGATTGAAAAAAATAATAAGACAGTCTCCTAACTTCAAAAGACAAGATCTCAACAACTGTATAAAACATGGAAATACTGAAGCAACTGTAGCTCCCTGTACTATGCAACCAATATAAGATGGGTTTGTATTCACATGCTGAGCTGGCTAGTCTTATGTGAACTTGACACAAAGCTAGACTTATCTGAAAGGATGGAACCTCAATTGAGAAAATGCCTCCATAAGATCCAGCTATAAGGCATTCTGTTAACCAATGGTTAATGTGGGAGGGCTCAGTTCATTGTGTATGCCTTCCCTGGGTTCTAGAAGAAAACAGGCTGAGCAAAGCATGTGGACCAAGCAAGTAAACACAACCCCTCCATGGCCTCTGCATCAGCTCTTGCCTCCAGGTTCCAGCCTTGCTTGAGTTTCTACCCTGGCTCCCTTCCAGGATGAACAGCAGTATGGAGGTATAAGCAGAATAAACCCTTTCCTCCCCAACTTGCTTTTTGGTCATAGTGTTTCATCACAGCAATAAAAACCCTAACTATAACACATGCCAATCTCTACACCTGATAGTGAACTCCTAGGTTTCCTTCTTTCAGTTCACAGCATGTAGTAACCACTTGATACACATCCATCCAAGGAGGAACCAGCCTCTTAGATGGCAGAAAGCACGTGTCCTATAATAACCATGTGGCTGCTTGGGATAAGGGCCACAGAGAAGGCTCAATATCTGCCAAAGAAGGCACAGGAGAGAAGGATGTGATGTCCACTGGAGATAATTTAAGGTTTCCTTAGAGCTGAGCTTACAAGTGGGTTTTTAACAGGTAGGAAGAATGAGAGACAGGGGAAGAGTAGCTAGGTAGGCAGAAGAGCTTAGACGAAAGTGCCATATGATTTACCCAGGGTACATGGCTGCCTGCCGGCTGATGGGCCTTTCCAGCTGGTGCTCTGGGCCTCTCAGCAGCCCATCTGCTCCTTAGTGCTATGGATTTAAAAGGTTAGCCAAAGTGCAGGTCTTCACACTCCTGAGAGAAGAGAACTAATTCACAGAACTTGGAAACATTTAAGCTGGGGGATGAGGCAGAGAACATTTTCTTTCCTAATGTGATCTTCTAAATTCCAACTTTTTCCTTACTGCAAATCTTCCTTTTCCTCCTTTGGATGCCAAGTCAGAAAGAATCTATCAGACCACCCTTCAGAAAATTCCTTCCTATCCCAAAAGAAAGAAGGGTAGAATTGATGTGAAGTTCCTCATAAAATGTCAGAGTCATACTGCAAAGCCACCTCTCTCTCTCTTTGGGAGGGGCCAATGCTCTTCACAGGACTTCAGTTCCAAACAAGCTGAGGAGGAGGCATTCATTTGCAGCTGCAAATGATAACCCAGCCTCAGCTGTGTCGGTAGGAATATTGTCTCTAGAACAGCAAGAGGCCAGAGTCTGACCATTCCCTGAGCTAGTCCTATATCTGAAGAAGTGTGAAGATTCAAAATCCCACTTTGAGAGCACAGGGTAAGGCCAGGAAGAGTCTGGACAGACAGAGCTATCAGGAAGTCAGAACTATGAGGAACAGTGTTTATGGCTCTGTATTTTGTCTGAAAAGACTTGGGAGAAGGAGATGAGGAGAATAATTCAGGCTGCCTCCACATGCCTATACTTCCCCCTAATCCTGTCCCAATCCCACCTTTATAATTTTCAACAGTGTTAAAATCCATTTGTAACCTCTCCACAGCCCGTGAGAGGAGACTGCTGACTTTTATCTTTCAGAATGGTCTTCTGAAAACATATAATCTCATAATGATGCTACTATTTTCTCTTAGCCTAACACTTCTCTACTTATCAGCACCATTTATTTGTGTAAATGGGTCTGGATACTACCAGTAATTTACCCTGAATATGATGAGGATAAGCCAGGTTCTTAACCTACTGCTACATTTCTAGTTAAGATTGCCTTAAAAAGCTGTGGTACAAGCTTTTAAGATTTCCCCACCCTCCTCCCAAGTTTTTTGTTTGTTTGTTTGTTTGATTAGTTGGATTTCTCTAAGTGGGAAGCATGATTTTCTTTTCCTGGATTAGTTCAAAAGAGTATAAAAGAAAAATTACTCCAGCTTATATAACCTTATTTTGGTGAACGGTGTAGTGGCACTGGTTTTCATAACTATTGAGTCTCTATAATCCTATAAAGATAGAGGGTAACAGGGTTTTTGGTGAAAAATATCAGAAGAAGAGATGGCCAGGTATGAGCCATGTAAATGCATTAAATCTCAAAGTATAGAAGGCAAGTTTTGTATAAAACCTTTAGATAACACTGGCAGAATAGACAACTGACAGTTACAACCCAGTCATCCAATTCTAGACTTATCTACCATCAAAACAGACAGGCTGACAGCTTTAGCTTTATATAAAGGAATTGATATTATCCTGACATTGACACTAACACAAAGCATACCCCATGTTAGAATCTCCAACTACGTGCAAACCCAAACTTCATTCTCTATGCCTTTTAGGTGAGAGAAGGAAAGGAGTGCTTCTATGAAAGAGCCAGAAAGCACCCAGTGGCCACGCACAGTGCCACACTACCAGCCTGAAGCAAACCACAGCCTCTCTATGTGGCTGAGCCATCATCTTTAAGAGGAGAAAGTGAAACGGGGCTGAGTTCATCCACTCTAACTCCTGGACTGTAAGCTGTCTTCAAGGTGAGGTTTTGGTTCTCTGGGATATCAGGGATTCTGGGGCAGTTGTGTGAAAGGGAAGGCTGGAGAAAATAACTCTGAGGGCAGATGGAAAATAACAAATGGCTCTAACAACATAGCAGGCAGCAAGGCCCTTCCTGTGGTCCTAGACTTGACCCCTAAAGAAAGGTCACCATGAAGAGACCATCCTTTTTGTTTGACATCCTAAGTGGCCTGTTTATATTCCAAAATGTTACAGCTCTGTACCAGTTTCGAGGCATGAAGAGGAACTAACAGTTTCTCTACTTCAACTGCTCAGGATTCCTGCCATCTCCAAGCATACTAAAATAATTTACTACAAGTCCAGGAAAGAAATATGGTTCAATAGCAGAACATATTAACAAGATTTAAGAATTCTAGTTCACACTAAGTTCATTGTGAATTAAGCCTTGGCTAGGGGCAGGAGGTAGGGCTTTGCTGGCTGAGTTCTGGGCAGCTAAAGACAGCTTGGCAGCTGGGAAAGCCCCTATTTTAAAAAAAGACAAATAAGTGCACACTCATATTAAAGCAACCAGGACCCCGAGGAAAAGCAAAAACAAGGAGCAGAGAGAGCTGACAGAGCAGCCAGCAATATATAAACCAAGTATGTAGGTTTGATTGGAGCTGTAGCTACTCAGGTTGCGGGGAGGCGGTTCTGTGAAGATCCTGCAAGAGTCCCCAAGAATAGATTTCTTGTGACTATTTGACTGGTGACCTGGCTATATCTTACTTCATCTGTTTCAGTCTCTGTAGCTTGGCTCATCAGCCCTGACTCTTAAACCGGGCCAGCGCAGAGTGTTGGTTGCAGGGTATGTGCCAACAAAACACTAAACAAATACAATTACTGAGGCTCCAGGGTCAACTGACCAATTTTTTGTTTTGTTTGCCTGATGTCCCAGGCCCACTTATGCTGAGTGGACAAATATGGATGGTTTTAACATAAAATTGTGTTCCAAAATCTCTTCAAGTAACTTGAACTGTGGCAGCCCAAAGCCTGTATCAGACATGATGACTGACACTAGATTAGAACCACAAACGTAGCTTTCTTCTTTGGCCACTGCCCTCAACCTCCTTAATTCATACCATGTCCTTTTAAACAAAAGCAAAAGCCTGATGTTTAATGTTGCCTTTGTGGGTGTAAAATCTGCCCTCTGGTAACACCGTTACCTGACTTTTTAAATTTTATTTATTTATTAGTGCTACGGATGGAACCTATGGCACCAGGCATGCCAGGCAAGGAGCTAGGCCCCCAGTCTACCTTTACTTGATGTAAATGAAAATTTAATACTTAACACTGGCACAGATAAACTGGAGAACAAAATTAGAAAATATATGCAGTTTTCCAGAGAAAAGTGCTAGGACATGGCTACCTACTCTTTGGAGGGTCTCTGTGGACATCATCACTTGTTGTAAGGGTCTAAATGTTATTTGGGGGCAGTGATTCTCGACCAAGAGTCTATTTGCTCCTCCTAGGGGACTCATGTCAATATGGACATATGAAGGCAGGGGAAGGGCGCTAGGGACGCTGCTCGGCACACAGGACCGCCCCATGACAACCATCTGGTAGAAACCCAGCTTTCAGGGAATTGTGAGAAGTGCTGCCCTCTAGATAGGATCTTAAAGGCCCCTCAACATCTGTTCCCAAATTATTTCCAAATTTATTGCCTATGGTTTCTAATCCATTTCTCATCTGCCCCCTCACTGCCAGTTTTTCTTCTGGCTTTCAATCTCCCTGATGATATTAAAGTCAAACCTTTTTACCCCTACTTATCTTTCAAGGTCAGTAGCAGCATTATCTCTACCTCAAAGCTAACTCTCAAGTCTCCTTACCAAAATTCGATGGACTCTTTTTGAACTCCTGTATTTTAAGGATTGATTTTTTAGAATTATTTTTAATTGTGTGTATTTGTGTGTACAAGTGTACACATGAATACAGGAACCATCAGAGGCCAAAAGAGGCTGTCAGATCCCCTGGAGCAAGGAACAGTTGTGAGCTGGCAAACGTGGATGTTGAGACTTCTTCTCAAGGCCTGTAGAAGAACAGTACATGCTTTTAGCCACTGAGTTATCTCCCCAGACCTAATTCCTATCCTTTAAAAGTTGAAAAGAAAACAAAAGACAAAAAAAACCTCACAACGCTGATAATTCCAAAAATAAGAAAGCACACACTGTGGGGTAGTCAAAGCATGGATCCATATAAGCCAGGACTCATTGCTGCATCACTCTTTATTGGCTCTGGGGCCTTGGGAATTCCTCTGTTCCTAACATACTGCCACTGAGGATATGCCACTAAAACGTAAGAAAAAAAAAATTCCTTCAATCACTAGCTGTTTTGAGGACCAAAGAAACCCAGCATATTTCACAGCTTAGCCAAGGGAGGGTTTTATGTCCTGGGGATTCCAAACTTTGACTGGTAGAAAAGACTGTAATAAAACAGAAGCATAGATGTACACCTATGACCAAAACTGAAAACACCAAAACAAAACAATGAGCTCTTTCACAAAGAGAAATCATTGCGAATAAGTGTGAGCCACACTGAGTTAGGTGAATTTTAACATATACACCAGGCCCTGCAAAGTTTTCATATACACTTGGAAGTTAGCAAAAGGAATATCAATAGATCTGGTGTGGCCTTGCTCTAGTGGGATCCCATTATCATCCTATAGAATGAGAAAGCAGGAGCAAGGAAACCAAGCCATAAATGAGCTCCCCCACCCCCATGCGCACATACACTTTGGGGTAGGATGTAAAAGGGGCCATGAATTATTTAGAGCCAAAGAGGTCTGGGCTCAGATGGGAACTGAAGTAACGAATAGAGCCTGAATCAGTGCCAGCTCGTCCATGTTATCTGCAAGCCATCCTGTGTCTGTTACAAATTCCTGTTAGCCACAGCTGGGTGTGGTCAGGTTTCATAGGGCAAGGACTACAGGACCAACTAAATCCTTCTGTTTGTCAAAAGGAAGTGAAAGGATTCTGATGGCAGGAGTACTGTAGGAAGCACAAGAACCACAGCTGCATGCTCCACCAGACAACGGCAAGCAGTCTGAATACACAGCTCTAAGGGCAGCCACAGGCTGCGGGGGCATGGCTGTAGAGCTGATGCTGTGGAGTAGGGGCCTTTCAAGAGGACGCAGGGTTTACACTTTCATATTCACTAAGGAGGTATGCATTACAAACACCACCAAAGTAGAGAGGAGGATGGGAGGAAATTAAGACTGAGGGGACAAACGTTTTGCAGAGGATTATGGCAGGAAAAGCCACCAGAGGTTAACTGCAATGAGGTACCTACTGTTCATGTGTCCCTTTTAATCATCACAATAACTCTTCAAAACAGTGCACGGATTACCCCCATCTTATAAGTATGAGGTGGCCAAGTCAAAGGCTGGGTCATATGGCCAGGGCCGTATGACTGACCAGTCAAAGAGATAGGAACCAACACCTACTATCTCTAAAGACTTTTGCTCAGACTAATTCTGAGCTCAGTTAACTATAAAAGAATAGGATAGGATTTGAAACAGATGAATAATGGATATATAAAACAGGAAAATAAATATGAGGAAAAAAAAATCCATGTTCTTCCTGGGACAAAGATGAACTCCATTCAACAAAGGCTTTTGAATGCAAGGCCTTGAGAGACTGTCTATTCCAAGACAGGAGGGTGTTCACTAATCTGTGAAATGCAATAGGTGTGTTACACAAAAAGGTACAAAAGCATCTAGCAAGCCAAGAGAAACATTCAAACAAATTGCTGTCTCCTGTTTCTCTTATCTTACTTCAAGAGACATTGAAGCAGTACTCACACAACAATCCAACATCAGCCCAGGGACCGCCAGAGAGCTTACTTTGCTACAAGATCTCAGAGGCCTTGCATTGTGGCCTAGACCTTTCCTGTCTTTTTGGCTTTTAGCTGCCATGAGGTAATGATATCTCCTTCTCAGTGTTCTGCCTCACCAGGACCTAGTAACAGTGAGGTCAGCTAACCTCTGGAATGGTGAGAAAAGCACCCCTGAATTGGTTTTCTCAGGACTGACACCGCAATGAAAAACCGACCAACACAGGAAGAATTCCAGTTTGGCAGGATCGTCTTTCCCAATTGGAAAATGGAAACACATGAATAGGTGTCAACCTCGCTATCAAAAGCCTCGATTCTTACCAGCTATGACCTTAACTATGTCATTACACACAAAGAGGCAGCCCCGTAACTTCAGCACTGTTAGGTTTCTGCAGGAGACCAAGCCTCAGTCTTAGATACAGGCTATCTCCATGCTGGTCTCTTAGAACACTGGTCTAAAAGGCCACTTGGGAAACTTCAACAGCCTACAGGACCCAGCCTCATTATCTACAGCCTATCACCTCTCCATCCTTTACTAGCAACTGAAAAGGTGCTAAAGTGTCTGCAAGGTTCTAACATATGTGGCTGCTATAACAGTGTTAGTCAAAATTAGGCTATAAGGTAAACTAATGCCACTGTGTTTAGATCCACTGATATAAACTTAAGGAGATTGCACAAGGCTATTGTTCCAAGTCAAGAAGATTTTGACAAGCGACTTGTTCTGTTTCTATTAGAAGCTAACAGCCCTAAGGGAAGGAGGAGAGCAAGTGTGGGTAACAGGCAGTTGTTTTCCCAGATCTTTGGCCAACTAGGTGGGAGAAAAGGTCACAAAGCAAAGGAAAGGCTCTGAAGCTATGGAACTTAGCAGTGTTAGAAGACCCTCACAGAATCTCAGGACACCATGGAGAAATGGTAATAGATTAAGACTCATTAAAACAAACAAACAAGAAACAGTAAGGTCAAAGTGAGGTATGTAGCAGAAGTTGAGTCTGTGCTGCAGAAACACCCAACAGTCTGAAATCAGCATCCAGGGCTGAAATCTAACTGTGGCTAGAGGCAAGCGGCAGTGTGCAACAACAGAGTTGTTCCTCCTGGCTCACAACGGCAAAGAACAGTAGCAAGAGTCCCCCAGTGTTCAGGGCAGAACACAGCCCCATCACCACGCACATACCATCTTCAGGGCCAGGCCAAGGGCCTGTGACATGGGTGACGGAGATTATAAGGAGGGCACAGAACAGCCTGGTGTCGGCAGATCATGTGAAATGAGCAGAAAACACCAAATGCAAAAATGACAATCACTGGCTTTGGCACTTACGTCCACGATGTCACTGGGCAGAAGGGGAGGCTGTTATCTCTCATGCTCTGGTGTCTTTCTAGCCATGACTGACAACTGTCAAGAGAGGATACTTGGCTTTTCCCTATCAGCCTTCACATTAGCATATCATGTTTCTGACCCCACTTCTCCAGGCCTGGCCTGTCTGCTTCCTTTCCTACTGTCCTGTAGAGACTAACAGGGGTCTGTCCAAGAACATCAGTAACTGTGGTGATGAACAGGGCCCCAGGCCTGTTGTTAGACTAACAACATTAAATTCACAGGCCTTTCCTGCTGGGCAACAACCTCTTCTCTGTGACAGCCCAAAGCTGAGCCCAGGTAGGACAAATGGACAGAGGAGCATCAGGGCTGTGAGTATGGCAAATGTGAGTGCTTTCCAGTGACCTGGTGATGGTGGCAGAGGCCCTCCATAACAGTACCCTTTACTCCTGAGCCACATCTTTGTATGCATCAAGGTGAACAGACAAGAAACCAGGGTACAAGGCTGCAGGTGGGCGATTTCTTTTTTTTAAGTGAAAAAGATGCTGACAGAAGGCTCAAATGGACCGAACACAATTACAGAGCAGTCCACTGGTGGCCATAATTCTCCACCAAGGAAGAGGGCCTTAAACAGCACTTCTCATGTGATAAGGGGCCCATTTCTACATACCCCCCACCTTCAACCTGGCCATTCACCCACTGGTTCTAAATAGATAATATCACGTGGCCATAATCAAAACAACATATCGGGATGTGCTGATAGATGCATGTGTTGGTCTGTGATACAGGGTCTTGATTCTTCCTGCCTCAGAGTCTTAAATGCTGGGATTATAGGCAAGAGCTGCTATACCAAACTAGGGCCATCCTTTAGCACAGCAGTCATGAAGCTTTCCTTTCAGGAAGACAGACCCTCTGATGACTCCACTGGCAATGAAGAGACAACAAGAAGCAGTGTTTCACTAAGGTTGTTATCTCCTGTTCCTGAACATAAGGTTATATTCTCAGTAGGGAATCTGGGAATGGGGAGGTGCAGAAATATTAGTTATATCTCAAATCATCTACAACCCAGAATGTCTTTTGTATAGGTTAAATTTGCACATGAAAGAGAGGGAGGGAGGGAATAAGGGAGGGGAGAGAAAGAGAGAAGGGTCATACACATCAGGATTATGGAAGCCAGATGGAATCTTAGCTCTAGCCCTAACTGTGTGATGCATGACTTTAGCAACTTGCTCTTTATTTATCCGTATAAATGGAAATTCTATCATCTTTTCCACTGGTTTCTGAGGACACCAGAGATGATATCTAAAGCATACAATGCAGTCAAACAAGGACATCATTGCTTGGGGGTGAACAGATGCAGTCTGGAAGCTGCTGAACTGTTCAGGCCCAGTGTTAGTGCTAATTGCTGTGGTATCAATGGCTAAGCCCTAACGACTTCGAGCAACAGGTGGTTATTATCTTTCAGCTTTGGGAAGAGGGGGGTGGGGGTCAGAACCTTGAAATAGCTTTCCCTGGGCCAAAATTGAAGTGCTGGCAAGCAGGGCTCCCATGGGAGGCTCCAGGGGAGAGTTTGCTCCCTTGTGTCTTCCAGTTTGGGGAGGCTGCTGTCATTCTTCAGTTTGTGACCTTGTATACCTTCAGGGCCTACAGTACTCTGTCTTCAAGTGTCTACCATCACATCTCTTTCTTTTAACTCTGGTTTTCCTGACTCCCTCTTACATGGACCCTTTTCAATAAGCCCACCTAGACAACCCAGTCTAATCTGCCATCATAAGGTTCTTACATCTGTTCCCAAATTCATTCATGTAGATTAGGCTGTGCACACCTTTAGGAGGACCATCATTCAACAGATGCTCTGTCGAGCTCTTCGGGAACAGGAACAGGCATTTGCTGAAAAGAGTCTTTTAATTTGTTTATATTCTACTTATGAAATTAACAGATTGTCTTCACAATCCACTGATCTATTCTCCAGCCACTTTCCCTACTCATTTGAAGCCTTTGTATTTAGAAATATAAACCTCTATGTCTTGTCAAACTTGAAGCACATTTTCTCCCTGTATTATATTCTTTTAATTCTCCCTATATTATATTCTTTTTGTTTCTGTTCTTCATGCATACACATGTGCATTTCCATTTATGGAGCTATGTTGTACCCCTAAGTCTAGGATTTAACATAAATCTATTTTAGTGAATGTTGTACACCCAGGAGTTCTTCCTTTAATGTGTTTCCCTTGTAACGAATGACTAACCAAAACACTGCTTAGGTAACACTTATTTTTCTATAAAAGCGTGTTTTGTGGGTAGTCTTATTTTTTCCAGTCATTTATACCCCAAAGATCATTGTATATAAAATGCCATTAATAGCAGTGACACAATTACAGAAATACCACTTGAGTTAGCTTATCCGGCCTCCTAAGAACTCGTTCTGAAATCCCACAAAGAAAAATAAACATTTTTTTCTAGTTTTCTCAGTGGGGAACAACAGCAAAATAGTTATGTTTAACAAATGACTTGAGTATGTCTTAAATTTGCCACAGAGATCCAAGAATCCAGCAGAGCAACGTGGTACTAATTTATCCAAGGCTTGCACAAAACTTCACATAAAATGCATCTGAGACGTTTACTGTTAAATAAACGGTGAGGTGTTCAGCATTGACCGATAGAGGAATCGGCGAGGGGGACCTCTACTTATCCGAATTCACTAGTAACATCATAACTGGGCCGGCAGCTCCCTTACTCAGTAGAGCAACATCTGACTCTGAATAAAACCAGGTCACTAAGCTACGCAGCATCTACAATCATTTTACGCAGTGGCTGTGACATAAGCTCTCCCAGTGTGCAGTGTGCACTAAATGCATCTAAGTCTTTGCCAAGACAGCATAGAGATCGTTCTTGGTGGGAGGATGGTAGGAGACCTCAGGAGAAGGCCTCCATCAGTGTTTGACCAGAGCAGCACCCTCAGCAAGCAGTGCCAAGAAGGTTCTTGCCATTATCTAGACGAAACACCACCAGGAAGGAACAACCTCTGACAGTGCTCACGGGTGGACCTCAAGAAGCCCCTGAAGGATTCAACTCATTCCTGGTCTCAACCAGATACAAATTGCTTACTTAGGGTGGCCAAAATTTAGAGGAGCCTCCCACAGAGCAATGATAGGCAAGTTAAACTGTCATCTTGTCATGCCAAGGCACTCTCTTCCAGCCGCATGTGAAGGTGATAGTGTGTGTGTGTGTGTGTGTGTGTTTGGGCTACAGACCTTAGCTCACTAGGTCTGTTAACCTGGAAGAGCCATAGGTCAATAGGCCTGAGTAACAAAGTCGAGCAGCCTTGGAAGGAAGGTGCTGCCAAAACAGTGGGTACACTGTGGATTTCCTCTCTCACAATGTTCTGTAAGCCTGAGGCTGTTATCCACATAAGGCTACTCAGCTAGCTTGTGGCTGCCCATCTCTTCTTTTGAATGTGAGGGGCTTTGAACCTTCCTCCTGGGCTGTGGGACAGCAGGGGCTGCCATTTCCTATCTTCCCTGGCCAACTCAGTACCTACCATGGAGCGGATGTCCAGACATGATCAAAACAAGCAAGCTTCACAGAACTTGCCTGTGACAGAGGGAAGACAGGAAGAGGCTAACTTCTCAACTAGTCTTCTAGAAGTGCATTGATGTGACATAACTACTCATCAAGACAGGGCATACAAATGGCACAAGGGCTGGGAGAGAGGCTCCGGGGGTGGGGGGAGGGGAAACAAAGCCTGAATTACACAGGCAGGTGAGTGTGGATACACGGCGGTTTCTGTGCTGGAGGTAGACTCACAGGGTCAGCTGTCATAGAGAAATAAAACAGAAAGAACGCCACACGGACGGGTGGGAAGGGAGGTGTGAACAAACACGACTACCCAGTTCTGCTCACTGGAGGTCCAAAAGTAAAAAAATGAAATTACAAGCCACAGGACAGAAGTGGGCCCCTACCCAGGCAATCTACAAAATGTGCTCCAGTTAGACAAATTCCCACATCTAAAAGCCACTTGGGTCCTCAATCTGAACATAAGCACCCCGAATACACAAAATGTGCCAAGCCCCTTGAAACCAAGCACAAAATTGAATATGAGGACTTTTCCCCCATGAGCACTTGCCACTAGTGGATTTACAAGAGATGGCTTATCTATCTAAGACAGGTAGAAAGGGGGCTGGGGAGGGGTGGCTACCTTCAAAGCAGGCACACTACAGCAGGCACCTAGGCTCAAGACAAATCTGGCACTGTTCTCAGGGCATTATGGGTTGTGAGAAAGCGGCTGGGAACCCCAGGGGATAAGATTTCTACTCACCAAGGCTGGATGACTTCATAAAGGTAAGAACAATGGTCAATGGGAGATAATCATGCCACAGACCTCCCATTTAACTCCAACTACTCTAAGACAGTAACAATAATACCCACGTCAGCATGTAAGTACAAGGCCTTCCTTGAGTTTGAGGCTATCATCAGAAACTAAAAAGTGTAACAAACAGAAACCCACTCAGTCACATAAACAAAAGAAGCACTTCTCAGAAACAAATAGAAATGTCAAAGGTATCAGGGGGTGCTACCACGTTCTCCTGGAGCTTCCTAGGTAAAGCCAGAACTGGCAGGGTCTTCTACACAGCTGAGCCAACGGAAGGCTGAAACTGTGTAGATGCTTGAAGTCTCCAGTGAGCAATGGCTTTATACACTGCTGTGGATCATCTACATGTTAACTGGACTAGAACAGTTTCAGGTGAAGCATCAAGCTAAGCTCTAAAATTAAAAAACCCCTGCACATAGGGGAAGAGTTCCAGGCTCCTCTCTGCATGCATGACTCTAGAAATACACACCTGTGGACCATTTCAATCTGGCTTCCAGGTCTGCTACAATTCAAAGACCCAAATTCACATAAAATCCTAACCCATGGTTTCCTAACGGTCACTTCAGTTAGCTTTTGTTTTTTCTTCCAACCTATGAGTTCTGCTAAAGAGATTTCTTGAATTGCATAGCTGATACTTTTGATATTTTCATTTAAAAAAAATCTTATGACAATGAGAAAGAAATATTAAAAATGCTTTCTGGTTCATGCTTCACACCTTAATGTTTAGATGGTCTTATACATTAAGGCAAGAATTTAATCGTTCAAGAAAGCTGATTAAGTCAGGCTTGTTTCATTTATGTCTAAGACACATATTCGCTCCAACCCCCAACCCCCTTGAAGGAAAATCCTGTTCTGCTAGAGACTGAAAAAATTTAAATAAGTTTTACCCTTAAGCTAATTGAGACCAGGGGAATGGGGAATGAGGTGGCCTCCTGACAGGCCATCTGAGATCTATGTCCATGCTCCATACTCAAAAAGAGGTGACAACTAGCATCTAGGGGTGACTACAATCCTGTTCTCTTCATCTCCCCTCATTCCTTCCCAAGCCTTGATGGCTGCCACATGTAAGCCAGTGACCTTTACCTCTACACTCCACCCCTAACTCTCCTCAGCTGAAGCCTCCAGTCATCTGCTCTCCTTGCCTTGGACACTTAGAAACCAAGCGTAATGAATCGAGTTCAATGTGCAGTTTTTTTGCAAAACAAATAAAGGAAGGATAGGGGAGGAAGCTGGAAAATAAAGAGCCACTGTCCTCTGCATGAGCACACAGGCAGCTTAAAGGGAAATTGCTTTTCACTAGTTTCTTTTATAAGAAGAGAAAAAAAGTTTGCCTGGTCCAGGAAGCTGCTTTTTTTTTTTTTTTTTTTTTCCTCAAATCTTAAGACTAATCAATAGGCGACAGTGGCAGCTCCTACATTCCGAATTGACTTTGAAAGGCTTTCTGCAGCTACCCGCAGCTTTTGATCTTTTTTTTGACATTAGAACACACATAGAAAAGTTAGTCTACAGGCTTACCTTTGTAGTTCTCTTTTGGGCATGTTTGTTTATTAACTGACACTCAGATATTCTTACAGTTTATACATAGTGGACCTAAGATCATACATACCAGCTCCATCAAGCACCAACACAAGGTCACACATATGAGGCACATTAGACATCTAAAGCTGAGGGCACACGCTTACACTTAGAAGGCAAAGACCACGTAATTCCCTGCTTTGTGTACACAGGAAATACACTGTTTACTCCTTTCTGACTTCTGCCCCATTCCCTACCCTTCAAATGCTTCCTACTCACCACCCCCGCCCCAACACAGCAAAGTCAGCCGACACCCTTTATGGTGGTTTTCTAGTCATAGAGAAGCCTTCACCTACAGTGTCGTGGAAGAACATGTCATCACATTCTCAACCCTGAATTTCTCACCCACATAAGGAAGCTTACCGCCAAGTTTAAAAAGGACTTTAAATTATTCCAATTTAGCAAAATACAATTTTTCTGGCTGCTAATACAATGCATGCAATTTTACCTTTCAGAATGTTTAAGCCACCAAGCCAGGTAATCTGTATTGAGAGCCAGTGTTCAGGACCAGGAGCTGGTCTCTGAGACCATCTAGGATCCTGCATGTCAGTCCTACACAGTGCCTCTGAACCTGTAAGAAGAAGAGGGGGCATGGGGTGGAAAGCGAGCCCACTCCCCAGCCCGTACCTGAAGTTTCCCGTCTCCCCTTCCTCAGCACGGACTGCATGTTAGCTTACCCAAGGCGTGGTCACAGATGTGCTGGTTGAACCACCCAGGGGCAGGCCTCTCCTACCACACTCCAATTCCACTCCTGTTCTGTAGCCTTTTCATGAACTCAGTGACTCAGCGCCAGTCCCTTCCCCCACTGGCCTCCAGTCACTCTTCTCAATTGCCCTGATGCCCATGTGACAGCACAGTGTCTCCCCCGAGACTAATCCCATATCAATAAGAGCTTTCAGGGCAACTGGGACCAGAATGCTCTGACTCTCATCCACTTTGCTGACCTACCCAGGGAACAGAGAATACTCCCCACATGCATACTATTTACAGAAAGCGCCACATATGCACCATCACCCCGTGTGATGATTTTACTTGCAAAGTTTGTGGCTTTAACAAAGCAACTTGGCTTACTAACATTCAACTGCCATTCAACCAGGCACAGTGTGAGCTACCAGGCATGGTCCTCGTTTATACACATGCCACTAAAAACCCAAGCACCAGGGTGGAGAATTACGCACAGCACAGACTCCTACCAATGCACAACACAGCCATATGTTAAGTGACAGGACAGAATGAGCTTTTAAATACCAAATGTATGTAGTCTACCATTAGAATTCTTTGCCACAGATTCAGGACACAGCAACATGGAAATCTATTCTAAGATTGACACGGAGAGAACATGACGTATTTCATAAGACCAAAACCACCAATAGCACTAGATTGGTTCTTAAAGCTTAACTTTGTGGACCACACCTGAACTGATTGTTTAGAGGTAAACATGCCCCACTTGCCTAGCTCTGTTCTAGCAGTTTTCATCCCCTTTCTAAAGCATGATGCCTGGTGCAAAGGAACACTAGTCTTTCTCTCCCCACCCGGCCACCCGCAGACAAGATCTCATTACGCAGCTATGGCTTCCTGGAACTCACTCTGTAGACCAGGCTGACCCAGAAGTCAGAGATCTGCCTACCTCTGCCCTGGGATTAAAGGCATGTGTCACAAACCCGGCACGGAACACCAGCCTTTATTTACAGGCTTTCTGAGCAAGCAGGAGGGAGAAGAAGCATGATGCCTACAAGGATATACTGTCAAGAAGATAATGGGAGTATTCCCAGAGATGCCTGAAGAGACCATATCGAGGATTTGTACGGATGCTTAAGTGGCATTATATGTAAAAGCAAGAAGGGTTTATATATAGTCACACATACATGCATGTATATACATGCACATAAATATGTATATCTTTCATATATATACATACACATAGATGTATATATAAGTATATATATTTAAGTATATATAAATAGATGTCTATATAAGTATACGCATGTGTGTATAAAAATGTATGTATATAAATGATTTTTCTAGCACCAAACTTTTAAAGCTAGTCTGACAAATGAAGCCCTCTGCATAGAGAGTTATCCCCAGGAAAGCTCTATTTATCATTATCAAAAGTGGCACTTTTAGTTCCAAAGCTGGGATGAGTTATTCACCCTCAATCTTTTTCTCTTACAAATGCATTGATTTTTTTTTTAATGCTTCCAAACAAAAATTAACATTTAGAATTAGAATGTGGTGCTCACACTGGTCAGAAATGAGGGAGAATAACAGAGGAGCAAGAAGAACACTTACATGAGGAAGCACAGAGCTAGCCAGAATCTGGGAAAAAGCAAAGAAAATCCATCCTAAAGCAGCTATGTTATTGTTGTCTGTGTCACAATTCTATGTATAAGAGGATGTGAAAATTTCTAGCTACTTTCTGATCATGTTACTTCTTGAAGTTGGTCAGTTAAAAAAAGGCCTCAAAGTCCAGGCAAATTGACTGAACCATCATAAAAATCTTCATTTTAAATATAACTGATACATTTAAACATGCACTATAGAGAAGCTACTTAAGTCTTAAAATAAAGAGGGATCCACTCAGTCACTCCTTCCCACACACCGCACAGCAGGCTGTCAAATGGGGGTTGGTTTTATAGCCAAACCTACAGGGGATTCCATTACCAAATGTTGCTTCTCACTTTCATTTAAGGAGGCAGGCATCTGAATGCCAACCATAGCCTACTGTTTCTCGCTTTTTCTCTTTTCCTCCCTGCCCCCCGACCTGTCATTTTCCTTAGTGAGACCCTCGGACACAGCAGCTTTTATTTTGGAAGAAATGAATTCCAGGGTTAGAAACATTGGAATCTGATCTGCATTTGAAATCAGAGCCACTGCTTAAGTGACCAGGAAAGCAAGTCAGTTTGCCTCTTCAAACCCAGACCACTGTGTGTTCCTATCACAGGTTGGCTGTGAGCAACAAAGGAGACAACAGACACAAGGTGTGTAGCACAGAGCCTGGTCAGCAGTGAGCAGTCAGTACTTGCTGTTTTGTTAACATGAACACAGTACAATGGTGGTAAATTATAAAGGGGCAGGCAGGCTCTGATCTATCTATCAGAGGAGAGTGTGAAATGAAACCATCTCTTCTTCCCGTTGTCTATCCATGTGGGCATTCAGAGAGTACTGTGCGAATGGCACTGTGTGAAGTACCTCTCAGCAGGGCTCTCTTGAATAAAGCAGTTTCCTTGGCCACTTCAATATGCGCTCATTCACCAAAAGTCCACTCATAGAATTCTTCAGCTACAAACCAACAATCTGAAAGGAGACGTATCCGTGGTCCGCTACGATCCGGGGGCTAAAGGTAACGATGAGAGAAACATACACAAAAACAAACCTCAGCAAACTGGCCTTTACTGACAAAGCAGGGAGTCCTTCGCCTGGGCCACATTTCCCTGCTCTCCATCTCGGAACCTGGGTCTGAGGACCTTGAATTTTCAACAGTGTTTAACTGTAACCTCAATGGAAGGAGAGAATTTGCCAATTCACATGTTTTGTCACTGGCAATATGTGCCTGTCAAAGGCAGTATGTACAAGAGTCTACCACTTGCTACGTGGTGCTGTGGTTCCTGCTTCCTTTCCCGCTCATGACCACACTGGTCTGTTCACTGCAGGCAAGTAGACTAATCCGGACAAAGTGGACAAGCCTGGGGCATTTTCTTCTGGAAATGAAAAGTTTGTTATTTCCCTATTTTTGGTTAAGACACAAAGAACTTGGTTTCATTTCACACCTTCATCATTATACTTCATCTTTTCCCCTCCCTGGCCCCCTTTTCACACACTTGCTGGTCCATTTTCTCTTCCCGTGTAGTCCTCTTCCGCTTTTGTGTCATATATTCTTAGAGCTCGTCTTTCCCTCTCATAGTCCCATTTCTACTTTCATGTCCTACAGCCCCCACCCCAACCACGTACACGTACGCACGTGCACAAACACACACTCATGCACACATGCACACACCACACACACACAGACCCCACACACATGGCTCATGTGCACACAGAGACACATACACACACAGGAGGGGGCTTGGGGGAGTCAAGCTTAAGTCTGGATTCCACATACAACAGGAAATGTGACATCTGTCTGGATTTCAGGTTGTTTCACATTTCCAGTAGCATCTGCCTTCTTGTGAACGTCACGGGCTCATCTTTACAGCCGAATGTGTGCCAGTGTGCCACATGTTCTTTTCGTATGTATCTGCCGATGAACTTGTAAATCAATTCCATGACTTCACAGATATGCAGGTGTCTCTGTGGCATGCGACTTAGCCTCCTTCGGGTCTATCAGAGTTCCAGTTTTGGTTTTCTGAGGGACCTTCATGACCCTCTCTCTCCCTGTATCCTTGCCAGCATTTGTTGTCTGACTGGCCGTTCTGCAATTTTAGGCCTTCTTACGAGAACTGTATTCAATTCGTTGGCCCGTTTTTTTTGATTAGATACATTTCATATTACTTTATTGGTCAGTTCTAGATATGAATTTCCTGTCTGATGCAACTGGCATGGTCTTTCTCCATTGCTTTTTAATTGTTCTATTTTTAATTATGTGCACAGGTGTATGTCTGTGTGTGGATCCGTGCACGTGTGAACACAAGTTCCTGTGGAAGGAGTGCATCAGACACCCCGGAGCTGGGGCTGCAGGAGGTTGTGAAACTCCTGGTGTGGGCGATGGGAAGCAAACTCCGGTCCTCTGGAAGAACAGGACATGCTCTTAACTGCCAAGACAGCTTCCCAGGCCTGGTGTTCTCTGTTCCTTCACCCTAATTGCTTCTTTTGCTGCACAGAGCTGTTTAGTTTCAGGCTACTGCAGTTCTTCCTAGAAAGCTCTTGCAATAACTGGAAGTGTTTTCACTATGTTTCCCTCTAGTGGCTTGATGTCTGCTGACACCTATCTATACCACCACAGTGCCTGGAATAGTCAGTTACCTTTCTGTAACTATATCAAACACCCAGGATAATCAACTAATAAAGACAAATGGCTGTTTGGCTGGCCATGAGATTCTGCGTCTGTGGCAGCCCATCACAGTAACAGAGAGGCATGACAAAACCACTTAGCTAATGGCTGGGAAGCAAAGAGAGAAAGAGGAACGAGCCAGAAAGGCATATTCCAAGTGAGCCAGAAAGGCACATTCCAAGTGACTCAAAGCCTTTGAACCAAGTATCACCCTTTCCAGGTTTTACCACCTCCCAGTTGTGCCATAGTGAGTACACAATTTAGTCTATGAACCTTAGGGAACACTGAGGACCTCAGCTAAAGTGGTGGCATGTCACAGCCATCAGTGACCATCTGTTGGATAACTACTCTAAACCAGGCTCTTGAATGACCAACTTGAAGAGAGGGAGGTTGGCATCTACCTGTTCATTCCCCAGACTGATGAGACGGACTCTTCTCTATGAGGTTCCAAAATCTATGCAGAAGGAAAATCGCTCTGTGAGAGGATCTTATTTACAGCCAGCCTCCCTGACGGTTCGCCCGTGATTAGACTGTTGGTCTTGCCTAAAACAAGCAAAAGCCCAAACCTTTCTAAACTAGGTTCTTTGAGAAGGGATGGGCCTTTAATTTTCATCTGAAATGGGAAATGAAGGAAAGAATGAAAGGAAACTTTTGAACCCTAAGGGACAATGTAGATGCTCTGATTCTAAAAGAAACTGAGGCAAAGGGGGATATAGAGAAAAGTGAGAGCAGGAGTATCATAGAGGAGATAAGCATCTCTTTCATTAATAGAGAGCTCTTACCTGATGAATTACAAAGATCCCCACTGTGTTACCCAAAGGCAAATTAGATATCTTAGTGCCCCTATAAACTATAGTGCACTGTAAGCTTCAGGAGCCCAACACTGACACCATGCATTCTGGGACCATTGGGTCCAGTGTTAACAGAAAAAGCGATGCATGCATACACACACTGTTCTGTGACAGATCCTCCATGACTTCAGAGAGTAAATGGGTAGAGATGGCATTTTAAATTACTTTCCCTAAATATCATCTTCCACAACCAGGGCTTTAATAGAAGGTGTATGCCAAACAGTAGCAGCCCATACTCTGTGTCAAGTGTCTGGGTTCTCCTGACAGCTTCTTACAGACCAAGATTGACACTCTAAATAATTCATTTCTTCATGCAAGCAAAACTCATTTCTGATCTTTAAGGCGTACTTGACATGTTTACCTCAAGTTATAAAAAGCAAACATTAAAATTCCTCCAAAGTAGAAGCAAGGCTTCAAATATAATTTTTATTCTCCAAAATGGCATTGTTCCACCAATACTTCTCTAGCTGACCAACCAGTCAAGGATTTCTCTCCCCTCCAAAAGAAAACCAAGTCTCTCCTAGACCAATGAGGTGAACTGTGTACATTCACTGGATTCTCTATAAACACTCAGAACGATACAAAGAAAACAAGAAAACCACTAGACTAGAATATACATACCCCATGGTAAATCTATCTTGATTTCCCCTATGCTTAGGGCATATGACTATCTTTAAAGCTGCAATAATTGTTTTGTAACATGATATAAAATTTCATTCTGAGGAAGTTCTTTAAGTTGTTGAACAAAAAGGAAGCTACAGTTGTGTGACACTATTCTTCCATACTTATTTGGAAAGGGAATCTCCTACTTTCTGTGATTTCACAGTTTTGGTCTGGGTCTCATCATATCCGACATAAGTATCCAGTCTAGGACAAACAGTACGGGTGGTTGGTAACACTGGCATTTATAAATGGTATGTCTGGAGTGTAATATTGTCTGTCCTTTTAAAAATGGTGCCCCTGATTATAACCATCTCTCTGTCAGAGGCAAGGGCTCGAAGATATGGTCCACACCTGCCTTCAAGAAAATGTGGTTGAACACGGGTTTTCTTTCTTTATCCTAGCCACTCACGATTTGACCTAACCCATTACCTTCAGCTCCTGTTGCATATACTTTAGCATTAACTGAGTGATAAACCAAGTTGGGAAATGAGGTAACAAAGCGGTGGCCAGGAAAGGTGAAGCTGTCAACTCAAAACAGAGGGACAGAAAAAATTTCCCACCTCAGGAGAAATGATTCATTAAGAATTAGGAAGCTGGGGCTGGAACAATGGTTCAGTGGTTAAGAGTACCAGCTGCTCTTCCAGAGGACCTGGGTTCAATTCCCAGCACTCATACGTCTGTTCAAATCTTAACTCTAGTCCCTAGGGGCCTCCAGGAGCACTGTATGCACACGGTTCACAGAAATATATACAGGTAAAATATTCATACACATATAATAAGACTTGGAAGGCATCTCACTATACTTTCTTGTAATTCTTCCTCTTCCCCAATTTCTCTCGTAAGTATTTACTCTGTGTTTAATATTAGCTTGGTGTTCTGTTATAATAGAAAATAGTCTTTTTCAATGCACATTAAGTTTTTATTTATTTTATTTTAAGATTTATTCATTTATGTATATGAGTGTTGCATGTATACCTGCAGGTAAGAAGAGGGCATCAGATCCTAGTATAGATGGTTATGAGCCACCAAGTGGCTGCTGGAAATTGAACTCAGGACCTCTGGAAGAACAGACAGTGCTCTCAACTGCTGAGCCTCTAACCTGAGGTTTTTATCTTAAACATCTATTTTAGACTGAAATATAAAGATATAAGGCCAGCAAACACTTGCCTCAACACACAGAGAGAACAAATATGCAGCCCATGGAACCAATGAGTTTATATTCAAGAGCATCTAAGAGATGGACATTCATTCCAGGCCCCTTTGTGGCTGGGACTAAGGAAGGAGCTTAGGAGAAACAAAGAGCATGTAGGGGTAAACACAAAATCTAGATACATGGCAAATACAAGGGTCTGACTTGAGGGATCATGGGGAGAAAGAAAAATCAAGGTTGATGTTACCAGAGAAGCTCGCTAACGGAGGAAAGTGATGTGCAGTAAAGAACCGAATAGCACTTTAAAACAGTGTGGTTCAGACAATGAGATATGGGTCTGTCGGTTTTGATACATACATCAGGGGCAGAGATCTACCCTAACCCTCTCACAGTCCAGAGGCCTGGTCTTGGTGTCAACTCCTGCAATTTGTCCTATGACCTCCACAGGTACAAGGTGGACATCTACAATGAATGAATGAATGATTGGATGAATGAATGTAATTCTGGCAAAGAAACAAACACAACATACAACGCCTATTTTGGAAGCACAGTAAACAAGAACAGTTTTATGTGGCACATTCTTGAGAACAGAATATATGGCTGCCCTAAGAGAATGCCTCTAAGATGTTGGAGTAGTCCAGGTGATGCCAGATGTGCCACACATTTGCAGCTGGAATGCTGCATTCAAAACAATGAATGGGGCATTTGATAACTAGCAACCCACTAGATTCTCAATGACAGCACAGTAGATACAATTACACTGTAGGTAAACTATGTGTCTTACCAGGTTATGGTCTGATAATGCAGAACTACTGTAGCCTGAAAGGCAAAACAAACAAACAGCAGAAACCACTCTCCATTTCTCTACCAAGCAGCAGGAGCCACATTTCTGAACGTGGACATTTGTTGCTGACAACCACTGTCAGACAAAGCTTTATGACCTGGCTCTACTCCAGAGAAAGCCACATAGAGGGCTGCGGAACATTCTTGGAAAGTATTCAAGCGCCACATGCAGCTTGATCTCTTAAAACCTCCCCAAACATTAGAACACCTCACACTGCAGACAGCTTGGCTAGAATGCTAACAGCCTTGGCTGTTTTACACACACACACACACACACACACACACACACACACACACACACACTACAGCTGCCTTCGTTTTACAGTGCCAACATCCAAATGCAAGCCTACCTTCACTTCCTGCAAGGGTTACCACTGCTGCAGTTTCATTCTTCCGACTCTTACTCCAAAGAGAGGAGCAAGTGCTCTTTCTGTTGTCCACCCCCAGCACTAAGCCATGCCTACCCTGTGCTACACACAAAGAGCACACAGCATCTGGCAAGAACTACTTCCTACCCCCAATGGGGCAGGAAAGTAAGTTCCGAAGCACACAGTCATCTGAGTCCTGCTCTGATGGCTAGAAAAGAAAAAAAAAAAAAAAAGGAAGAAATTTTAAAACAAATAAACAAAAACCCAAACAAATAAACAAATAAATAAATTAACTCTTATATTTACCCTTCTCCTGCTGCCACTGCTCCATCCCATTCAATTCTAATCTTTTTGTTCTTTTCATGCACTTTTATAGTTTCACTCTTAACACCCCCTAACATTTCTGTCTTTGGAGGATTCTTTCTTCCTTTAAAAGTGGGTTTTCTGTTTTAAAAACCCATTCTGCAAAGCTTATTTTCCCAGCAGCATGGCATTGACCTGTATTTTAGGATGAGCTAACCAACGCCCTTTTCTACACAATTATGCCAAGTGGAATCGATGCTATGATATACTGTCATTGTCACTCTTTCCTGGCATCTATGTACCTTAACCCCACTCTTATACACACATACACACAAACCCAAATCTGCCTCAGAAAATTACACCCAGGGAAGGAGGGATAAACCGGTAAACAATTAGAGACCTCCAAGAGCTAAGCCTGGTAAAGCATATATGTGGAATGCCATGGTGTTCAAATACTAACTGGAACAAGATCACAGCCCTAAGAGTTAAGGGCTTGGAAGAGGTATGGAAGGGAAGGGGTGACAAAACCCGGGGAGCAGAAGCTGTGCTGAATACAACATAGTAGTGTGAATATGACAGTTCACACTACTTATGGCATTCAATAAGTGCACAGAACCACCTTGATGGTTCAGGCAGGTGACAGCAGTGTGTATTAGAAGATCTGGGACTCAATGTGACACACTAAAGCTTCCAAATGAGATTTTTTTTTTCTTTTGGGGAAGGGGGAGGTTGCAGGGGTAGAAGGTGGATACAGAGGGAAGGATGGAGAGATGAGCGGGACCAGGGTGCATGATGTGAAATTCACAAAGAATCAATAAAAAGTTAAAGTAAAAAAAAAAAGAATGAGAATAGGGCTGGTGAAAGAGCTGAGCAATTGTCACCTGATATCCGAGTTTAACCTGGGAACCCATGTAAAGAAAACCAGCGCCTAAAGATTGTCCTCTACATCGTCATGCTCATATGGGCACACTTATATGTCTACACTCAAATAAATAAATAAATAAATAAATAAATAAATAAATAAATAAATAAATAAATAAATAAAACAAAACAATTTGGGAAGAAAGAATAGTAACACAACCTTAAGAACACTTGGACTCTTAATGCCAGATGGCAGGCGGCAACACTGGAGAACCCTGCCCATGGCTTTTAGCAATGTGTCAAAGCAGAGTCGATAAGAAACAGAACACGGGTTCTGGGTTCAAGATCTCAAGGTCTTTTCGGTACGGGCAGAGAGGGGGTGAGAACAGAACTCTTCTGGGTTCTGAAGCTGCCTGGTGAAAGGTCAGTTTCTTATTCCTGGCACGCACTGTCCTTCATGAGCGCTTACAGTGGACCATCAACTTTCCTTTGTCATCCCTGTCACTTAGGATTCTCTAACTCACTTAACAGAAACTACTTTGTCCGGAAGAGGACACATTGGCTAATCCCCAAGTCCTTTAAGAGCTAAAGAATTTCCCTGTAGGGTGCAACATTTTATTTTCCTCTTGGCTTCCTGAGTCCTCTCACTCTTGAGGACAAAAGCCCAACTCAAGGGATACAATACAGCACCAGCCAAGTTACGGTCACTATGCCTGGAACTTGCGTTTCCTGCAGTCATGCTGTCTTTCATGTACCCTCTTCCCTCCCCATCCCAACTCCAGACTTTAAATACATGGCTATGCACAATGTTGTGAATGCGTGAAAACCCAGAGCTGTACATCAAGAAGCTCTGATTCAGCCCTGAGAAAACACTCTGGGCTACGGAAAGAGTATGGTGTGCCCTCTGCTTACTTGGCTCACTCTCAAAGGCCTGCTCCCAAAGCTCACCAAGGATAGCCTGCAGAGGACAGGCTGCACTCACAGGCCACGAGATGTGCATTTGCAGTAGGGATTACATGCACCCCCAAATTTGCAGTATTTTCCATCTGGTCCCTTTACAGGGGAGGTTTGCCAACCCTTGCCCTCCCTATAACTTGATGTCTATTTTCTTCTTCTGTTACTCTCCCTGTGTAGGCTCTTGTTTGGTAAAAGTATTAACCTGGAGTTTTCCAGGAGTCTGTCAGTCATCTCCCTCAGTTACACATTCTCCCTCTCTCCACGCTGGCTCCCACAGGCACTAATCCTTCTGCAATACTGACTTATGGTGTGATTACCCAGAAGCCTTCCTGGGTTTGGCCAAAGGCTGTGTTCCCTCAGGACAGGGTCCACATCTTATAATAAGAAACAAGCACAGTATCAAGGGAAGGGTAGCCATTCAGAAAATGCCAATGGGGTGCGGGTCTTCACAAAACATTTCTAAGGTGAATACATCCAAAGGCTGTAAAGGCTCAAAGTTCCTTAGGGGGAAACCCACCGATTTCAGTCATTGTGCTTCTGTTCTATCGCGTTGTGTTGAGAGGAATGTCAGCAATGGGGATGAAAACATACAGACCCTGAGCAGAGGATTGCCCAACTAGGTAAGGGCTGAATAATGGTCTGGACATTATCAAAGTGCCAGTTCTCAGCGATCAATTGCTCCATCTAGGAAATTAGATTATAAGATAACACCTGTGTCTTAAGGGGCAGTTGTTATACTAGGATTATGTATAATGTTTCTCCCACTCAGCGGAGAGATTGAAATGCTCAATAAGCAGGGGCTGTTATTTTTTATGGACAAGTTGCCATGCTGTAAAAGGTCCCACAGATATTGGCAATCACATGGCTGAGTTAGCTCCATCGATGGTACAGCATCATGATGCAGCTTTTATAGCCAGGGCCCAGGTTCTGGTAGGGGTTTCTTATTTTCAATTATAGAAGCAAATAGCTGGGCCATATTACAAGCTGTCATCAAACGTAAAACCCCAGCACCAGGTGTAGTGATATGCTTCTATAATACTAGCCCTAGGGAGGCTGGGGCAGAATTGTGAGTTCAAAGCCAACCTAGGCTATATAGTTAGAGCTGGTCTCTGGAACCAAACTAAAATCTCCAAATATAGAGGAAGAGACAGACCCACCACACCCACACCCACACCCACACAAACACCACAAATACATGGGATTGGTGGGTGCCTCATTGATTAAAAACATTACTGTCAGCAAGATCAAATCAGGTAAAATCCCAGCATAGATGATCTCAAGCCCCCAACACACACAGAGGAGCCACTGGCAACCACTGAGGGAGAGTCATTCTTAACTGAGGATGTGGACCCTGATAGATTTCTCATGGTTCAACAGACATCCCACACCCATGCAGGTATAGGCAACACTAACTTGACTTAGTGAGTTATTAAAAAAAAAAAAAGACATGAAGTTGTGAGGGAATGTATGGGAGGACAATGATGTGGAAAATGTAGATAGGATATATTTAATTGTATACATGTATAAAATTCTCAAAAAAGAAAGAATAAAATTTTAAGTGCCTTGTGAACACCGGCAGCCCATTGGCATTTTCTGAATGGCTACTCTTTACTATATACTGTGGTGGCTTCTTATTATAAAATGTGGACCCTGTCCTGAAGGAACCCAGTCTTTAGGTGAATCCAGGAAGGCTTCCAGATAATGACACCATAAGTCAGTCCTGAACTAAAGCATCAGAAAATAAGGTGGGGGTAGGGGAATGAATTCTGTAAGTTCTTTTCTCAATGAAATTGACCACAATGTAACACCACATATCTTGGAAGTTAGCCACAAAATTTTAGCAGACATATTGGTGACCAAACCATTTTTCAGACATTGTTACAATATATTTTCCTTACACTAAGGTATATATTCAAAACCTCATCTTTCTCTCTTGAGGGTGGAGGTTATCACACAGGAGGGAAAGCGGATCACTCTACATGTGAAAACACAAAAGGGAATAATTACACACATACACACACATACCACACATACAGGCACACACATGGTCTTCAATGGAGTAAAACAACCTTAGAAAGGTCTGGAAGTCACAGAGGGATTGTGCAGTCTTAAATAATTAGGCGACGGACTCTGCCCTCCACCTGTGTCCCTAAATTGATGATCTGTCTGAGTCTGACTATGATGAAATGCTTCAGCTCTGCCATTTATCTTTCATTGGGGGGTGGGGGGGGGTGGGATCTCACTGGTGCAGCCCTGACTGGCCTGGATCTTGTATGTAGACCAGGCTGGCTTCAAAATAACAAAGATTCCTCTGCCTTTGCCTCCCAAATTCTGGGATTGAAGGCGTGGACCAGGAAGTTTAACATGCCATTTTCTTTGAGAAGGAAAGACAGAGCACTTGATGGTGGGACTGTGACCCTGTCTGTCCCCAGGAGAGAATCAGGAGTGAGAAAGGACGAATCTGTCTGTGTGTGGAGTATACTACATACTCCTCTCCTCATCCAGGCTAACAAACACACCCTGGGGGGCCAGAGGAGTGGGAAGGACATGTGTAAATAGAATCTTCCAACATCTTCTGCAACTTAATCAGCCCCGTGCTGACCGCACACTTGCAGCAGTTAGTTTAGACTGAGCTCTGGCTCCTTGGAAGAAACCTGAGGGGGAGGGGGCTTAAGACAGGGGCAGGGCTTCTGAAAGGGGAGGGAGAGCAAGTCTTCTACCCAGTTTCTCTGAATCAGCCTAAATGACACTGGCTCACCAGCATGTGGTCCTCGACAAACAACCCTAAATGCACGCCGGATAGGTGGAGTCACCACCTCACTTATTCATTTTATTCTTTAGCATCTTAATTTTTTTTTTTTTCTTCCTGAGATTGTCTTGTGTTTTTGTCACTGGCTGGGGGTGGGGGCCGAGCAGTAGCTCAGGAGCAGAGCTGAATGTCAGACAAGGGCAAAGGGCAAAGTGTGATCTTCTGAGTGCCCCTGCTTTCTCCTGATTACAGACACGATATCCACTCTGCCAGAAGGGCAGAAGGTGGGGCTGAGTGATTAGTTAAGTGTGTGCATTCAGCTTTTCCCTTCTCAAGGCCGACTCATTGAAGCGGGTGTACTTCCACCAAACTAAGTGCCCAAATAAATTAGGAAACTAATTTTTTTCACATTATAAATGGGCTTACCTTAGAGTTCTTTCAGAAGATGAATTCCCTCTCAGACAGTTCATTTGTTCACAAACCTTTAAATTGCATACCATATGTTTGACAATCTCTTTTGTATATACTAAGATACAGCAAAGACATGAAGAGAAAAAAAAGCACTTTTGGATTTTTGTCTATTAAAAAATTTAAAAAAAAGAATAACTGTTGTTCAAAATAGCAGCAGGAGGACTGCATCTTGTGAACGATCTATACTAAGATTTACTACAGAAACTCTCAACACATTGTGGATAATTCTAATCCAGGTTTTGATTTCTTGATGGAAGTAAGGGTAGAGGGTATAAAAAGAAAAGCTTACAAAACCTCTAAACACAGACAGTTTTCAGCTGATCCCTATTCCAGGCAGCTGCCAACACGGATTTGCCGCCCATCCCAGTAGGGACATTTGTTAGGAGGTGCTCAGTTCATTGCTTTTATCTGTTTGGTTGTTTTAGATGTTGGAGTGCTGGGGACTTCATTTGAACACAGTGGTTGCCAAGTAAGCTCGGGAGCTATTGTTGGGGAGGTGCCGGGCTGTCTGTGTACACAGGAAGGTGAGAGGAAGCAGCCTTTGGCAGGAGGCAGAGAGCTTTCCTTGGGGCCGCAACTGCCGTTCCAACTTCCAGTCGTAAAGCATTACTACTAGCAATCCCCAAAGCACAGCCAATGGCCAACTGCAACATATACTCACAAATGTCTAGAAATGATTCTAAGCAGTTGTTTTCACCTTTTAAGGAAGTCTAGGATATATTTCAGTGCTCTAACTGGGCCACGAGCAGGCCCTAGGTTTCATCCACAGCATTGCAGAAAATAAAACTATTTGAAGAAATATGTTAAAAACACTACCTTACACATCATATTGTATTTTATCAGTAATAAAACATTCTCTGATAACCACAGCTTAAAATTTTTAACTTAATTTTTAATTTACATTTTTAAATTTGTAATAAACCTCTTTGTGCTCATTGTCTTTGCACATGGCAGAAAATTCCTCTGAGTGAAGGTGGTTTGGGTGGTGCTGGTGTTTTGTTTGGTTTTGGTTCCAATAGACCACAAATTAGGACAGGGTGCAACTTGAAGTCCCTAATCAGAAATCCCCTAAGTTAAAGGATCCTTTAAGAGGGTCAGTGAGCCCTTTTCCATCAGCTGAGCTGGCTTTCAGGGTAATGCCTACGGATGCTTTTCCAGCTTCAGTGTGCTGTGTGACCATTAGGTGTGAATTAATATGGCTCTTCATAAACCCTGGGCCAGTGACCGTAAGAGACAACCCCTGAACAAAAAATAAAACAAAAAGCAAAATATAGCCTGTCTCAACATTTCATTTCCCTTGGGGACTCTAAAAATAGCAAGTTAAGACATGTCACCAGCAGAGAAAAAGACACACAGTATTAATCAGAATCTCAGTGTAAATACACGGGGTCTGTATTTAGCCATGTTTCCTTCAGACAAAATTATGTTCTCTTCTCTGACTCAGGCAAGAAAGCCAGAGTAGCAGTGTGATGTGGAGAAGCATCTGCTGAAAAGAATTAATTAAGTAAAAGGGAAGCTAATAAAAGTGAACCTGTTTTATGTGAAGGCCAATATTGCAGTAACAGGAAGGGTCCTAGAACCCTTAGGTTCCAGTTTATTCACCTACAAACTGCTCAGCTGACTCTATATTGACTCCTGAGTAGAGAGTTTCAGGAGTATAAGCTGCAATTAAACCAAACTCCTGCTGTTTCAATCTTTCCTTCTAGAAGCTAGTCTGTTATAGGTAAACAACAGACATTGGAGAGAGTTCTAAGTAAAGAGATTCCAGCTGCCTAAATATGAATAAAGCCCAGACTACAGAACCTGTGGTGATTTTTTAAACATTTTCCTAGCATATTTGTTCCTCTTTGCATTCATTTTGAGCAGTAACTCACCACAGAAAATTGTTATGAAATGCCTGTTATAAGTTAAGCATGTGCTCTAGGCACGGAAAAGATCTAGAGAACACAGAACCCACACCTTTCGCTTCAGCTTTAAGTTGTGGTAGTCATATCACAAACCGTGCATATTTATAATATAAAACTCTAAGTTTTTGCACACAATTATGTGCTCATGAGTGAGGCTCAGTCAAGAGAGTGAACAGCTGATTGGAAGCCAGGAAGCCCCGCCCCAATTTTTCCCTTACTACCCCTCCCAACTCCAGGCAATCAGTGGGCTAGTCTCTGTCATTATTAATCAGTTTGTGTTTTATGCAACTTTATATAAATGGAGTTATCCATCTTATTCATCTGTCCTATTTTGCTCAGCATATTTTGAGATTTATTCCTTTTCTTACATGTACAAATAATTCACTTTTGCTTACCACATAGCATATATATATATGGTATATACTATAGCTTCTTTATCCATTCAATGGCAGACCAACATCTCAGGTATTTCTGGTTTGGGGTTGTTATAGATGGATACCCACAGCCACCTGCTCGAAATGCCTGGGTGGTAATATACCTGGATGTTTACCTTGTTACTCACCATCGAACTTTTTAAAAATGGTTACCCCAGGGCAGAAGATAGGGCTTAGCAGTTAAGAGCAGTGCTTGAGCAATTCCCAGCACCACAATGGTGTCTTACAAGCAGTCTGTAATTATCTAATCAGAGGATCCCACACCCTCTTTTGACCACCACAGGAACTGCACAAATGTGGCACATATCCACACATACAGGCAAAACACCCAATGCACATAAAATGCAAAGAAGTAAATCTGTATAAAATTGTTACACAGTAATCTATCAGCATTCAAGATGCTCTGTGCTCACTGCAACCCTTGCCACATTCTTTCCTGTTTTGTCCATTCTAGTGGGCATATGTTGCCATCTCACTAAGGTGCTAGCTACATTTTCTTGGTGTCTAAACAATGTTTTATCTTTTCTGCTAGTTTGACAATTCATTGTCACCAGTAAAATGTTCCATTCTTTTGCATATCCTTGAGGGAATGGGGGTATTGAGACAGGGTTATCTTACTATGTAGCCCAAGATTGTCTTGCTTTCCCAGAATACTGGGATTATGAATGTGGTGCCATGCTTGGCTGTGCATTTTTTAAATTGGTTATTTTGTCATTGTCTTGCTGAGTGTAAGACTTCGTTATATAATCAAAACACAAGTTGTTTGCCAGACATGTTTTGCAAATATATTCTCCCATATATTTGCCTTTTGTGAGACTTTTGAAAAGCGAAAGTTCTTGTTTTAATGAAGTGTTATTCATTTTCTCCATTTTTTTTTTTTTACCGTGTTTGATAAAATCCAATTAAGGAATTCAAGTTGACGTCATATATTTGCGGTGTTTTCTGGAAGTTGATATTCGCTTTGAGTCTGTACGTATATGCATGTGAGTTAAGCCTGAGGTGCTGTGTTTTTTCTCTTGAAGTTGCTGCACCATTTTACAAAAGGTGGCTGGTTGTTCCAAGCTGCAGCTCCTTCACCAGAATGTCATATGCAGCTCTGTCTGGACTTTCTAGTATGTGTCATCTGTTTGTCTACCTTATCCCTGAACCTCAATGTTTGGATGGTTTTTACGATGAGTCTGGTATTCCCAAGTTTGCTTGTCTTTTTCTAGCTTCATTCTGACAGCTTTGGCACTCCTGTATGGATTTCTAAATCAGCTGGTCAGTTTCTACAAAAATGTCCATGGAGTACAAAGTTGACCTGGGAGGATTTACATTACAAAACTATTGAGTGTATGGGCTTAGGGAGGGGGAGAAGTGATGGTTCCAAGCTTAGATCATAATACCTTGACTGAGGTCAGTAAACTAGTTGTCCTGAAGGGGTTGGATGTAAAGAAAGATATATCATTCTTTCAAGGATTTGTTTCTATCACCTGGCTTAAGATTGCCGTCTTACCAACAAAATAAAAATTTCATTTTCAGTATATGTAGCTTGAAAAGGGCCTCTTCCCCTCAAGCATTCTGCCACTTCCTTGATGGCTCCTGACTAAGGACTCCTGAGACTTCCCCCATGTGAATCCTAACACTGCCCCAGGAACACTCCTGAGAACATACTATACTCAACACCTTTTCAAGTCTCCTTCATGCAATAACCCAAATGCAAGTCACAGAAAGTGGTAAAATAGGTTGTCCTTTCAGTTTATACAGTGAATGCAACTCTGAATTAGATGGACCTAAAATTGAAGGTGCTTCTTTTCCTTAAAGCAACTCTCCTTATTTTTAAGTATCTCCTACTGGTGGCAAAAATCACTGAATTTTTTAAACTGCTTTGCAGGAAGATCAGAAGCCCCTTAAGACTCCAGGCTCAGTCAACAGTATGTTTTCTTCTGTGTAAATTCCAAAGGCAGCATCATTAATCCAAACAATAGCTCTTCAAATGGCAGTGATGCTGGAGAAATCTCAAATAAAAGGTCAAAAGGACTTTTTCTAAAGTCCAAATGGATGCTACTAGCTTCAAATCTCTTATAAGTACAACAAGATCCTCCAAGTTCACACTCCCCTGCATGGAGAAAAACCCAACCAGGGAATATAGGAAAAAGTTTTGGCTAAAAACTGAACACAAGGTTGTACAGCCTATGACTTAAAATACTCATGGTAGTTCAGGAGACGCAGGACTGTTGGCCATCCTCCTACCTCCATCTCATCCTATAGAAATGCAAGGATTTGAAGGGTGAGGGGTGAAACACCTGCTGTATCTGTAGGATACTTGATGGATTGCCTAAAGCTCTCATATACATTGCCTTACTTGGAGCAAACTGCTGGAGAGGCAACTTCTAGATTCATAAAGGCGGTATCACAAAGCTGACAGGATTCCAGTGTGACAGGCAATCATGTGTGAGCTGATATTAAGTGATCCCGAAAGCCCTGCCACTGAATGGCAACAGTCTAAAGACCTCAACTGCAATCTATCAGATCACCTTTGAGAGCTGACGTGTCCGCGCCTCTCCCACCTCATTCTTAGGGATCTTTCCCTGGATCTCACCACTTACCTCCAGGCATTCAGCAAATACTATTGGCAACTGGAATTTTTTTTTCCAAGATGTTCTCCACAGACACATCTTCACCTACCTCTAACTGCAAAAGACCTCTCCTGCTTGATCAGCTGACACAATTGCAAAGCAGATGGAACAGTGAGCCAGGGAACCTCTTCTAGGCACCTCCCCTGTGCCTGGTTCACAAGTATGTTCTGGAAGGTCACAGACAGATGCTCATTGGCATCCCAGGAACCAGTGAGAATTAGGGAATGTCAGAGCAAAAAAAGATAAGAATGAACTCATCTAATGACTTAAGGAGAGAGGGAAAGAGGCAAAGCTACGGTGCTCAGGACCTGTTTACGTAAGAGGCCTTCTAGAAAAAGAAAAGGGGTTAATGAGCTGCTTCACAGGGCAGAATAAAATGCACAGATAGGATCCAACAGTCTTTCTGAGTCTCTCATGAAGGACTAATAAAACCAGAAAGGTAAAAGGACATGTACTAAGATTTTAGTTTAGAGGCGACAGGAAGACCACAAGCTGCAGGAAGATGTAGGATAATGTCAATCTGTGTAGATAGTTCTAACACCTACTGTGAGCAGCACCAGGTCTTCAAGTGATCGCTCTCATTTTCAAATTAAACTATCTGTTCAAATGCTACAACATTTGTAAATTAGTAAAGATTTGTGTAGGAGTCTGTGATTATTAGAGTACCAATTGAGAAGACTATTTAAATAATTTCCATATGCCTTTCCATCAGCTTTAAGTTAAAGCTAAGTGAACAGTGTTTTAAAACAGTAGCAGACAATATTCCCCAAGTGTTATAAATGCTTGTAACTGAAATAGACGATGATAAATTTTATTTTTCTTAATTTTAACTTTGTAAAAATTTTTTGGTGGTTAAGTATTTTGGTTACTTAAAGGAGAAAGTCTGATTTAAAAGAAGTCTTGTCACAAAAAAAAAAAAAAGGGTGGAGAAGCAACTGAGAGAGAGAGCTAGAATTGCTCTCTGGCCATCACAGATACACATACAGGGAACTAGTAAGCACAACATGAATGGAGGAACACATACAACAAGGCAATCAAATGACAACTTCCAAAAAGAATGTCTTATCTTCAGATAGACTCTATATGTGAGTAACCAGTTGAGTGATTCCAACTCGGTTATTTTAATTGTCTTAATGACAGGTTTCCATCAGAAAATAGCACAACTAGATATGTGTTGGAGAAAATAAGGAAGAATGCATATTTTGTTATTTGCTAAGGCTGAGCAATGCACATGTGTTAATAACGAAACGTGTTAGAGAAATTACCCATAGCAGCAATATCCAATCTTAATTTTTCTTTTTTGTTCAAAGCGATATGGTGACTTATTTCTAAAAGGGCCAAATTGATTTGGTTTTCCCATTTGAGCTTTACCAAATACTGAGTTAATAAAAAAAAAATACCCTTTAATAATCTTTTAGACACAATTTCAGCCTTCTGTAATGGCCTCCAACTATTTCCTTACCTCTAGAGCAATCACCACCAGTAGCGTCTCATTCACTTTTTCCACAGATAAATTCCACAACACCCAGGGCACCAAGACAGGCACTTATAAGAAACAGCAAAACACTAAGAAAGTCTAACAAGAGACTTAGTCGAATAATATCATGCACCAGAGGTTCTCAGTCTTGATAATGCTGTGGCCCTTTAATACCTCACGTTGTGATGACCCCCCAACCATAAAATTACTCTGTTGCTACTTCATAACTATAATTTTGCTACTATTATGAATCACAATGTAAATACATGATATGCAGGATATCTGACATGTGACCCCAAAGGGGTCATGACCCACAGGTTGAGAATCACTGCCATATACTAGGTAGCTGCAATGGTGGGGTAGTCCACACATCCACTTTCAAGCACTTCATTCCTGGCCTATCCCTTACAGTGATGCAAGCTAATGCCACAATTTTGGTGATCTGCCTTCAACTCCTGTCCCACAGCTGTAGGGATTATTCACTGATGTAACTAACTTCTACAGTTTAAATCAACACAGTATATAGAACAATTGTTCTTCTATTGCTTTGCATCCTTAAACAAAAGCCAGATCTTGCACAGTAGATAGCAAGCTAAATGCATGCCTACAAGAAACACCATTGAGAGAGTCTCTAAAATTTGCATAGCCAGGCTCCAAATTTCATATGATTTCTGTATAACTAGAATGACTAGAATGAGTAGGAGGAGGGCCGCAAACATTCCATTCTCAACATAAAAACCAAGTAAAAGGTATTCTTTTCTCGCCCCTGAGAGCCTTTGTGCTGTGCTCTGGCAGCACCTACACTACACAGGAGTGATATACAGAAGGACGGCATGTGCCCGAACAAGCTCGGGATAGAAATTATCGAGGGGCTCTGTACTGTTTGAAAATGTCAAAGATTAAAAACGAGTTAAAAAAATAAAACCTACTTAAAAAAGAAAAATCTATTCTTTCCTGTTCCTTCCCACTCTCTAGCACCTGTCATAACAAAAGAGACTCTATATGGAGATGGCTCATTGGCTATGAATCCATTTTTCCCTCCTGGGCCAATGCACTCTTCTGGTTAAAGGCTAGTCTGGTCTAACCAGTAGTGAGTATTAGCACAATAGAACAAAGGCCAGGTCATGAACAATGAAACCACCAGTTCCACCCAGGGAACCTACGCCTTGATAAATCCAACAGATTTCTACTGAACAGATAAGGTTTCTACTAAAGCATTTGTTCAGTGAGCAAGTCATTTCCAGACTAGGTGCACAAAGAAAATGTTAAAACAGTCTGAGTGGATGTGGAGACCAGTCCCAAGTCTGACTCTGTACATCTGAAAGGTATGTTTTAGAGCATGGCAGAAAAGAAGTAAGACACACATAATTCCCTCCGAAACAAAAACTGCAGTGGCTCTGCTTTGGGGTCACTCTGTGACAAATATGTGTCTTTACAGATCTTTCTAAATTGTGTCATTCAGGGTAGGAAGGATCCACAGACAGAAGGGATCCAGTGCCAGATCTACAGCAGATCTACAAATGGCTGGTAAGAGGCCAGCTGGAACGCTGAGCATAGAACCCTGAGCTCTCTTCATTTCCTCCAGGAAGGTTCCATTTCCCTGTCTTGCCCCTTCACTGAGCCACAGTTACTAGGAGTCTCCTTAACCTTCACAGACCTTTGACTATGAAAAGCTCTCTCAGCCATTTTCCCATCAGAACTGGGTGCCTGAGCTGGCACTGACAGGTAAAGGCAGTCACCGTGCCAGCCCGCCAAGCTGAACCCTTCACAAGGGAAGAGGAGAGAACCAAGTGCACAGAGCTATCCTCTGGCCTCCACACTGCACTGTGGCATGCCTGCATGCGTACACAGACACACACACACTTGCACACCACAGAGTAAAACGGTGAAAACTAGAGCACAGTATTCTCTTAGCCAGACAAAGACAATTTGAAGCTCAAAATGAATGACAGTGATGATTATAACACTGTAAATATTTTTAAATTTTCAATTTGTATTGATACTAAAAAGATTTTAGAACAGAAGGCAGCTGAAGTCTTGTACAGATGAATGCCAATAAATTTTAAGAAACGATAAAAAAGAAAACTGCCAATTTAACAAGCACCATAGCTATTGACTCAGTCAAGAACCATGGACAGGAGGGACTGAGAATATGGCTCAGTGGTTAAGCACACTGGCTGTTCTTAGAGAGAACCAGGATTCTATTTCCACTACCCACATGGCAGCTCACAAGCACTACAAGGCAGGCAAATGGTATACAGAAAAACGTGCAGGCAAAACACCCATACACATAAAGTAAAAGGAATTTAAAATGTTTTTAAAAAGAATCCCTGACAGAGACTAAAATTCCTGAACAAGAGCTGTTGGGAACTGGGTATTATTTCAATGCTTCTTACCCCCATCAACTTCCCAGTTACAGAAAGCCCCAACCACCACACTTCCGACCAACTGGCAGTACTTCAGCTTTTGTATCTCATTCTCATGACTCCCCAGAAGACGTGCTGTCACCTCCAAAACTGCCATACGACATAGAGCCTTCAAAAAAGGAGGCGCCTGTTGTCTTTCTATAAGCTAGATTAACAAGTTTCCTTAAAGTGAAGGAAACCTGTCAGAATACTCTTAGGACCACGTGACACAGGTTCCAGATATCCCCCCCCCCCCCCCCCCGTGAGCCATGGCGCTCTTTCATGTTTGCTTTGCTCCTAACATCAAATGTGCTAATGAACTTTCTCATTACTCTCTGACCCCTAGATACCATCTTTAAACTGGAATTTCCTCTAGAAAACAATGATGGCAAAATTCTTAGCTGCTATGAAAGTTACAGTAACATCGCTATGATAGTTATAATTACCAAGTTGCCAATGTGCAGGAGATAAAGTAGGTACTGACCTGTGAGCCAGTAAAAAATACCATAGTTTTGTTGATACCCAGCAAGGATTTATTTCAAGCCTATTTCATTCATACCTACTTTCATTATGGCCAATCATTGATTAACTGACACTAAGTTCTACAGGACGTATATAATTTGGACTTTAAAACAACCCCTTGATTTCATATGCACTCCCGTGTGAACTCATAAACTACACAATACAATTACCTCACTGGCACATCACAACTTCAAGCACAAAACATTTATATGATTTGCTAGCTTTTACCTTAAGCGAATTCTAACAAGCAAAAAATAAAACCCATTACTTCCAGCACTGAACTCTCTAAACTCCAAGGGATGGGGAGGGGCTGGGGGAAGACTTAGAAGTTCAGAGTAAGTACTGCTGAGGACCCATGTCAGACAGCTCACAACTGTCTGTAACTCCAGCTCCAGGGGATCCAACATCTCTGGCCTCTGAAAAAACTGCACTCATGTGAACATATCCATACACAGGCAAACACATAATCACAAATAATTACAATGTTTTTTAAATGAAAGATGTGCCCATGTACTAGGAGTGGGGATGGGGGAACCTAAATATTTTTCAAACTTGCACTAGAAGGTTCCACTTAATCCAGTTAACTTTACATGACTGTATTCTGTCCTCTAAGGCTGGAATCATGGGCCCCACTCAACTAACTTCCAGGATCTAGTTTCAGAACTAGATTGCCAGGTGCCAGCACACAACAAAGGCTGGCCTCAACATGCTCATACCCTTGACCAAGTCTGTCAGCTTTCAGATATTTCAAACAAAAAGATCCGACAGGACAGACTGGAGAATCTGTCAGCATATTCAGTAGGTACATGTATTAGCATTCAAATTCAGACTGATTATATACACATGTGTACAATGTATCAACACTTAAAAATCCTTTAACTCTAATGGAAGATACTTTATTAAATCAGGGAGGGACTTATTTGTAAGCTAAGACTACATTACAAATTAAGTATCAGTGATATTTATGTAAGAGAAAACATTCATACAGCTCTTCAGAAGGAAAAAAGCTGTAAGCCCTATGACAAATGCTTGAAGGGGGCTTGGAGCCAGATGGTCTGGGCTCAAAGCCAGGCTCTATCACTCCCTATGTGACCTTAACTTCTCAGCTATAAAATAGATATCATTAAAAGTATCCAGCAAGGAGCAGAATAAGAACTTTGGGAAACTGAAGCTTACTTACAATATGAGCATCTATTTGCAGGCTTAGACTGTGTGCAGCTACAATTTGGCCTTTTCAGAACTTTGGAAGTGGCCACAGAAGAAGGGAGAACTTTCAGGCAGAGCTTTGGCCTCTACGCTCTAAATCTATCTTTGTTGTCGCTCACGGAAGCTTGGAAAATGAGATGAGGCATGTAAAGCCTATGGCATGTGGCACACAAATAGGTACTCTATAAACTAATTGCTAAAATAACTGAACATTATTCTAGAGTAAACAAGTACTATAGGAAGAGTGCCAGGAAGATTCGAAAACCACCCCTGGAGAGATCCAAGCTTCACACAGTTACATCCCTATGCTCAACGCCTAAATCCACCATCACCATTCTGCCTAAAAAAGGGGGCTAAAGGGAATGTTAAAAGACATAAAGACAGGGCGAGGAATACCACAGAGCAGACCGACAATGCTGGTTACAGAACACTGTACTCCAAAGCCAGAGCCTAAGCCTAAAAAACTCCCCTACGGAGAAAAGAGACATGGTGGCTAAAGAGAAACAGGGAGGAACCCAGGGTATGCATGTTCAGCAACTGTGCTCTTAAGCCTACACATCCTGAAATCACGTTTCTCAAGCTGGCTGGTGGTGGTGCTTGACTTTCATCCCAGCACTCAGGACAGAGAGGCAGGTAGAGCACTGAGCAAGCAGATCTCTGAGTTTGAGGCTAGCTTGGTTTACAGAGCAAGTTCCACAACAGCCAGGACTTCACAGAGAAACCCCTTCTTTAAAAAGAAAATAAAATATTGTTTCTCAGCAAGTTTTATAAAATGCAGACTATTGTTTATCTTTTAAAAACTTTGTTATTAGTACATGGAACTGAGGTGGGGGAAGAGCATGTGACTCCCAAGCTTTATTAACGTGTGGAAAACATCCTTCCTTGAAGGTCTTGAGACTTCCTCTTGGCTCCCAGGATGAGGGGTTCCCTGACATTGGCATTGGTAGTCGTGGGGGAAACCAAAAATCATTTCTATGTCTTCCTCTTCCTCCATCATCAATACTGACTCAACTCCTATGAAACCAGAGACCATCCAGGACCTGCCTCTCCAAAATTAATTTTGTGAGTACGTTAGGCAATCTGAACTTTGCAGTAATGTCACTGAGATGGACATTCCTCAACAGAGCAATGGTTCTTGTTTGAGGTCATGGTTCTTCAGAATGAGAATTCTGCCAGGTTCATTTCATTTTTAAAAGTCAGAGTCAAGCCTTGTAGTGGTGGCAGTGGAGTTGGCACATGCCTTTAAGGGAGGCAGTGGCAGGCAGATCTCCAAGTTCAAGGCCAGCCTGGTCTACAGAATGAGCTCCAGGACAGCAAGGGCTATAAAGAGAAATCCTGACTCCAAAACTCAAACAAACAAACAAATGAAAAAGAGCAGGGTCAGTTTGTAAAAGGCTGTCAAACAGCATAGTATATGTGAAATATCAACCCTTCCTCTAAATGGTGAAAGGATTTATACTGACTTTTTACCTTTAGCAGTCCATACAAGAAAGGAACCTGAAAGCTTCGATGTTGTTATTGATTGTCCACCTGTGGCCAGCCTGAAACACTGATTTTGTGAAAACTATAATTTTCCTAGTTAGAGTTTGGCTTGGAATGGCACACATCCATCTCCCTATTGAGAGCACCAGACAGAGAAAACAGGCTTCTTTGAAGCAAATTATTTGGGGACCTGGCGGATTATTTATTTATCTGAAAGTTGTATTGGTTGGTAATATATGTAACACTGAATGGGGTACAAATGTTAAGACACCACATTTGGGGAAAACACTACTGAGAGGGGTTGTTTTCCTATAACCATTTTAAAGAACTACACTCAAAATGCTTCTCAGTGTCTGTCTCAGGCCGATCTGTGCTACACATTGTTGCGACAAGAATGAAACAATCATGCTAACTGCTTCTGCCACACTTACGAGAGCAACAGCATCTCCACAATTGTCAGGTACTCTGAAATCCCCTTTGATGGTCTACATCATTATAAGATACAACTAGGAACTGATAAGAGGAATAAAATGACCATTTCTCTGTGATATATAATTTGATAAGATGCTAGCTAGCATCTGTGCATGCCTTCCTTTTTCTCTGTCTCTGTCTTCTTCATCCCCAGTCCAGACATAAGGCAACGGCATGATCTGCTACTTTTGGTCAGAAAGGCACATTTATTATTGAATTAACATTTCTTTGAATATTCATTTCAAATCCATCCCACAACATCTATGTTATATTTGGCTACCCAAAATCCCTAGATTACAAATACTATCCAATTCAAACCACCACAAAGTTCTGTTACTCTCAAGGATGGCCTAGGAGGGTGCTGATCATCATAACCAATTCTGCTCCTCTAACCACCCTCTGTTGTCAAACAGAAAAGAACGCATGGGATCAAAGAGAAAAAAGCTGGAAGCCGTAAGTGTATGTGCAAGATGGACTACAGAGATAGCGTAAGGGCTAAAGTGCTTGCCATGCCAGGAATCATCGTGTACATTTGAAACTCTAGCACTGGGAGGCGGAGTCAGGCAGAACCATGGGGCTCTGTGGCCGGCTAGCCTAGCCTAATCAGCAGGCTTCATGTAAATGAGAGACATGTACACACATACATACATGCGCCCACACGCACGCACACACACACACATACACACACACACACACACACACACACACACTCAGAGATGACTAAATGGTCTAATCATTTCTTTAAGGACACAGATAGTCAAATTGTACTATACAATACACTGTCCCAATATTAAAAATAAACAAGCAAAAACCAAAGCAAAACAACAAACAAGAACCACCACCAATAAAAACCTACCTCTAAATAAAGCTTCTGTTGTGACAAAAGTTGATTTGAACATTCAGCTTTGGAATGAACCCTCTACATGGACTTGCACTGCGCTAAGTCTGAAATCTCACAAGAATACATTTGAATAAAATCAAATGCCAGCGTCCTGCCAAGGCAGGTGCTCCGACAGCAGCACTGCAGTAGCAACACCCAGTTGAGCTTCCCCATGCCTCCCTTTGTGAAATGCACCTAGACACAGCAAGTCTGCATTAGATCAAAGTTGAAGGGCGCTGAAGGGCTCTAATACATGTCAGGGTCCCAAGGCATGTTCCCTAAACAGGCTTTGGACACAGCCAAGGAAGTTTTCAACTTCCAACAGAAGAGAAAACCAGACGGCCATGCTGGATACTAGCATTACATATAGAAAACAAGCAGAGTTAAAACGGGACTCCTTCCTTTTGCCCATTTCCTCTAGGAAACGTTTTGCTCCACCCAGACTTGTTCATAACAGGGCACTTGTGCCTGGATCCGGGAGATGCAGATTCCAAGAAAACGCAAACCAACAAATGGAGCTGCAGGTCTGTGCCAAATGGTGAACAGAGAATGACTGACTGGAGATACCTGAAAAAGGATATAAACGCCTTGCGACAGGAGGCAGGATCAAGGTTGGTACAATTATTCTGCCCTGTTGAGCTGGATGCCAGAGCCCGGCGTGGGTGGGTGGGGGTGACCTGTCTTCTGGGAGCTGCTAAAAATGACAGCCCTAAAAGATGCTTTGCCTTAAGTCCTGCTCCTAGCTCTGATGAAAAGCTTTTCTGGAATGTTCAGGAGTAGATGACTCTGTTCCTACAGTAAAAAGTGTCATGTGAACTTTAAATTCTTCAAAACAAAAACGGATTCCACTTGAAAAAGGAAACCAATTCAGAGAACAACATGTGCTCTCCTCATCCTTTCCACTCTGTCCCCCGGGTTCTTTAAAAGGCATTTAATTGGGGGATAAATATACTACTGACATCATTAAAGTTCAATACATTTAATTTTTAATATTTTAAAATTTTAATCTCTGTGTATGTGCATCTGTGTGTGTGTGTGTCTGTGTGTGTACATGCACATGAGTACACCACAGGACTCCAAGATGGCAGTCGAAGGACAACTTTAAGGACTTGGGACTTGTTTCTTTCTACCATGAGGATCCCTAGGATTGAATTTGGATCATCATCCTTGCTGGCAAGTACCTTTACCTACTGAGCCATCTCACTAGCCCCTACTTCTACTTTTAGTAAGTATAAAATTTATTTTATTTCTTTACTTTTTTGCCAAGGAGAGAGTTAAAATAGTATCTCTCATGTAGCTGACATTAAATTCAGACTCCATGTGTAACTGTGGATGACCTTGAACCCCTGACTCCCCTTTCTCCACCTCCCAGGTGCCGAGACCACAGGCTTATGCCACAAGATCTGTTCACAGAGAAATTCTTATATTCACAGAACCAAAACACTGTAATGTGATCTTTTCATAGATATCATATGCCACAGGCTGGGGAAATGACCAGGCCTCTTCACTGAAAATCCACTACCAACAACTTCTTGTCCATCCTGCTGTTATAGAGTTTCATGGAGAACCTGGTGCCTCTGAATTAGGATGTCATAAAACCAGTGACATGAAAGGTCACAAGCAAAAAGGCTAAAATAAGGAAACCAATACAGACCAGCCAAAGCATGAGCTTTGGGGTCTACATGGAGCTTCCCGCCGACTAGCCTCAGATCCAGTAACCCTCTAGCTGCTTAAAAAATGACAAGGTTCTAAGTGAATAAACTGTAATATATAAAAATATAAATAAATTAAAAATATATAATCTAAAAAAAAAATGACAAGGTTTTCTCAGAACCAACACACTCATAAAGTTTGATGTACCTTTCCAGAGATGGACTTTCTTCTAAAGCAGAATCACTGACAATCAAGGTCATCTGAAGCCCCAAACGTTAGAACTGAGTTACTCTTCACCAATGAATGAGTACAACTGCAGTGACACGGAGGGAAAAATACAAGCAGTGCTACAGACACGGGCAGCGGGAGGCCATCAGATATTCCTACTAGCTGCCAGAGTTTCTGTTTGCTTTTGGGGGGGGTTTTCTGAGAGGGACATTGAGAAGGCAGTGCTACAACCAGCAAAATGGTCCCATGAGTAAAAATGACTGCTGCAGATCCCCAGTGACATGAGTTTGATACACGGATCCCTTGCATGGAAGGAGACAACCAACTCCACAAAATTGCCTCTGTCTGACCTCCATGCACACACTGCAGCTAGCACACACACCACCCTTCATATACACACGAACAAATAAAACTCAGAATTGACTGAAGAGCACAGCTCTTGGTGGCTTCCCACGTGGTGGGTTTTTATAAGAGTGTGTTCCATAGCCCCAGGAATAAATCTATTCTAGGAGTGCTGTTAGATTCTGAATCGTTCCAGAGTTCTGCTGGGTAGTGAGAGCTCTGGAATCCCCAGGCAGGAGTTCCAAGAGGAAGGAAGGAGGGAAGGAGGGAGGGAAGGAGGGAGGGAAAGAGGGAGGGAGAGAGGGAGGGAGGGAGGGAGGGAAGAAGGAAGGAAGGAAGGAAGGAAGGAAGGAAGGAAGGAAGGAAGGAAGGAAGGAAGGAAGGAAGGAAAGACTAACTCACAGAATAAGAAACTGGGCCTACAGGGAGCTCATTTGACTCAGGGCACTGGAGAGGCGACTCTACAACACAGTGCTCCTTTCAGAACACCACTCGGCCTCTTACAAAGAGCACCAACAACCCATCATGTTCTTGGGTGTGCTCTATTTTGTTAATCAATGTGCTGTTCAGAAATTATTTAGAAATAACGTTAGTGACATAGCAAAAACAGGGTTTTAGGTATAGAATATTGATCTAACTTTAGGGAGACTCAAGAAACTTGTATTTCTTTTTAGTATGAAAACACTGGCCTCTGACTAAATGTGGCAGGATGACCACACAGTAACCACTTCCCCTACCCAAGAGGGGGTGGGATGACAAAAACAGGTCAGAGCAAAGGAATGAGAAGGAAGACAGTTAAGGACTTATTTCAACAAGTTTTAGAAAGACAAAGTGGACAGAATGTTTCTTGGTTTAACTTATTCAGTTCTGCCTAAATAACTGCAGGGGAGATACCAAGGTAAATAATTTGATCTCACAGAAGCACAAAGTGGTTCATATTTAGAGAGATGGTGTGCCACAGAAGAGAAAGGGAAGGTGAAACTGGAATTCAGCAAGAGAGAGATATTGAGCTTCCTGGATTCTGTTTTAATTGACATACATTAAGAGTACTGTCCACTCATCTCGGCCACCTTCCCTAAATATTAGACAACTATGGACAAGGTAGGAATCAGAAAACAAAAGCTTTGAATTGGGATGAGATGGAAGGTATTAAATAAAAATGTGAACTTTGAATTACAATGTTTTTATTTTATGATTTTCTGTTACTGTAACAAAATACCCAAATCTAGGTATTTATTTTCAAAAGGTTTCTTTAGCTTCTGGTTTTAGAGAGTCAAACCATAGAACCAAGCTTCAGTGAAGACTTCATAGTCTTCTGACACTGACACCATAAAAGCAGAAATGCATGAGAGAGGGGAGAGCACACTGCCAGATAGAAAGCAAGTAAGGCTGGAGAATGGTCAGGATCGCTCTTAGTTAATAACTCTTTCCTGAAAACTAACCCAGGGTTCTGTAAGAACTACCTTCATAGCCTCAGAGGCTATGCCCCCAGACCCCATCCAGCCCCATCTTAAACACTGACACACTGAGGATCAATGTCTCTCCTTGGGGACCAAATATCCCAATCACACCAAGAAGACCCAAAGTTCTTTTCCTTCTCCAAAGTTTTGTTCCACTCGGTGCCTAAAGACTGCAGACACATCCAAAGGGGGAGATTTGAGGAAGCCTCTCTGAGAACAGAGGACACTCCCAATTATAGTGTGGACATGAAATGGCCAAATGGTTGGCTCCCACACCCACCTATAGGCTGCTGCTTTAGGTAGCACAAAATGACTCAACACTTTATCCACAGAATTCCTCTCACAGAAAACAAATCGAGCAACTATAAAAATGAAAGCTTCCTCTTATAAACTACACCTAAGTAGTTTTTTTCCATTGCTTATTCCCCCTTTCTGGTGCTAGACGACTTCTCCTTTTTCTTCCCTCCAACACGCATAAAAATCTTTGGCAAAGTGCCAACATGCAAGCGATTTTATTCCACTCTGGCTTGCTTCTGCTTTTACTACAACCTTCCTGTTTCTCTCATCTACCTAGGTCCCGGCTTGAGTCCTTGGGACTTTGTCTATAGTGCAGTGCAGTGATTAGAACCCTGCAAGTTAACACCCCACAACAGGAACCACTGCCAAGGTTGCTTCTCCAGTACAGGCACAGAAAGCCTGCAAATACATGATTAAGTGTTTCTTCGGAAAGAACATATGGAAATGTTAAACTTATCTAAATCTAAATGATTGATTCTAATAGATACGGCTTACCTAATAAAAGAATTTCTTAATAGAAACATGCTTTTCTCACCCTCAGACAGCTATGTAATGGGAATACAAGGCTGGTCTTAATTAAAAATGCACTTTATTCAGGGGGCAGTCATCTGCATGTACATGAAACACACACACATACATATACATATATAACAAATAGTTAAGTATGATTTACTCAAAGACCTACTCACTGAGGCCAGCAGGAATAAATACAACCTATTTTTGTCTTTCTGTTGTTTTACTTTGCACAACTGAAGGAAATACTCTGAATTATTAACACTTGATACAAATCTCTGGAATTGGAACAAGAATGTGTTTAGCATGTGCTCTGAAGTTCAGCTTATACATTTTGAAACTTCAGAAGTCCTAGCTTAAAAAGCAAACCTTTAAATAACATTTCTAAATATGACATTTGGTTACTCAGAATATCTCTTGTGATTGAGAATTTCTGTAGTCTGAGAGAGAAAATGTCAGACTTTAAAAGGAAACAAAACTCGTGTGAACCCACTTTTACTCTCCTCATAGAGAAGTGATTTCACTCTGCTGACTTCTTCTTGGATGCTGGAAGTAAAGATCACCAACATTAAGAAAGATGCTCCCTAAACTGAAGAAAGCCACATTGCCCTGTGCTACCCTCCACAAATGCTGCATCTCTATATTCCCATAAACAGACACACACTCAAATATACTTGAAAGAAAATCACTAAAGCAACAAATTTGACACAAAACCCAGGCTCTTTCATTGTTGTTTATCCACCAAATGTTGGCTAGAAGCAAAAACAAATTTATAGTGATAAGTCAGTGTTTGTTTAAAACACACACACACACACACACAAAAAAAAAAAAAAACACCTTGAAACAATCTGGGTAGCTATTACTTCTATTTCTTTTTTTCCTTTTTATTTCCATTTGTTTTAGGACAAGGTTTCTCTGTGTAGGTTCCAGTGTAGCCCTGGCTATACTGGAACTCTGTAGACCAGGCTGGCCATGAACTGAGAGATGTGCCCACCACCAACTCCTGGCCCTCTTAATTCTTAAATACATCCCCACCCCCATGGAAGCCCCACACAACCTCAACCTTGAGGAGCAAACCAAAGGCATCTCATTTTCATTGTATTCTCCCTGTCATTTATGTGCTGTTGTTTTAACCCAGCTAAACACTTTAATGTCCACAAGCCATTGGTAATCCAACTGGTTGGACACAAGGGATGGACATAGTAAATTTATCTCTGCAGCAATCTTTTTGCTGCAATCAAGGGTGGAGAGGCAACAAGAGATCTTACTGATGGCTGTGAATCTATGCTCTTGTTCAGCTCCGAGGGCCAGGCAGCTTCTCTCCCTATAAGAATAAATGTCTCAGAAAGCCCTAGCCTTTGATTTCCTCCCTTAGGTCTCCCCTCCTCAAACAAAGGAAAATCCAAACGGATTTAGGTCATAAGGAATTCCTACTGAGACTATTTAAATCCATTCAAATCACAGCTATTTCACTTGAAAACAAACAAACAAACAAACAAATCACCAGATATAAGGGTCAACCATGTAACCAGCATCTAATGGGACCAGAAAATGTTGTGCTGTCTGGGCTTTGTGGGACACAGAAGCCACGGAGAGCAGGAATGTCTTGGGAGGTTTGGAAAGATCTTGTTTAAAAGGCTTTTTGAGATGTGATCCTGGGCACATGCATTTCCCAGGGAAAAGATACTGAACAAAAGAGAACTAAATCTTGCTAGAAAAAACAGAAATTTCAATTTAATAATAAAAGTTGGTTTCCTGGCAGAGAATTTGATAAACAATGGAAAGAAAATAACATTCAGCCAGAATTTCAAGATTGTCAGCAAACCAAGATCCTGGGAGTTTTAAGGCAGTTAAAATGGGATGTCACATGATTTGTCCTAGTACATAGACTTGTTGCAAACAAATCGTCATCCACTGGCATTTTTTTTTTTTAATTGGTAAATTGAAAACTACTAAAAAGCAAGCTCTCATGAGAACTGAAGTCTCTTCTCGGTGAGCAGGAAAGGGATGATGTAAAGCGGAGCCTTCACCCGGGCGGGGAGGGAGGGATGTGATGTGATTTTGTGGGACCTAAGGGAATTCAGCAATAGTTTCCAGACAAGAGATGGGGGAGCTGTAAGGAGGTGGTTAACGTGATTTGGGGAAGACCAGGAAGGCCCTGGAACCCTCTTGTAAGTGCCTGCTGGTTCTGGCAGGCATCTGGAGTGGACGGAGGAGGCAGGTCTATGGATTCAGACAGTGGCTATGAGCCAAGAAAATGAATCCTAAGGACAGATGAGGTCTTAGGTCTCCAGTTCTCAGGTTCTCATTCATTCTGTAAAGTTGCGTCATCACTCCTGTGGGCACAGTTGGGAACGCATCCTCCTGTTATATCTTGTGCGTTCTAAGTGCTCTTCCTTAAGTTCCAAGCTCTGTAAACCTCACTCAGTCTCATTCTAGGAACACGAGGAGGAGCATTCTAGGAGCAGAGGCTGAGCTCAGTGTCCCCAAGTCTGCAGGGTCCTCATAGGTCACTAAGGTACGCAAAAAACTGAGCCAGGGAGGAGGAAACTTGGTGATGTTGCCAAGACTTTTAGAGGCTTTCTTTACCTGGTCTTTTATTGGGTCTACAACAGAGCCCTATCTTTTTATCTCTCTATCTTTTTCTTCAAATAGTTTATGAAACGGAGGTGTTAGACACTAGAAAACTGTACGGTTAGGACATGCGCCCTGCCCCGGAGCAGCTTAAAACTTCCGGGGAAGATAGTGCTCTAGGAAGTGATACTACACAGGCAGGGGCACAATCACGCAGTAGGACACAGGTACATGTAAATCATTACACAGGTAACGATTAGACCAAAACCTATCTTACAGGAACCCTGAAATGGGATCTTTCACTCAGGAATGATGCTGGGAGGGCGCTGGCAGAGAGCAGACCACAGCCGAAAATCACTTTAGTAAACCGGAGAGGGAGACGGCGTGGGGCCCCTAACCGGTCTACAAAACCGGACGCTGAGATGCCTCCTGATATCCTCAAGTAAAGTGAGGGCAAAGTGAGTGCAGAGGAGGCAGCAGAGAAACAGCGATGCTTTCATTGCCAAGCTTAATTCCAAGCACGTACTAGGGTGTGTCGACTAGGGGACACACCCTCAGTCAGAGAAAAGTGATGGGACAAAAAAAGAAAAAAAGGCAGCACCTTAAGGAGGATTTGAAAAGAGACCCAAGGAGGCTAGAAGACTTGGCTCTCGGGAAAGGAAGGAAGAACTGGGCCATGCCAGTATATGCCTATGCAGCCTGGTAAGCAGGAAAGACAAACAGACACAAGAAAGGATTCCCTAAAGGGGTAAAGTACTGTCATCTCTGAACATACATCTAGAAGACTGAGACTGGATATTAAACTAAAGCTCTGCAAAGAACAATGTGGAGTGTTATTCAGAACTAAAGCCAGACCTGAAGCTCAAGTGAGACATCCAGAGTCCTGAACTCAGCCTCACACACACTTGCCAAAACTAGAGGACCAGAAGAACGGAAGTGCTTAACTAAAAAAGGAAAAAAATAGCTGGGCGGTGGCTCTCGCCCTTAACCCCAGCAGAGGCAGAGGCAGGTGAATTGACATCAATGAACACACAGGAGGAGGTGGGTAGACCTTGGATGGAGCGGGTGCTCCATTCAGCTTTAACCTTGAATTACCAAGTCCTCGCTACCTGGTGAAGTACAAAAATATTAAAGCACATTTTATCTCTAGAGAAAGCAGACCTATGAAGAAAGTGTAAGGAATTAACTGCTTTCTTTGCTTTTTCTGTGTTGAACCCTGGTTAGCCTCCTACATGACACACACACACACACACACACACACACACACACAGGTCTGGTTGGTTCAGTACATTTACCAAGAATGGTCTTGACTATCGAGGCCATTTTCCCTCTACACCAGCAATGGGGTTTCGATATGAGAAAAGGGCAGAACAGTGTTTTCTGGTTCTTGTGACAGGAGCTGCAAGTTAACCTACTGCACCCCATTACACATATGCCCATTACACAAAGCAAAGGTGTACACCTTTGCTCTGATCCCAATGCCTGATTGGCCTAAGAAAGGTATTAATGAACTGGTGAGTGGAGCTGAAATCCCATTTGTTTACACTGCAAAAGCTGTTGTATTTTGAAGATGTCAATCATAAACAAGAATTACATCAGAGCAAATAAAACACAGAAAGCCCTGCCAGTCCACAGAGAGATGAGGATGACAGTAAAACTTCCTGGCTTTTCTGAAGTCAACTCCAATGAAAACTGTGCCTTGTGGCCCAATCTCACTGCCTGAGTCAGTTTTTCATTCCCTTCATAGGTTTCTGGGAAGACAAGACTTCCTCTCACTTTGGCCAGACCCAAGCCTTCTTCCTGAGAGAGACTGCTCTCTCTTTCCTGCATCTGGATGCTGTTTCCTTAGTTATCTCTTCTCCTCTGGCACATTTTTCTCCCTTCTGACTCACCCCAAAAAACATGCTCAGGGAGACCAGGCCGTGTGTGTATGCCTAGGTGTTCAGGGATGTGTGACACCTTTTCCACTCTTTGGTATTGGGGCACTCAGCATACTCCCCAGGCCCAGGAGTGTGGACTGGCCTCTGGTCTTACTGTCTTATCACCATGTACTCTTACACCTTTGGTTTTACCATCTGCTAAATTGCTCTATGATTCTAGGCTCTGCCTTAAGACTTGCCTCTTTAGATTGCAATTTATAGTCTTCAGAGACCGTCAAAGTAAAATAATAATGTAAAATATATATTGCAGAATTCAGGAACCATCACCAAATAATAAAAACACCTAGAAAGGGGAAAACTTCCCAGGCATATTAAACCCCAGACAAAACCAAACCATCTGTCTGCAAAGCCAGTGCTGCCTGCCTTAGTCTGGGAATGGGCTCTGGGTAACAGGAGCAGATGGATGTTAGTCAGTGAAGACTCACCAGTATCCTAAATTATGCTGAATGCTCTTGTCATTACCTGAGGGGACAAGAGGCCACATTACCCCTGAGGAGAGTCACTATGAAGCACCTTCCCTGTCAGCTTTAATCTCTCAAGCAAAGATGACAAGAGTAAACAACAGTTCTGATGTCAGGAATGGGAAAATTGCTCCTGAGATAGTGCAGCCCAGTCCCCTTGGTTCACACAGAAGGAAAGGGGGCCGTGAGAGAGGGAAGGTAACACCTTGCTCAGACCCCCAGAACAATGGGGACCCGGGAGGGATCAGACATCATTTCTCGAGGCAGCATTCCAAGGTAACATTCCACAGCCTCTCCATTATACACTAAGATGGCTGCCTTCACACATACATGCTTTTAAATGCTTACATTTCTAGACCTTTACCGTGATCCTGTGTTCCTGCCTTGGAATTGTAACATCAGTCACAAAGTTATGTCACATGCTTCCTGAGATGTGCATGGAACTGTTTGTGTAAGTGGTGTGGGGGAATTCAGGTCAAATATCCAGTGGCTCACAACTGAAGAGGAAGGCAGCCAAACACTGGAAAACATGTGGCCTTTCTAACTGGTTGGGGTCCCAGCATGGGTAACACTATCCTTCTACTTCCCATGTAGCAAAGACTGGAAATTCTGGGGTCAATCCAAGTTCAACCTAAACTCACAAAGGGAACTTAGGAGGATGGTCTTAGAAAAACACAGGCCCCAAGCAGGTAAGCATCAGGACCCATTGTTCCAGGAAACTGTCTCACTGACAATGTTCTCCCTAGCCATTCCCTTACAAAGGCTCTTTTTATACCTTTTCCTTATTGACAGAGCACTTATTTATCCAAGCTACCCACAGCTACTTTATCCAGCCCTGCCCCTCCCAGGACTGAACAAATTACCCAGATAACAGTGTTGTGACGCTTTTATGAATGGCTGGTGTGCTAACTACAAAAATCAGGAAAATACACATCATCTAGACAAGCCCACAGATATTATTTTCCCAACTCTTAGTCAGCATTGGCTTCTTTTTTTTCTTCTTAAACAAAAGTTACTATTGCTTAGACCAGATCACAGCTGTTGAAACCCAAGTATTCATTCTATATTTCATCTATACTTAGAAACAAAGCTCTCAGCGTAAGGTAGTACATTTTCTACAAACTCTACAGATGGCTTCTGTCAGTGTATTAGTTAATGTTCTCATTTACTGCTGAGACCAAGTACCTTCCAAGTGGCAACTTAAGGGCAAAAGGGTTTATTCTGACTCACAGTTTTAGAATGGATTCGGTCTGTCACGACGGGAAGCGTCCAGTGGTGGATGTGTCCTGGTGACATTATGTCCATAATCAGAAAACACAGAAAGGCCAGGAAGGCTGCTAAGCATCAAGGCCTGCCCCCATTATCCACTGACCACATGAGGCTCCACCTCATAAATGTTCCACAGTAACTCAGCGTCTTTAATCCCATCAACTTGGAGGCAGAGGTAGTGGATCTCTGTGAGTGTGAAGTCAGAGAATTCCTGACCAGCCATGGCTACACAGCAAGATCTTATCTTCAAAAAGCAAAGTGTCAATGGCTAGGGGCCAAGGGTTGAAACACAGCAGACTATAGGAAACATTTCCTATTCAGTGTGCAACAAACAGCTTGAAATGTTTTACGAGGAAACGTCTCTGGCCGTGGATACAAAAAGAACTACATGGTCTGCTTGTGAATAAACCATCCAAGAGGGCAGGCTGAAGGGCACTGGTACTCTCTGGTCCATGTGGGAAAGATATGGCCCTTCTACATGGACAGCAGCCACTCAGGCCCAGCCAGGTAGGACAGCCAGAAACAGTCTGCTGTGTTGTCATACTTTCCAACTTCTTGAGAGGAGCCATGAATCCAACGTTAAAGGGGAAGGGTCCATTTTATTTTTTTAATGTTTACGCTCTTCTTGGAGGGATTTTAATTTACTTTATCGTGTATGTTTGACCTGCACAAATGCTTGTGCACCATATGCGTACAGTACCTACAGAAGCCAGAAGAAGGTGGAGCAGCCCCAGGAACTGGAGTTCCAGACAAGGCTGGGAATTAAACCGAGTCCTCCGGAAAAGCAACCAAGCGCTCTGACCACTAACCCATCTACGGGCCCAGTGGTTCTCAACCTGTGGGTCGCAACCCCTTTGTGGGAGGGGGTCACATATCAAATATTTACATATCAGATATTTCCATTATAACTCATAACAGTAGCAAAATTACAATCATGAAGTAGCAACAAAATAATTTTATGGTTGAGGGTCACCGCCTCAACTATATTAAAGGGTCATAGCATCAGGAAGGTTGAGAACCAAGGATGCTCAATTCCAAAAACTGTTAACTGAGGCTGAAAACAAAAATACTGTTGTAGACGACCAGAAATGGCCCCACCCCATGCCCCATCGCCCCATCACCCCACCCCGTTCCTGGTGGGTGCTGAGCTTGCAATTTGCTTCGGGAAGCTAGAATAACATTGGCCAGTGCTGTAACAACTGCTTTAGATGACTAGATGTCATAAACCCTCTCATGGCTCCAGGGGAAGGAAAGGGACCAGAGCAGAGATGGCTAATTAATAAGGTTTCCTTGATTTACAAACAAGAGCATTCAGGCCCTGTAGGGTCAGGGGGTTAAAGGGCATAAAGCCCCACCCTGTGTCCACAGAGAACCTCAACAGGGGCCTATTCTCTTGTCTGCAACTGGGTCCCCATTTAGCCCGGACATCTCAGCACCAATTCTGCAGTAAATCACCTCCAACAAGCACCCTGAATCTTCCTTCCGAGGACACACTCTCCAAGCAGATGCACTGCAGTTGTTGTGGTGCCCAACCTCAGTTTCCCTATTGTATCACACTCTAACCCTAAGCCATGCTAAAAGTAACACTAAAATGATTTCCTCAAATATGCATAGCATAAATTTTAGTGAAAGTGTGCAAAGTCCTGCTAATGATGATTGTCTGTTGAAGGGGAACAGGAGAACATGAAGCCTGTGTGCAAGGCTTATTTCTCTCTTCAGTTTTTTCTGAACTTTTTAAAATTCTTATTAATATGTTTCTATGGAAATTGCTTTCTCAGAAATATGAGGGTTTTTTTTTTTTGAGCCTGTGATACTCTACGGCATCTAAATTAAGAACCAAAACATCATCCCATCTCAAGCTGTTACCACACAGTGCACTAAAAGCTCTCATAAATAAAATGACAGTATACTTTATATAATAAAATAAAGTAAATACATACATACATACAGAGAAAACATGATACTGCAAGTTTAAAAGCTGAGAGATGGCTGACTGAACCAGCTCCAAAACAATAGCATGTCTTAGCCTTCTCAGTCACCCTCCTCTGGTCTGAATTCAGATACTTCCTGTCCAATGAGAACAAGTGATTTATCAGGAGGCTCTGATACCTTTTGAGTGGGAACTCAGTCTGGCCTGCTTCCTTCACCTTGGCACATCCTAAAGCAAAACCGGCTCTTTGACATACTGAACTCTCAATTTCATCACTCAGGAGCACCCTTTCTCATGCAGGACCAGGAAGTACGTAAGAAAGCACAGAGAAATAGCCACCAGCTACTGTCCTTTGTGAAGGGAATCTGCAGAGTCAGCCAAAGATCTCCAAACGCAGAAAACACTGTTCAGAGAAACAATGCAGAACTAATCTCAGAGGAAATAGAGATAGTAAATCACTAACAGTAGAGACCTTTAGGAAGAGAAAAAGTATATATTACTGTAGTCAGATACCAGAAAACACACATTACATACACAAAATCAAGACATTGTGAAAAGAAGGGAGCTTACTAAAATTAAAGTGTGGAGCTTTTTAAGTTCAAGATTCAAAAGAAAGGATTAAAAAAATAGATGACATGATTCCCCCCAAAAACGAAGAAAAAAAAAGTTTCATAGGACAGTCTAAGAGTTAGTTGAGCAGGCCTAACAGCAATTATTTGACTTATTTTTTCAGAAGAGTAGGAAAGGATGAAAACAGGTTTTTCAAGAGCCAAAGAAGAGATCTCAATCACAAGGTGCTGAATAGAGTAAGAGAAAGCAGGGGATTCAAGTGAAGTGTTACATATAGGAGAAAACTCCGAGGTTCCGAAGAAACATCCATCTGAAGGTAGAAGACAACTGAGGAACACAGAGCAGAATTAACATAAGAATAAAAGGAAACACGGTTTCAGCATGACAGACAGCGCACATAGGTCCTGAAAGCAGTTCACTCATAACACAGTATTCAAGAGTTAGGCACACAAGCAGAAGCAAGGCAAGATGAGAGGGGGGAAGGGAAGGGAAAAGAAGCAGAAGCGAGGGAGAGGGAGGAAAGAGGGAGGGGACAGGAGAAGAGGGGGGGAAGGAGAGGGATGAGGGAGATATATTATGGCCTTGAAAGAAAGACAACTAATTATTTCTTGTTACAAAGGTAACAACTGTGATTCCCCTGCTTCTACTGCCGCTAAAATCCAGGGCCCTTTGAGGCAATTTTAGTGCCATCTCCATGTCGCTGAGAGTTCGTACAGGGGGAACTGAAACTCTGATGATCACCCCAAGTCTCCACAGAGTGACAGCAGACACATATATTACAAGGACGAACTTAGGCCCTATCCAGATTTATAAAGTCTTATTTTCTGAAGGAAAAAAAAAAATAAGGTAAATCTTGCTGAAGGAGAAGAAAGGCTTTGCCCTGTTCCCTTCCTGTCTTTCCTAGCCTTTTGACTGAGAATGTTTAAGTCTCCTTGTGATGTGGCTAGGTAGATGTGGTTCTATAGGAGAGGAAGCCCCTTTCCTTTCTGAAAATGATCTTCAGAGCTCTGCAGTAAGACATTTTTTTTTTTTCTGTGCTTCTGTGCTTCAGAGATTCTGTCTTCACAGCCTTGGGGATGTGAGGTTTGAAGGGTCCTGCTTACCCACATGCAATCCCTGCACTGAAGAGGAGAAATCAGGACACTGAGACAACACAGGGCGAACCACTGGGCCCCAGTAAAACAGGATAGAGAGTTTACAAGCACAAACTTGTAAGCATATGGGACTGTTATGCAAGCACAGTTAGTGGAATAATCGAGATCAATTTGGCGATGTTTTGAAACATAACAGACTTTTAAAATTCAAAAGTCCTTACTCAGCCAGATTTATTCGTATCAGCATTTTATCCACCAGTAATTTCTGAATTATTCACTGAATGTGGCACAGAGGGCTAAATAATTTCCTGCAAATGAATTTGTATTTTAAAGTGGGTGTGTCCGTTGCTCTGAGAATTCACCACACCCTAAACAAATTGAATCCAAATGGAAGGCTCTGATAACAGGAAACCAGTGTGGCATTTTCTCATGCAGAACAGATAGGTGGTACACTGTTCAGTGAACCTAAGTTTGTCAACACCCCCAGCACACATACTCCTTCTTTTATCCAAGTTAAATGTCCTACACTATCCCAGCTGCTGAGGTCATACAAGAGAATGAAAAGTGCCTGCGCCTGGTGGCACACAGGCAGGCCCATCTCTGTGAGTTCAAACCCAACCTGGTCGACATAGTTAGGAGCCTGTGTAGGCATAAGGCCATTGTGTATTCAAATGCTGATTTCTGTATCCCCCACATCTGGCTGCAAGCCTTGTTCTAAAAAAATCTGTCTCAATGTTATATAAACTCTGCTCCTAAATGGTTTCCTGATATGTCAATAAAGCAGCGTACAGCCAATCACTGAGCAGGAGAGAGAACAGGGCTCAACACAGGAGGAGTTAGAGGAGACAAAATGGGGATTCGGCCTGGGGCATGGGCAGAATTCCAGAAGACACCATCAGAGGAGCTCAGCAGTAAAGCCACAAAATGCAAGTATCCTAGGATGGAAGGTGGGAGGAAATCATATTAGCCTAGAGGGTTAAGACTGGAGTAATAACTGCTCAATTCTTGTGTTGTGAAGCTTATTATAAACAAATATGAAGATCTCATTTATTTGTATGACAGCCGGGTTAGAGTTAAACTAAGAGAAACAAGCAGAGTTAATAAAAATAACCATAACAAGCCTGTCTCAAAACAAAAACACAAAAGTAAAACAGAAGGAAAGAAACCATCTGCCCTGGAGGCCAGCATTTGTGATACAAGGTCCACAATGTTTATAGAGTCACCACACTATTATAATAGTTGTTAATGGAAAGTTACTGCAGAAAGAGAGAACAGACACTTAGGCCACCGTCAAGGAAATAACCCTGGAAAAATGCACTGTGGGTTCTCGAAACACAGGGGAAAATATGCACAGAGATTTCAAGGCAAGACACATGGCATTTCCAAGGAACTTGGAGCTTGTAATGGCTAGCATTTGGTGTCAATTACACATCTAGAGCCACCTGGGTCTACATATGCACATGGGGATTGTTTTAATTCTGTTTATGAAGGCAGGAAGACCTGCCCACTGTGGGTGGCACAATTCCCTGGCTGGTATCCTGATCTGAATAAATGGAGAAAAGAAACTCAGCAGCAGAATACATTAATCCCTCTCTGCTTCCTAACTTTCAGAGCCACGTGACCTGCTGCTTCAAGCTTCTGTAGACTTGACTTGCCTGCTATGTTGGACCGTGCCTTGAACCAAGAGCTAAAATAAAACCTTTCTCCCTTACGTTGCTTTGATTAGAGACTATTTTGTCATGGCAAAAAGAAAATAAACTAAGGCAGATCTCAAGTTCAATAAACATGTCTACATATACTTTAGAGATACAGATATTCATATCATTTTTTTGAAGTGATATTTGATAAGAATGATCAATTCATTTCTGGGGTGCCTTCAATATAACCAAACAGTGTCACAGAAGGTGGGTGCCTACTCTAGCCATATGGCTCTCTGCAGACTACACCTCATTCTTAAAGCCTTCAAACACTAGGAACTGCTTCAACTTTAAGAAGACACTTAGGATGGGCTTTCAGTAACAGAGTTACTGAAAATTTCTGTTTTATTCAATACCACATTATCCTATAAACTGCTTTGCAGAAAGCTGAGCTAGAATATACCCGGAGTCTCTCTTGGGAAGTAGATCACACTTTCTTATATTCTTCAAGGTGCCTAATTTCCATTCTGATCTTTATAAGTGGGTTTGGGGCTAGGTGGCTCTCCATCACGTCATTAGGTCCTTTCTATCATCAGCTGCACAAACTGACATTGTTACAAAGCCAACTCCTTCCTCTCTGTCTTGTAGCAGAGATTAGAGGAAGTTTGTAGCCCAAAGGTATAGAAGCAACTGGAGATTTTAGGGTAAGTACATTCAATTTCAGAGTGCATGGTGTTTTGGCTGACATTCCGAGCACCACTTTAAGTCTATTTTATTCTAGTATGATATATGGTAGCAGAACTTCAAAAGTCCTCTTATGAAGGAAGCAGCCAAAACATCTGCTGAAATTCAGAAGTCTGATTAAGGATGAAGTTGTCCTAGTTTCTTTGTTTTTGTTTTTTTTTTTTCTTTTGGACTGAAAGCAGAATTTATTAGTGGGCATGACTGACAACGGAGCAGCACAGTCAAAGCCTTCATGAGCATTGGGCCTTCCTCTTGTCCAGGGGGCCATAACTGGGAACATATCTGATCCCACAGCGATCCAGGTGAGACACTTCTTAGTCACAAACAGTCAGAGTCATCCGCATTGAATTTAGTATGAAGTTTCACTACTTTGAGATACAGATCTTTTGGCAACCAGGGAACTTGGCTTTGGCTCGCGCATACAGTCTCCATTACCCTCTTTATTCTGTCTTGAACCTATATTGAAAGCAGCCTGAGGTCAGAAACACGATTTTTTTACTGAACGGGGCTGACTCCAGGTCCTTTGGATCAGCACTCTGAGTGATAAATTAAGGTTATGTAACTATGCTCAAACATCAGGACCCAATGAGAAAAAAGAACAGGCTGGCAGTTTTGAAGTTTAACCAGAGCAAAATTACCAAATAACCAATCACTTAGAGTGAATGACAGTTTTCCAAAGCATTGGTTTTTTTTTTTTTTTTGTTTTGTTTTGTTTTTTTTTTTTGTTTTCAAAACTTGCATTGAAGAAGGTCTGGGTATTAATATTTTTAAAAAGAGAGTGTGGTAAAAGGAAATCAAAGTATTTAAATAATGGTCAAGGCAAAGTGAATGAAATACAATCAATACAAAGTTTTTATGAACATATAGAATAAAATGACATAACAAATGCACTTTGGGGCACAACAAAGTCTTTGGAAGTCAATAGACTATGATAAACACAAGAACATGCAGCTAAGATGTAAAGAATTTTAGCCTGTGAAGACACTAGCTACATTGTTAGGAGCTGTGTCTCACACCTGGTTTGGGTTTGAAGAGGTAATTAAGTTTAAAGCTCCTGTTAAATGCCGTGATCCAACACATAAAATAGTGTATCTTATCACTTACCTCGCTTGATTATGCTAATTAAAACCTTTAAAGTAATTTGATAGTAAATTAAGAGATGATATGGAAAGATTAGGTATGTCCTAATCTTTTGTCCTACTTGTTTTGACCACAAAATTACAGTTTCTCCTGCCCATCCATTACTTAAACCAAAAGATCTAGAGCGATCTGTTTAACGCCCAGGTAGGCGGTGTGTAAAAGGACAGAAAGGGGTTTTCTATGAAAGTGCCCACACTCCCGTGACTTAAAATAATAAAAGCAAGACAAAAACCCAAAACACCCACATACCTTGTCCCCTTTAGTTAAATTAGCTAAAAAGAGGCTTCTCCAAAGTCACTCCCACAAAAAAAAAAAAAATCAGTGATTCCATAAGAGAGAAATGCATCAAGGCATCTATTTTTCCATTCTCAGTCATTTGTGAATTGCCCCACTTTTATAGACAAAGCCCAACTCAGCCAAAAAACAAACAAGCCATGTTTCTCATTTAGATAAGGGCCAAAGATTACTTAGTGATCATGATTACCCAAAATTATTCAGTCTTGACTTCTAATCCCACAAGTTTACATCACGGTTTAAAGATGGCCTTTGAAAATACAGGAAGTCAGGAAATAGACTCATTATCATTTATCAAAGAAAAATAAAATTAATTGGAAAGCATTTTGCTCTCAATGTTTCCAAGGGACTTTGCAAAGGCAGCTGGTCTACCACGCTGTCTCTTGTTAGTTCTCAGCTTCAGGGGCTCTCGGCGCACAGAATGCAATGTTACTCCACTCAATAATGTATTTCTAGAAAAAGCCAAATCTCAACCAAAATGTTTCAGTAAACTATAAAATTAGTCTAAAATTAAAACAAAACAAAACAAAACAAAAAAAAAAAAAACTGAATAACTTCATGGACTAGTAAATATCATCTTCTCACGTGGCCTATGTCATTCAAAATTCAGAAGTCATCAAAGGCAGGTAGCAAAGCAAGTCCTCTTTTGTAACCCAGAACTCACGGCTCAGGATGAGTTTCTGATACAGACAAAAAGGACCATGACCCATAAGACAGCTCTAATGAAGAGGAGGCCGGGCCTGAGCCTTGTTTGTAATGTACAAGCATAGGTAAAGGGTAAACCAATATGCGCTACATCCAATGTCTAACTTCCATGTGACGGCCTTTTCAAGGCTTGTCTCAGACATGTGGCAGGAGTTGGTGATAACCTGCCTTACTACACTGAAACAAACCCTCAATTGCAGTAATAGTACATTGCCAATTTCAAACTATAGCTCTTTTCATTTTCAGAGGTTCCCAAATGTGATAGTAATTTTTTTTTTTAAAGAACTAAAGGAGTCTTAGATTTAAAAAGAAACCAAAAAATCAAAAATAAAGAAATCTTTAAACATGCCTAACTCAGTGTTTCTCAGACTTTGGGTCTTAGAATTATTACATCCTAAATTACTGATGAGCCTAATAGGCTTTCATGTGGATTATTTCTATTGCTACTGATTGCATACTGCATTAAAATGTCTTTTAACTTGCATGTTAGCTTAAATACAGTTTATGGAAATTTATATTCTGCATATTAGAGTTTAGAAAATGGTGGTATGGCCCATTTAAAAAACCGTTTCAGTGTGAATAATGTCTTACCCTGCTTTCCTCCTTTTGTTATGGAATGGTTGAAGCGTTAAACAAACATCTCACCTCATACATACAGGGTCAGAAAATGAAAAAGCACTGTCTTTTCAGATAATTTTATGTAATTTTTTTGGTATTTCCCCAAAATTCAACAAATGAAAGTTTATGAAAAGTTACTTACAATCTGTCAATTCTAGTTCTGAACATTTACTATAAAGATTGGAAGGAAGCTAGTGCCCTTGTTACTGCAGCCCTCTTCACAGTGGGCGAGGAGTGGAAAAGACCCACGTGACCACAAGTGGATGGACACCAACAGATGGCGGGAATATAGTAAGTGAAGACACAAAACAATACTATGCATCCTTCCAAAAAGAAATTTAGTCCGTTGAGACAATGGTGTGTAATTGTAGAATGTTATGCTTCATGAGATGAGCCACACATACAAAAATAACAAATGTTCTCATATATATGTGGACCTCAAGAGAGCAGAATGCATACCAGCAGGGAGTAGAGGGGTGGCCATGGAAGGCTGAGAGGCCAGGAGGATGGGAAGGCTCAGAGAGAACACAGTCTGAGAAGAGCTGTGCTTCATTTCTGAGCCCTATGCACAGCATGCTAAATACAGCCAAGAAACTGAATTTCAAAGGGTCTAACCACAAAAGATTGAGGGTAGATAGGTTAATAGCTTGATTTAATTAGTCTATTTTGTATTTGTAACTTCATTTTCAGGGTATCCGATGCCACTGTTGACACCAGACACACACGGCACACATACACCCACATACACAGAAGTAAAGCTTTCTAAAAACAACATAAAATCTGAAATCTGTTAGCTTAAATGTGATAATTCATCTCAAACTCTGAAGAGGTCTTTCACCATGAACAACTTTGGACAAATCCTTCTTCCCTGGGTTATACGGGTTATACAGCTACTCCAAATGTTAATTTCTTTTGAAAACATGAACACCACCACAGTCATTAATATCAGCATTGAAACAGGCTACAAAACATCATACAGTATCCCTCTGACATGGTCACCTAAGTTTTTATTTATCCATTTAAGCTTGCTTGAGGGTCAGCAAGATGGCTCAGCAGATAACGAACCAGCCGCCAGGCCTGACAATCTGAGTTCGAGCCCCAGAACCCACAGCATGGAAGGCAAAAATCAACACCTGTAGGTCATCCTCTGTGCTCGACACGTGCACCATTGAAAGCACATATCCACACACAAATACACAGAAGAAAGAAAGGAAGGAAGGAAATAAGGAAGGAAGGAAGAAAAACATTTTAAATATTCAAAAGGTTTCTGAAGAAATGGGTCAGTTTCACTACTATACATAATTCCAACTCCAGGGGGATCTAATGCCAAACCTGACCTCCTTGGGCACCAGGAACATACATGTTACATATATGTACATACTCATACACATAGAACAAACATTGAAACACACACATTAGAGGGCTGAGAATGTAGCTTAGCTGAAAGAGTGCTTGCCTACCGCACACAAAGCCCTGAGTTCAACACCCTGCACTGGGAAAGGCAGGCACGGTGGCACATGACTGTAATACCATCTCAGCAACATTCGTGAGTTCAAGGCCAACCTGAGCACATGTACCTGACATAACAACAAACCAAACCAAATGACAACAAAAGCGGATACATATTAGCACGAGCCTTAGTAAAACTGTCTGTAGGCATTGGGACGTTGTCAAGCCCTGTCAAGAGAATACAGGTTTTGAAAATCTCCACTTTTCTCTCTTAACAGCTCAAATTTTATTACTGGCAATAAACAGGCAGGTACTTTTCTCAACCTGATTTTACTTCTGAGCAAGAAGTAAAATGGTACGTCATGCTAAGCAATCCCAATGAGTTATGTTTACGAAAATATAATGATAGTGGAAAGTGCTCACCAAGTGAAGTGAAAATAGGTGCAAAAGGAGCTTCTAGCCCACAGTCTCAGCTCCACGTTCACGTCTCTTCCTGAGGCTATCCTGAACTGGGTAATATGGTGCCAAAACTGAACCCAAAACTTCTTATGTGGAAACAGACACCTATTTCTGTTTATATTTTGATTCTTAACTATGTATATACAAGCTTTTGTGTGTTTGTCCATGTGAACACAGGGGCTCTAGAAGCTAGAAGAGGGGGTCAGATCCCCTGCGGCTGCAGTTACAGGCAGTTTTGAGCCACCGGATATGAACGCTGGGAACCGAACTTGGGTCCTCTGCAAGAGCAGTGAGTGCCTAGTGGCTGAGCTATCTCTCCACACTGAAGCATCAGTTTCTTTGCTAAAAGAATTTACAAACGTAGATGATAAGTATTATAATCCTTAGGATTATAATACTTTAATATTTAAGAATTAAGGATTATAATATCTTTAATATTTAAGAATGTCATTCAACCCAGCTGACACACAAAGAAATAAATTAATTAGCAGGCCTATCAAATCTGGAACAAATGAGGTCCTGTTTAGTGGGACACAGGATACAAAGAAGCACATATTTATACACGCTTCCAAAAAGCATCTTCCTTTTGACACATCATAAATGGGTCGAGTCCAAAATTTGAAGTGGTCCTCATTAAGACCAGAGGTTCTAACCTGTGGGCTATGACCCCCTTGCAGGCTGAACAACTCTTTCACGTGGTTACCTAACACTATCGGGAAACACAGATATTTACCTTACAATCCATAGCAGTAACAAAATTACAGTTATGAAGTATCAATGGGAATACGTCACCACAACACGAGGAACTGTTAAAGAACTGTAGCATTAGCAAGGTACTGCTAGTCTAGAAGGTGCTGTGTAATTCCTTAAAACTATTTCCATCACTGCTGCTGAAGTACACACCAAACTATATAGCTATTCAAGAATCAAACCTATATGGGTTGCATAACCACCTGCCAATAGAGACAGATTAACCAATCCAGCTCAAACTGCTAGCTTCTCATATGTCTGAAGAGTTTTCTAAAAAGACTGATGCAGAGCAGAGGACCTGTTCTAATGTCAGGTACTATCGGGTTCTGTAAGTCTCTTTGGTTTTGACTATGAACACAAGATCAAAGGATTCCAGCAAAATTTAATACCAGGCCCATGACCCTGAGCACATTCTGATTTCAACTTTCACATGTGCTGTCAAGTAGAGAAAAGCCATCCTTGGTTGAAAAGATTTTTCTTTCTTTTCTGGTCTGATGGCTGTATGTGCTGTTCTCTGTTCTTGTTTGAAAACTCATTAGGTCACTGCCCGTATTCTTTGCCTTTACCCTCTCTAGTCTACAACCTTACATTTTAAAAATCTGTGCTCACTATCAGTAGCTACTGGTCAGAGTCACAGATGCAAATGTCCCACATGAAAGTATCACACATGACACTATCATTCTCCCATCATGATCGCCGAAGGCAAGGAAGAGTTCTTTCTTTGCTCTTTATTCTTTTTCTTCTGTTTGCTTTTGAGATGGAGTCTCACTTTCCAGCTCTGGCTGGCCTAGAATGAACTATGTAGAAGAGGCTAGCCTCATATTCACAAAGATGCACCTGCCTCTGCCTCCTGAGTGCTGGGATTTATTCTCACGGCAATTGTAGCTGGTTCTAGTCAGCTTACAGAATACACAACTGAGATCCAAACACAGCAGTAAGCTGATGATTTACAACTGTGGCATGATTCAGACTCACCCTGGGGTGGCTGTTAAGAATATTCCTCCTACCCACACCCTGATTTTCAAGTTAATACATCTGGATCAAGGCCCAATAATTTGCATCTCTAACATCGCAGGTGGTGCTGATCCTCCTAAGGATGTAGACTTTTAGAACCACTGTGCTACTCAGATTAACCAGCTTGCCCTTGCAGAGGGTTCGATGTGTGCTCAGAACACAGAGGAATGTCAGCACAGACACTGGAGGCAGATGGAGTAAAAAAGATTAGAATGCAGACACATTTTCCCAAAACTCAACTCGAGAAATGCTTTTTTTTTCACCTGTGTAGTTTTACATTCTCAATATATACCCTTCCAGAAGGTCTATTTCATGCTTTGGTTTTACACCATACCACCATCAGTGAGTTGCCAGAGTCACCACCACAATTCCGACGATTCTGGCAGAGAAGCACTAGAAAGAAACAAAAGCCCCCAGTTCCTTGGCACCCCTTAAGAAGCACGTTAAGAAGATGGTGTTCGAAAGACGGATCGTAAGAGGTTGAGACTGTGTCCCCTTCAAACCATCCAACAGGTGAGCAGCACTGACAGGACAGTGACTTTCCACACTGGCTCATTGATGGTAGGAGAGCTCCACTAACCCAGGTTACTGTAGGAGAAGGCGCTGAGGGCAAGAAACCCAGAAAATGGAGTGTATGCAGAGAGACACCTTCTCAGAACACTCCTTTTGGATCAGAGACAGGATACCCCAGAAACCTGGACTCCCCTGAACAGAGAACAGGCACTGGGATCAGCGTGAGAAACCACCACCTACAATGCTACAAATCTGCTTGTTGGTGTGAGTCTCCGGTTTCCACCTAGAATGTTCGTGCTTTCAGCAGTATCTCACATCTTAGCGTGACATGACTCTTAAGGACAGGGCAGAAAGGTTGCAACAATTTCATCTCGAGGAAGCTAGTCTGAAAGGTAAAAGCTGCAACACAGCCATCGCCCAAGGGGTCATCTCCAGAAGCTCCCCCATCTTCCAGAGACATTCTCATTCTGCAGAAGAAAACTGCAGGACTCATTCAGACTCCACCCTGAGTGAGACGGAACCTCTTTCTTGATCATGGTGAAAGGAAAAGGAATGAAGGAGGTAAGAAAAGGAGGAGAAAAAGGCTGGACTTATACTGAAGGGGAAACTAGAAGGGGGTTGGGAGTGGAGGGTGACAATCACTTCACATGAGTCTCAAACTACATTTGGTGTGCTGATTCCTGAACTCTACAGGAATGTTCTGAAAACAAACGAGGCTCTAGATATCAGAGCTCTCATTTTTAAGGATATGACTTGGGGGGGGTTCTCCCAAAGCCTGTAAATTAAGTCCCCCTGGGGCTGCTTTCTAAAGCCGTTCTTAGCTGGCAAGAACCTGGAGAGGAAGGAGCCCTCCCACACAACCCTTGGGGGAAGAGCTTGCGAGTTTCTCAGAAAGTTAAACTCACACTGCCCATATGGCACAGTTTCCACGGTATCTGCTTCTAGGTACTTACAGGGAAGTGCGAGCTGCGCCTATAAAGGGAGGACATGCAACTGTTAAGACATTTACTTGTGATACCCACAAACTGTAAACCACTCAAAAAGAAGCCATTCAAATGCCTGCGGACAGACGAACAAGGAGATCGTGAGCACAGTCAGTGGCGCACTACTCAGCAACACAAGACGAAGCAGCAGCAGGGACGGCAGGACCCACTGCATCATTGACATGTGCAGCCACAGGGATGAGCCTTAACAGTACGTTACACAAAAGAAGCCAGACCCAAGCTGAAAGCGTGTGCTTTAAAGTTCTGTCTGTAAAACAACAACAACAAACTGTGTATAGTGATGCAACGGGAATCAGTACCTGAAGAGGGAAATGGAAGGGAACGAGGAGAGACCATTTTGGGAGGCAGACACAGCTCATTAGGATGACCGTGGCAATGGTTTCCTGCGAGCACACATCAACCTCTCAGACTGTCCACCTTCCGCAGGGATAGCGGGTCCCTGAAGGTGTATTACAAAAGACCCCCCACACACACACTAACTCAATGCTTCTATTTAAATCATCCACAGAACTTGACTAGTTCCCCTAACATAGGGACTGGAAAGCCCCAGTAAAGATGGGAAGGGGTGCGGGGCTCCTGACCATTAGTTCCCTATGTAAAACAGCTCGCCAAATTTAAGACCTTTCCCTTATCTCCTGGTTTAGAGGGCCACAGGCCAGCGGTTTACAGGTCCTTAGGGGTTAATAAAAAGGCTGAACTTTCAGTGCATGCCACCAGCGACAGCTCTTCTCACTCACCTCCACCACCATAAAAATCTCACGGTCCCTTACTTCTTCTATATGATACTCTCGGGATCTGTCAGCTGGAGCCTACAAACCAAACCCACCCACCACATGCATGTGCGGAGCCTGTAAGCTAAGAAGGGAATTCACATTTTTAATCATTTTTTTTTGATGATGAAAGCGAAAGAACCTCATCCCATTAAAAAAAAAAAAAAGTATGAAATTGAAACACCGCTGCGGGTGAAGTTAGGACACCATAGGCACTTTGCTCACGTGTCGCCTCAGACAGCAGAGGGTGGCAGGGTGGCGCACCACATGACCCGCCCCCTCCCCCAGCAGCCTGGCACCTTTTCTAAATGTTTTCCTTCTAATTACCAACCAAGCAGAGACACCTGGGAACTGTCTGCTCTCGGGGTCCGCAAGTTGCTTCTCTGGGACCACGGTCAGCCACGCAGCCCCCTATTTACATCCCACACAGTCTTCTCTAGGTCCCCATAGCAGTTCTAAAAATCCCCAGGCTCCGAAGCTCTGGGTTTCAAGGTCCCTAAAGCACCTGAGGCAGATTAAGCGGAAGTTGAACCAATTCCTTTGCGTCTGTCCTCGGTGGGCATGGGTCATGGGAACGAAGCGCATCATTCGACTTGACCCTCTCAGCACCACATTCCTAGCTAGCTGCAGAACAGGTTCCCTAGACCATAGGTCTGCAGCACTTACGTCCCCCTGTTTCAGGGCCAGGCTAGGAGGAGTTTCATGCTTCACTTACAGGTCTCATGCCAAACTCCAGGGAAAACAAGGTTCCTTTCTCTTGCTTTTGACATATCTATACTTTGCGCTATAGCTCAGATCATAGTTTACCTCCAGTTTATACTGCATTATCTGGCTTTTCTTTCTCTTCTCAATAGACTCACAGACACATACTCCCTCGACGACCACCAACAACTTACTATCAAGTCTGAGAAAGCAAATGAGACATGCTGGCAGAGGGGACATGCAAGCCTTTAATCCCAGCACTTGGAAGGCAGACACAGGCAGATCTCTGTGAATTCTAGGCCCCCCTGTTTTACAGAGTGAGATCTGGGTCAGCCAGAGCTACACGGAGAAATCTATCTTGAAAAACCAAAAAAGGGATTGAGGGATGCAGCTGCTTGTGGGCTCAGGTCACATGCCTGGTTCCCCTGAGCTTGTGGGGGAGGGGGTCACTACCACCTTAGTGGTCTCACAGCAGGCACCCTCACCTGTCCCTTTGCCCCCCCCAGGCACAGCCCACGAATTGGAGCCTCACTGGCCCCAGTGTCCAAGCTGAATGGTGCAAATACTTGGATCCTCAAGATACCTTCCTTTCCCGGTTCTGAAATGGGATTCTGGCACTAGGCATTGAGGTCATCTCCTTCAAGCAGAGTAGTAACATGGGCTGAGAAGCTGCCTATGGCTTCTTCCTGCTGGGTGGCCAGTGTGTGGTGTGGGGCGGAGCCTCCCACGGAAATGGGTCTGATGGGGACCCACCAGGCAGCCACTACAGAAGACCCAGATGAAGCACTTAGGCCACCACCGAGGAAAACAGCAGGGCTGTGGGGACTGGCTGAGCCTGAGGACTGGGACATTAAAACCTGACCCTTCAGCAGTTCAAGAAAGAAAAGAGAGAAATGAAAAACCGAGGAAGGAACTACAGGCAGCGTAGACGGTCACTCCCAGAGCAGGGCTCTTCTGTTCACTAACAATCAGTTGTGCCTTTTCCATATGGTTACACAACAGAGCAGGGCTTGCAACAGTGCCTGGAAATCCCCGGTATCTCGAAACTGTTCTTGGTCACGATTATCTGGGAGAGTGATGGGTGGCAATGCGGAGTACCACCTCCTTACATTTAAAGAAAACCCCTTCCTTCACCTTAGCTTGTCAGTGAAGTGTGTGAAGTGTTCCAGCAAGGACCTGCCTTGTGCAGCCAAAATACAACCAAAACCAAAACCTATGATATGAGAAAGATTATGTGCTAGGATCGAGGACAGGTTTCAAAGTCAGAACACTTTTTTTTTTTTTTTTTTAAATTAAGAGCCTCAATTACTGACCAGTTAGCACACGTGGCCTCGGGCCAATAGTAAATTGGGTCAGAGGATCCTGCACAGACATGACTTGGCCAACAGTTCACTAATTAGGAGAATTTAGCAATGATCACATCGTTAAACCATTTCAGCAAAACAGGTTTACTGCTCTGCTTCCCCAGCATCCAAGGTTGCTTTCTTGTCCCTCCCCCTCTCCCTCTCCCCACCCCCATCCCCTCCAATTAAGTCTCTACTTGAGGAGACCCCAGTGCTCAGCACCTTCCCCCCCCCACCCCCTGCCAGCTCTCAGCATTATCTACCAGCACACCAAAGTGACTTCCTAAGACACTCCTCGGACCCACCCGTGTCATCTACCCAAATGCAGCTGTATCCAAATTTTACCCCCTTCACCCCTAGAAGTTATTTTTTCTTTAGGAAAAAGTTATGATCCTGCTCCCCCCCCCATTCATATATAAATCAACCCATGTTCATGCACAGAGCCAATCTGCACCATAGGGTCGTACCCTCCTTTTCAATGATTAGATATGGTAGCCACTCCACTGAGGAGCCATTTCCTAGCTGTCAGACTCCAAATCAAAACCTAGCCACATACTTGGACATATTATAACAGGGATACAGCTTGAGAACACACTGTGATGGCTAGTCCATACCGTCCATTCGATGGGGGTTAGCATCACCATGGAAACAACCCTCAGAGCATGTTTGTGACTAAGGGACTAGGTTCGCTGGGGTGGAGAGACATGCCCTCACTGGTGGGGCACCGTTCCATGAGCCGTGGTCCTGGACTGAATAGAATAGAGAAAGACAGCTGATGATGAGTATTCGCCTTTCTCCCTGCTTCCTGCTGCCAGCACAGTGTGGTCAGTTGTCCTACCCTCCTGCCACCACAACACATCTCTAACTCCCAGAGATCCACCTGCCTCTGCCTCCCTAATGCTGGGATTAAAGGTGTGTACACAAAACATACCAAAAGGACAAAAGAAAGCAGCAGCAGCTGCAATCAGACTGCAGTGGCAACAGCAGGTAGGGTGACTGAGACATGGGTCTGAGACCAGCTTTGCAGCCTTAGCACTTTGCAGCATGTATGAACTTTTCTGCTCAAAACCAACAGGCAAGGTTGTTTCATTTTTCCTGGGCCAGATCTCAGAGGTCCACTCTCTCCAAGTGGGCACCAGGCCTTTAAACTCCACTGCGCTTTCCTGTGGGGAGCCTCTGACCAATCAGCTTCTTACTATATGCTTTTCCAATGTGATCCTAAATGATAAGGAATGACTAGATGATCTCTTGAATTTAGTTACTGCTATAAAATGCATCAAATGGCCACTTTTATCTTTAGAACAATATGGGCTTTTTTTTTTTCTCAGTCACACTAAAACAAATGATTAAATTGTGGTAGCTTTCTAAATCTGATTAATGTTATTCAGGGACTCCCACAAACTGTTTTGCCATTTATTACACTTGCTAATTAGTATCTGTAAGGTCTTTATCTTCCCCAACCTGCTCAGGATGCTGTTCAGTAAAAGCAGGACTCCTGGCTAATACAGTTAATGAGTTTAGCACTGCCAAAATGTCAATGGTTTTTTTTTTTTTTTTAATATTATTTGTTAAGAAAGGGACTAATTTATCTAGTTCAGCTGCCCTGGGTAATTTTCATGGAAATGTCAGCAGCAATCAGGAGAAGTGAACAGCAATAAAGATGATTGCTAGAAAGGAGCAAAGAACACCCCACTGGCAGGCTGCTTTGATTTTTCACAGTTCGGGATTCCATCCTGAGATAAGGCAAGGAGCATACAGTGCACCTAAAGCAAAACCATGCATTCCATCTAAGGGGCAGCTACATTCCTGAAATTTTGAAATGTATGAAACCTAAGAAACTTAACTGTAAAGCTCCCCCCAAAAAAGGAAATGAGCATAAAAAGCATCCAGAGGAAGACACAGAAGAATGAGCTAAGGGACCCAGTTCACTTTCATTCACAACAAGTTGTCTGATGTTAAATGAGAGGAGAGCTCCACAGGGACCCCAGGAGCTAGGTGCTTTGATCACCTCTATATGAGATGTATCCAAGAGAAAATTTTTTTTCAGAATTTTCTTCAGCAATTTCATCACATCCTTTCTTTAAGATTATGTGTTTTCAGATATAGTGGTTCTTAGGGTTCAGTTATGACAAAACATTTTTCAAGAAAATTAAATAGGCTGGCAAAAAGCTTAGCTGACATAGATGGTTTACCACCAATTCTGATGACCTAAGTTTGATCACCAGAAGCAGAGAACCATCTACCAAAAGTTGTCCTCTGGCATACGTGCATGTGTGTGCAAGCATGTGTATGCGTGGAGCAAGTGAACAGTAACACCACTGTTATCTGTGGATAATGACCACTGACGCCAGCCCATCTGAAGAGGAGTTCACTTAGCCTCCTAACATGATGGGGAGGCAGGGAGCAAATGCTGATCTGAGTGGATAGCCTCTGCTACTTGCTAATCAAACTTTTGACACGTGAACACACATCAAATTCCTTCAAGTGTTTATAAGAAAGGAGAATCGTACAAAATAAAGGCTAAAGAAAATAAAATTCTAAAGGCTCCTGTGATTAAAAAGCTCTCAGACTACCCTTTCATCCCCCCTCCCCACTCGCCCCATTTTTGCCTGCTTGACTCCCTTTATTTCACACAGTGGCATGTAAAAATGCTTTAATATTTTTGGATACAAGGTTCTTCGTAAGCCTTTAGCTTACAAGATTAGGTAAGAATATGGATGGTTACAAGGCCTCTGTGTTGAAAGATGATAGACAGTGGGGCCCAGCGGAACACACTTATAACCCCAGCGCAGCTATAACCTATAACTGAGATGAGAAGATGGCAAAGTCTAGGACCCCCCCATGGCTACACAGAGAAACTGAGTTTGAGGCCAAGTGAGATCACACCCCAAAGTAAGGAGAAGTGGAGGGATTGGGGGAGGGTGGGTGAAATGGACGAGATACAGCTCAGTAGCTTAATATCTCAGATACGAGATATTGCTCATCACTACAACAAATTAAAAAGAATGGGGCGGGGTGGGGAGAGACACATTTTCCTTTTGCAAAAGGTTGATTGCGCATGTGTGTGTCCACCAACACACGTTTAAGAGCCACGGGAAGCAGAGGGTGTCAGATCCCCAGAACTTGGGTTACAAGCAGGTATGAGCTGCCTGATTTGGGTTTGAGAACTGAAGCCTCTGGAAGAGCAGTAAGCGACTCTTATCTGCTAAGCCATCTCTCCAGGCCCAAGAAAAGTTTCCTAAGTTCGGTTTCCCTGCTTTGGTGAAGTTTCCTACTGAGAAATTAGAAACAAACTTAGTACTGAGGAAGCAATGGCTGGCCCACAAGCCTCATCTGCTCAGAGAAATGCAGCCTTTAATTCCAGAACCCTGGGGCAGTTGATTGTTGGTTACTTCAACAGAAACTTGAAGAGGAATGCTTGTGTAATCAAAGACCACTGATTAACTTAACAAAAATACTTTCACCACAGTTTTCCACATTAAAAATGACAGTTCGTTTGGCTGAGGGATGGCTCAACGGGAAAAGGGGCTTACAGCCAATCCTGAGGAACAAAGTTCAATCCCATGCATCCACATGACAGGAAGAGAGAACTGACTCCTATGAGGTGTCCTCTGACCTTCACACACTCACACACACACACACACACACACACACACACAACCACACCTTGGCAACTGTGTACTTGCATGCATACAAAAATGTAATACTTTTTTTTTTTTTAATTAGAGGCTGCTTATCCTTAGCTTGTTTGTATTTGCTTTTTAATTTTTGTTGTCATGGTTTTAGTTAGTACCAAAAAGGAAATGCAAAGTTAGTTATCGGAGGCTCTGCTGTTTATGCTGTGACTTTTGGACAAGTTATTTAAATCCCTGCTTCAAACTCTTTATCAAACGAGACCCAATGGCATGACCTTATTTGTTCTGTTTGTGATTTCTAAGTATATGATCATCTATATAAATACTATGTAGCTACTATTTTAATCTTAAAATACACATACACAGAGAGAAAGAGAGAGACAGAGAGAGAATACGCTTCACATCTTATCAGGTTAACATGCTTCAGCCTTCTCCTTTCCCCAACAGATTTACATAAATGATAAAGAAGCAGTATAATTACCCTCTTTGATCTCAAATTGGACTCTCTCATGCTCATTTTAGCATAACCAAGAGGTAGAAAACCCCTTTAATGACAAAATGTCATTATTCCTTTCTCAGTGATTTGCAATTACCAGGACTCACTTGTCCACGGTGATACGTATCCCCTTTCCAACAGCTAACCTAAAAACAGGAGGCAGCTCATCAGGATGCAGACAACACCAGTAACAAAACATAATTAGCTTTTTCAGATTTATGAGCCCATTCTGTCCACAAGATACAGTAATGAGTCTTTTTAAAGCGACAACGCGATAAAGCTCAGAATGCTGAGACACTTCTGTGAACCAGGGCTTGGGAATTACTTCATCATATCGGATGTGGCTGCTTTTACTTTGTTTCCCTTCATCTGAATTTTCAATTTCAAGCTAGTAAAACCACTCCAGTGTGTAGGCGGCACAGAATCACACACACACACACACACACACACACACACAAATCAGGTGTTGCCCATTCTTGAGGCCATTAAGCATAGCAACTGTAGACATGGAGCAAGAAGTTGGGAACCAAGTTGTTGCTGCTTATTGCTACTGTTCCACTGTTGTGGAAATATTAGTGAATGGATAAAGAGAGCTACTAGCTCTATGAGAATAAGAAAGGAAAAGAAATCTCCAAATCTGCTTTGTCGTGGCATCCTGTGCTGAAAGGCACTAGAGAAGTTTTTGGAGTGGGAAGGAAAACAAAAATTCCTTCAAAGGAGGACCACAACTCATTGCCAATTACAGAGTCATTGTGCGGTACCTACAAATGGTGGGAATACCGAGAACCTAAGTCCTTTCCCCTTCCAGCAGGCAAAGCCCCAGTGTCCCATAAAGGATCATCTCCAATATAGAGTACGTCAGCAGAGCGCCACGTGTTCAAGGGTTTCTAACAGCCACATGTAGAGCAGGCGTTCACAGATGAGAGCCAAGATCTTAGCGGATGTTCTATAAAGATGGCAGCCGTAGATTCTTTGCTTTATCCTGTGTCATACCTCCTATATGGTAGCATTGTTCTCAATTTGGTTTTCTTTGATTTCTGGCACTGTATTAAGTATGACAGAGCAGAACACAAAGTACCAGCCACCCCCAACTACTGAAAATGCTAAGGCTGTAGGGGAGGGAAAGAAAATGTGAACAAGAGTAAACAAGGCACAGGCCACCCCCCTCAATGTCGGAAATGTTCACTCACCTTTTACTAGCATAGTGACCTCATTTCAATGTTGGCAACTGCTGAGTTATCACGGGCCTCCGTCGAGGGGCTACACCCAGGGAACTGGAAATAGCCAGTCAATATGCAGAGCTGCTGGCCATCAGTGAAGAGTTGGGGAAAGAGATCAGACCCATATACACAGAGAGCAAGAGTGCCATGGAGAGGGTAAAACGAGGCATCATTCATGCCCAAAGTTTTGGGAGCGCTTGGCTGAAACACAATGTAATGCCAGTTATGAAGGCGCATCCTGCTACCCCATGAAGATGAGATCGTTTTTATATGCGATCATTAAGCTCTGACCCCACACTCAAAAGATCAGGAAGGCATTTTGCAGTTATTGACGATGAGTATTTTAAGTAGTAAGGAATGACCCAGCTCTTTTCTTTCCAAGCATTTGAAAGACATTTGTGAAGCCACTTCACAGCAAGCTATTGTTTGTTCCCAAATACCAGTGTCCCCTTTAAACTCCCTTTGGATACATTTTCCATTGGCTAATCTCCTTTTGGGTACATTTTCCATTGGCATCACCCCAGTTGACTTCCTTTCCATGAACTTATCTGCCTCTGAGGACGTGTGTGTAAACCACAGCACTTGGCGTAGTGGCTGGCCCACCTATGTACAGCGCAGACTCTGTTTCATGGAGCTTCTCTGCTTAAGTATTCGCATTACTGAATGCACAGGTTATAAAGATGGAAGAAAGAGCAATCTACCCAATCTACCACATGCCCTGCAAATGCCCATCCTGAGACTATAGATCTCAGTTCCATGTTTACTGTGAGCTGATCACAACATCTGGAAGAAAACGACTGAAACTGTTGCACCTTTGTATTCATTACTTAATGTAATGAAGCTTATTTCTATAAGAAAAAAAAAAAAAAAACAAGGCATAGCCACATTAAATCATACATAAGCGAGCATGCGCACATGAAACCCAACATGAGTTTCAAAAAAAAAAAGTGTGCAAGGCAATACTTAGGGGTGTTGAGCAAAACCAGCTGCAAGGAATAACAACAAAAAAGGACGTTTTCATGATCAAATTGTATTAACCAAGGAAAAGATAAATAACACTCTGCAAATGTCCATGATAACAAAAAGCAGGAATCTCCTTGTTCATAATAAGCTGTGTGCAAATGATGGCTGTGCAAACAGTGGCTGGCATCATTCAGGATAAGCTCTGAAGCTCCTCCGGCACAAAATACACTCTCCTTCTGCCTCCCAGGCCTGCCAGCCATGTTATAATCCTAATTTTACCCTAATTATGGGCTCCTCTTGGGGCTTGTGTGTATCTATGAAAGATATCTATGGGAAGTTACCTCCGCTCACACATTGCTGAACAATGCTCACCAACAGCCGCCTGTATGAAGCTGGGCGGTACCTCCTAGAAAAGAGTGCCAACAAAACAGGGATTTACTTCTGGCAGACTAAACACAGAACTCACATCCCAGGACACCTTAGAACTGTCGCAGCAAGCAGTAGTAGAGTGAAGCAGGATTCTGAATACAAGCTTCAGAGACTGGCGTTCCTCCCTCTATGTCGCTTGGTTCGCCAGGAAGGAAAAGAGACCAGTAGGGAAGCATCTGTATTGAGCTCAGATAATTTAATTTGGACTAAAAATACTTTGAAAGCTAATGAAATTGAAGCCAGACTAGCACTCTGCAAATTATTTCCCAGCATTCAAATGGTCTTGTACTAGCATCCTCATTGATGGCCCTCATTCCACACTACACTAGAATCATCAAGGCTTTCATCATCCAAGTTCCCACCATCTACTTTTTCCACTTTTATAAGTACTCATTTCTGAATGAATGTTATACCTTATACATGAGAAAAGTTTTTGCTGAATGGCATTTCTAGCTAGTAAGCCAGGCTCTGACAGCTTCTGTGCCACTCCTGGGTTTCCAGCCTGGCATTCAACATGCCAGAGAAATGAGAACAGAGAAAAACAAGGCCAGCTTGCAGATGGCTTCACTCACACAGCTTGCAGAACTTTCCCTCACTTCCGGAAAGCAGCAAAAACTCAAGACTACCCTGCCCACTAGAGCTGCAAACAGGAGACCATCCAGAGGAGGCTAATGGATTAATGAGCTCCTAAAAGGGGGACAGGATGGAGGTGGGGGGAGTGTCAAAAACGCCAAAGGGGGGGGGGGCAGGGAGGGAGGAAGAGAGGTTGCAACAGACCCTCTTCCATTCTGCCTCAAAAATAGTTAGCCTTATCCCCTGGTTCACTTGATTACATGGCATGGTTTGCCAAATCAGTGGGTTAAATGTTTTAGATTAGCATTTTGGTAATATCCACTTTAAACAAAAATTAAGTCAGCCCTGTAACTGTAGATTTGTGCTCAGGAAACAGTTCAATTTAGGGACTTCCAAGTGATAATCTTCTTGCTATTTACGAGAAGTCACCACTAAAGTAGAGACACACTGGCATAAAACTCAGCAGCCCCTGTGCTCAGGAAAGCCTTCACCGTGCTCCAGGGATCTTAGAGTGGTCCACAGGGGCTGGAGTTGGAGCTCAGTGTTACTGTTGCAAAACTTGGGGGGCACAGCCTACGCCCCAAGCCAGGTCCAGCCACATTTCCTCAATAAGCCATTAAAAAGGCAAAATGTAAAGGGGGGGGATTTTTTTTTTCCAATGTGGCCACATTGGGAAGAGGGACAAAGAGATCCATTAAAAACTCCTCCTTCTCCAGTCCTCTTTGAGGTCCTGAACTGAGATCAAAGTTTAAATAGCAGCCCTTGTCAAGGTGTGGTTCCGCCCACCACTGACCCAGCATTGTCTGGGCTTCAGTCCCTTCCATAAGGTGGCCCAGAAGTTGTCAGGACCCTGTTAAGTCTCTGTGGGAAACAGGGTCCTAGCCTTGCTGGTTACCTTCTCCTCCTCTCAGCAGGATTCCTAGGGAAATTCCACTTCTTTTGGGATCCATTGTTTCAGTGGGCTGAAGATCAGACTGAGGTACTCTTGTGTCTTTAGAATATTTTCATTTTTAACAGACTTAGATGTGCAAGGCCACAGACACAACACACACACACACACACACACACACACACAGAGAGAGAGAGAGAGAGAGAGAGGAGAGAGAGAGATTGGTCCACAGAAGAATCTGCAGAAGCAGAGTATCATTAGTTCACCTGCAGACAGTTGTATGTAAGAAGAGAGTCATATTATAAGATATTTGAGGAAAATACTTTTTCAAAACATCATTCTAAAATTAGTTTCTCTCTGTAGTTTAAACTCATGCCCCCTGGAACACCCACCCCACCGCTGCCTCATATTCCATGGATCAGAATGTCAAGGCCACAGCAGCCATGGTCACTCTGGTCCCTGTGGACAATCAGGATGGGAGCTGGCCCAGCAACCCAGGATGAGTCTGAAGCCACTGCCTGGCCTTGGCAGTCTCTGCACTCTGCTACAGCTGCTTCCTCACACCTGCAACACTCACTCACCATTTGAAAGGCATTCTTCAACAGCAGGCACAAGCTAAGGTAAGCAGGCCTGAGCAGAGGAGCAGATGGTTCCAATTTATTATATAGCTTGTTGTTTAGTCTTTAAAAAAAAAAAATCTGATCTGTATAGTCTTTAGATTTCTTTACGAAGACCACCTCGGGGCCTCAAGGTATCCTTGTTTTTAACTCTGTGAGATCAGAGGCTAACTCTGAACAATACACTCCTCGGCAGCTTCATTTAAGCACATTCTCCTGATTCAGTCTAGCCCCTACTTTCCCCCATGCCTCTCTCAGGCCTCCCTCTTATCTTCCCTTAAAGATACAGTTTGCCTCTTTCCACAGCTTTGCTTCATGAAGTTTGCTACCTCTATCCAACTATAGTTCAAAACTATTGGTTGGTGGACCTGGCAAGATGGCCAGCTCAGTGGGTAGCGAGCCTGCTGCCAAGTCTGAGGACTTAAGTTCAGTCCCTGAGAGCCACAGTAGGGTAGACGGTCGATTCTTGAAAACTGTCCTCTGACTTCCTTCCTTGTGTGCACCCACACACATGCACCCAAAATAAATGAAATTTAATTTTTTTACAATATTAAATGGAAAATTTCCAGAAGTAAATGATACATAAGATGGGTAACTTTTATTACAATATACTCTCAATTTTTTTTTTTTTTTTTGAGACAGGGCTTCTCTGTGTAGCCTTCCCTGTCCTGGTGCTACTCTGTAGACCCAGCTGGTCTTAAACTCACAGAGATATGCCTGTCTCTGCCTCCCAGGTGCTGGGGTTAAAGCATGCACCACTGCTCCTGGCCTTTACTGCTTGATTTTAATATTAGTTACTATTATTAATCGATAAGTTATACACAGTTGCAGGTATAAGCACAGTATACGCCAATACTGTCCAGGCACTCACTGGGGAGGAGTGGAGAGGGAGGGGTATGGTTCAGTGTATCCCCTACTAATAAAAGAGGAATTTAAAAGAACAGAAAGTCACACAGCTGTATCATTTATAGATAGATTGTAAAGCAATATACTTATTCAACAGGGAATTAAATATGTGGTAAGTAAGATTTAAAACTTAAAATCTGTACTTTTAAAAAAAAACAAGAAGAAAAACATGAAGAAACACAGAATGTAATATGTAAGATTTCAATATAAAGCCTTTACAGTAATATTTATTAAGAGAGCATACTGGCGTGTTACCTGATAGTGGGCTCTCAAGACTATTTACCCATCTATTTTTCCAAGTTTCATAAACATGACTTACACCTGCTTAACTTATTCCTTTCCGCCACTTCTTTGAGCCAAAGGTGTACCTATTCATACAGTGTGATAAACTAATCAGATTTTTATTTAAAATGATTATTAGAGAACCATGGTTTTACAAAATACCCTGCTTTGAAGGCCGATTCTGAGACATAAGTGCACGTTTATTATACATGGATGAAGGCTGTGGCGCTCTGACCTACATGTGAGTCCACACTGTACCAACTAGTTGGCAGGGAAAAAAAGGCATCCACTGTGTTGATAGGCTATGGAACAGCCTCATTCATCAGCCACCTGCATTGTGAATGAAGAGCGATGGAAACCAAAGACTCCCCGATCGATCCTAGACTCTGTCTCACCTAACATCTTCTCTTAGATGTCCGCCAGTCACCTCCAATCCAGCATGCCCAAATCCAGACTCAGTTCCCCACAGACTGGTTTCTACAAAGAGATCTCAAATCTTAGACGCCTGTAAATCCACTTCAACCTAGCAAGCCATGAACAAAACCCTGGGTCTTACAGATGTCAGCCCTAAAAGCCATGATTATGAATGAGAAAGCGACACATTTAGTGCAAACAGCAGGCAGAATGAGGCTCCAGTTCGAACCTGACCTTGACACCTACTGCATACAGAACCAGGAGCAAGATCCTAGTGTGAGCTTCCATCCTTCACTGCCTTGTCTCATGGGACAAAAGTAAGATAAAAACTCAAAGGATCACGAGTGATTAATGGCCACTCTGAAAGGACATAAAATGCAGCAGGCACGGTTAGTGTATTAACTGCCAGGAATAGTGATGCCTAAGCCAGTGGGTGTATTGGAAAGGGGCTAAACCTACATGAGATGGGAATACCAGAGAATCTTTTCAAGGAAACTAGGACTTAACATCAAGCTCTACAGCCCATGGTTGTGGTTATGAATAAAATAACTAGTAAAAGAAGCAAATATGACTTTACAGGGTCCAGAGACAGTCAAGACAGTACCTTGAGGGTACTGACATTAGATGAGATGGTTGGATGCTACAACTTAATGGTGACTAGTGGCCAGAATATATATGTCAACAGTATGGACACAAGGTCATGCAACTCACAGTCAGAGGTAATGAAAGGGGAAGTGACAAAACAAGACCCCCAATGTATTCCTAAGCATTACAATTTTCACTACTCTAGAGTCTAGCTAGCGCTGTCCAGAAATTTATAATACAATGTTGGGAGAGAACAGAGCAGAGGTTCTCCACCTGTGGGGGTGGGGTGAATGACCCTTCCACAGGGGTCACCTAAGACCATCAGAAAACACAGATGTTTACATTATGATTCTTAACAATAGCAAAATTACAGTTATGAAGTAGCTGGTTGGGGGTGACCACACCATGAGGAACTGAATCCAAAGGTTGCAACATTAAGGAAGATTGAGAACCGCTGGACCAGAGGAACAGCTCAATGGTAAAATACATGCAAAACCTGTGTAGTTTTCGCTATGCAGCCCAGAAGTGAAACAACCCCAGACACTCTGATCATCACAGCACGGTCTGGTTGCTTAAAGAGTTACTTTTACTGCTGGGGAATATGAATGTATGATATTTTTGAATGGACTCTGCCCAATCACCCACACTCGATTGGAATACCTTATGACCTCCATGAAAGTGCAGTGAACTGACATTTTAAAAACTCAAACAGTGATTTTTAACTCTATCATTCCTACTGGATTAAGAATCATTCACCCAAGAAAAGCAATTAACATATTTCTGTCAGTTCCAAATGAATTTTAGCTGCTATGTGAAGTTTCCTCTATATGAGAAAGGCTTTTTATTTTTCCACACAGGACAGTATTATATATAAAATATTGTTATGGAGAATAATTCCCTGGACCTTCAGCTGGAAACAAGGCCCCAACCTTAAACACCACAGATTCTTTTTTAATGTGCAAAGAGGCTTTTATAAGATTAAAAGCACTAGGTTGCCAGTCTCATGAATTCTAACAATCTTTCTTTGCATTAACCAGAGTATCAATGGACAATATGCATATTTAGTAACACTAATCAGAACTGTTGTTTTGGACCATCAAACAACCAGGGTTTTGTTGCATGAAAGGCAACGTGTTTCTAAAAGTATAGATTCAGCTGTGTGAATGTGTACACGTGTGTTCACGTACATGTGAAGCCAATGTCAGGTGTTTTCATCAATTGTTCTTCAATTTATTTTTTGAGAGAAGGTCCCTTACTGAAGCTGCAGCTCACCGATTTGGCTGGACTAGCTGGCTTGTAAGCCCCAAAGATCCTCTTGTCTCTATCTTCTTCTCAACACTGGGATTACAGGTGTGTACTACCATGCCGAGCTTTTTACATGGGTGCTGGGGATTCGAACCCAGGTCATCAGACTTGCAAAGCAAGGACCCTACCCAATGGGACATCTCCCCATACCTTGTATTTAGCTCTTCAAATGAAGGGAGGGAATACCTACATGATGCGGCGAAATAATTTTCTATCGTACTGATCCACTGGAAGTATTTCAGCATCATATCAGTGTAGATGCCCTCGACATATCACGAGTTACATTCTCAATAAACTGACGTTGTTGACAATTCTGTCAGCTAACACACGCTCAGTCCACCTTACTTAAAATAGTAGAGCCTAGCAGCAGAGGACACTGTAGACTACACTGCCTGTCGGTCACCCTCACGGTCTCATGGCTGACTGGAAGCCACGGCTTTGCTGCTGCCTAGCATCGAAAGAGTAGAATGGACTGTACTGCGGCAGCCAAGGAGAAGATCGAAACGTACAGTACAGTGTCCACTCACTCGCCTTTGTACCACGATGAGTGAAATGGCTTTAAGTAAGGGCTGCCCATTTATTAATTTTGCCAGAGTGCAACATTCCCAGCTCCTGAGGATGTTCTGGCAGCCCAGGATTAGACCCTGCTCTTGTCTTCCTGAGAGAATACCTAGAGCCACACTCAGTCGTGCGGGATACTCTAGTGCAGCTAGGATCTTCTTTTGGTGGACAGAGAACCCGGAAAGCAGCATGGGCGGCACACCACTGCTGACGGTGTGAGCAGCTGCCCTGTGTGAGCCCTTTCTATCCATCTGTCTCGTCTCATATTTCACTTTTTATCATTCTTAACTATTATATATCTGGTCGTTTGGACTGCAAAAGTGCTCTGAGGAGAAAGCATTTTTTTTTCCCACTCATTAATCACCCCCAACTAGAAGCTCTTTGGAGATGTTCCAAGGTGGGTAAACAGGCAAACAGATCATGTTATACAGTCCTAGGAGGTAAGCAATTTGTGTCATAGAAATGGAAACATTTGACAGAGAGAGTCTGCACTGAGAAATCAGGTTAAAGACACGGGTACCCAAGGCTTAGAGTTAGGACTTCGGTCAGGGTCTGTCTCAACCCACTTGAGGTTCTTTGTCAGCAAACAGGGTAAACTCCTCACGAGCTTCAAAACGCCAGCTCAGTATACAGCACTCCTTCCCCTCTGATCTTCAGCCAAAACCCAGGTACACAGAGTAAGAGATCATTATGGCTGAAGGGAACACCCAAATCCTCTCTAATCCCTTAACCAGGCTGCTTTCTGACCTCCAGATGTCTGTCCTCCTGCGACTATTGTCATCCAAAGCAAAGTTGTCCCACCCACACTGCTATATCCTGCAACTTGCAGGGGAATTCACCAGCTGAAGCCATTTGCCCATGCAAACAGTAGCCTGTCACGCTTTCCTTCGCCCTTGCTGTGTTTCCAAGCTCAGTTTCTGCACGCAAAAGTAACTGACAACACTATAGATAGGGCACAATTAGAACAAATTCAAAATAAAACTTTAGGGGTCAGGGCGATGGCTCAGTCGTGAGGTGCTAGCCATGTGAACACAGAACCCTGAGTCTGGATCCCAGCTGTTCCCATGTAAGAAGCTGTACACAGGGCACAGCTATGATCCCAGCACTGAATAAGCAGACACAGGAGGATCCCTAGGGCTTGCTAGTCCAGCCAACTCTGTGAACTCTAGAGAGATCTTGTATCAAAAATATGGTGGAGAGTGAGAGAAAAACACCAGATGTCAACCTCTGCTCTGTACACGAGAGTGAGCACACACACACACCAAAGTAAACCAATTCAGAGCAGTTAGTCTGGAGATTTATTAGCTCATTAACATTATTTAAGAAGAATCTCCTTTATTTCCAAAGACAAGTCAAATCCATTAGCATCCTTTGGACAGAATAAACTCACCTAAGACTGTTTTTCCAGGCCCTGCACTTCTGGCATGAATGTTGAGAGAGGAAAAGCATCAGCAAGCAATGACTCTTGGGATCCCTGGACATTGTTCTCATGACATGTTAGCCTACACCCAAGAACTACTCTTAAATTCCATCAGTGCTCACAGCTACAGCTACTAATGCCTCTGTTTAGAAAGCACTTCTCCGCTTGGCACTTACTGTGGGAGTCAGCACGGTAGTGAGCTGTGTTATTATCGTTAAAGGGCCACAGCTGAAGGAGCTGCCACTAAGGAAGTACTGCACAGAGGTAAACGGTGGGTTGTGTCCCCAGTCTTCGTGGTGGGGGAGGGGCTATGCACATTTATCACTACTTTCTAACAAGGAACGTACAGCACAGAAAGGTACCTTTTCACAGATCACTAGCTGGGAAGTGGCAGGGCTGTGACTTCAGAGGCCACACCTCTATAAACATGATTTTAGAGAGACAAACTGCGAAACAGGACCCACTGGAGATATCAAAGACCTCTCCTAGCCCTATATGTCATTATTGCTAGCTGAAGACATTTTAATGCCAAATAAGAAAAACATCCAACTTTTGACACTCAGGGAATTAGAGGGTTTGAAGGCAGCTTTATCAGCATTAGACATTTTCCTACACAGTTATTACACACAAGTCCAGAAAGCATTTTCATAACAGCTCAGGGGCCCCAAATAAGAAGCTACCTGCCCCATTCACAGGAGAGAGATGGAGAGAAGAGGGACAGAGTAAGCAGGGAGGAAAGGAAAGGGAGGAAGGAGGGAGGAAGGGATAGGAAAAGAGTGAGAGAGGAGGGAGGGAGATTGAGAGAAAGAGAAAGGGGAGGGAGGGATGAATAGAAGACACACAGAGAGAGAGGTCTTAAGGCATAACAAAAGAATGAATGATAATGAATGAATCCCAAAATTGATTTTTAAATGGACCTAGTCCATGTTGGGAATAAATCCTCCTGCCCTGGTTCCAACTCAGCCTTTCTTTTCCCACACTTGGGGCCTTGTTTAACAATCAGCAATTGCACAGCCATCCTGAACCCTCCTGTTCTGCTGTGTCCTCAGCCAAACACTTAATCAGAGTGCTCCCCACCAAGCATGGAAATAAATTTGATTTTGGTTTAACCAGGATTAGATTCTGAGCACCAAGAAATTAAAAATAACCTTTATCTAATCTAACAGACCAGCCTCGACTTCCTGGCTACCCTCCACAGGCCCCTCTTGCTAAAGCCAGAATTCATCTCCAGCAACTGTGAAAGCACAGTATGAGGTGGGAAAGCACAACTTTTCACGTGGCATGATTGGAATTCTTAACTCTATGTTTGCCTAACGTGGCTAGAGATTGCCCTCTCCAAACAGGACTGTTGAGTGTCTATCTGTGAAAGGTTCTTTTGCCCCCAGATGCATCAACATTCACTCCCAAGGACCTTGAGACGTAGGCACACACACACGGTGTATTTTATAGAGAAGTGATTCTTCTGCAGGCCTGACTCTACACTCACTCTTGCACTATCAGGAAATACCAAAGGCAGAACACTGTACAAAGACCAACGCAGACTAGATCAGACACGAACGAAAGTAGTGGATACCCTGGGTATATAAAGAATTTTATCATCATCATCATCATTACTACCAACACGCACACACACACACACACACACTCACACTCACACACACACACACTCACACTGCTAAGAAGCTTGAAGGCAACTGACAAACAAGTGAACAGTCAGCCGACTTCCCTAGACCCTCAATACAACACAGCTGCTCTTCTGGATTCCTCAACCTGATGCTAAGGCACAACAAATAATCAGTGTCAGGAAAAACCACTGAAAGCAGGTTACAATACACCCCAAACCAAAGCCAGAACTAAAAATGAATTCTAATTATTGTAGTAGTATGAGCTATGGAACTGTTATAGGTAGACAAGATTCACCAAAGAATTAGAAATTCTCTTCTTAAAATAAAGATTATAAAATGTGCACTTTATGGGTTCCCTAGTGAGGGGAGCAGGGACTGTCTCTGACATGAACTCAGTGGCTGGCTCTTTGATCACTTCCCTCTGAGGGGGGGCAGTCTTATCAGGCCACAGGGAAAGATAATGCAGCCAGTCCTGATGGGACCTGATAGACTAGGGTCAGAGGGAATTGGGAGGAGGACCTCCCCTATCAATGGATGTGGGGGAGGGACATGGGAGGAGATGAGGGAGAAAGGGTAGGAATGGGAAGGGATGAGGAAGGGGGCTACAGTTGGGATACAAAATGAATAAACTGTAATTAATAAAAATAAATAATTTTTTAAAAATATGCACTATAGTGGGGACACCCTGTGATACACTTAAAAAGTGAGGCAGAAAAAGATTAAAGCCTATATATTAAGCAAACAAAAAAGAGCTTTCTATATTGCTGCCTCTTCTTCCAGCTAGCTTCAGGCCTCAGTTTCCTCATTAGGCATTCAAAAGGTTTGGATAAGACAATGTAGGAAATATCAGCATCCATGGAACAGAAGCACCCCTTTGTCTGATTGCAAGCTTACTCTTTCCCAGGGTTTAAGAATCCCTGGGAGATACAATGGGAACAAATTTTGTGGTCTCCATGTGCTATTTGTGGTCCTCCCATGGTCCTTTTGTCCTTATACCATTTGTGGTCTCATCCCCTGCCATGCTCTTTGCTCCATGTGCCATCACCTTGATGCCCTTTAAACTCATCAGGCAGACTCTGGCCTCTGTCTGAAGGAACTGCCCCCATTTTTCTGTCTCTCTGCTTCTCACTCCTTTCAGATCTCAGTCACTGACTCCAATAAAGATGTCCCCCTGATCACTAAAATGCATCCCTCCTCTTCCTTCTTTCTTCACAGAATATATTACTTGGGTATACACCAGCCCATGTACATTGTATGGCTCCCATCTTAATACAAGGTCCTTTAGAGCAGACTATCAGTTTGTATTTGCTGTACCCAAAGACCTCAGATAGCATCTGGTATGCAATATTTATTGAATAAATGAGTGGAGAAGAGATAGTAAGCCACAGATATAATGACCAAACAAAATTTCATCAAATGCATACTTCAACTAAAATAGAAAAGCAGTCAGTCCATCTCACCTGTCATAGTAAACAACTGAGATTCAGTCAAAACAGGCAACTTTGAAGTCTGTTCATATCCTTCTCCCTCATATACTGAATAAAGGCTAAAAATAAAATGATCAATTTTATTTAGGATGGGCTGGTAAAGATCTCATGGTGTCCCTAAGAAAGCAGACACACACATGGGTAAGTGTTCACAAAACACATGAGCCAAGACAGAGCTAGCTTCAAGAGGCAATAGGAGGTTACGGAAGAGAACAAAGAGTTCAAGAAAACCAACTATTCTGCAAACAGGTTCGTAAAATGCATAGGAAAGCAATGACAAGCAATTACTCCCACTCTCCTCAGTCACCTAACCAGAGACGCTGTTGCTTTCCTAATTGCAGGGCACTCTTGCTCCACGTTGGCACCCTTCCCCATTTTAACTACTCCAGTTCATTCCCGAAATCCACTTGAGGTTAACTGACACACACACGCTGTGGGGCTTCGTCAAAGTTTCTATTTACCATGAATCAAGCAGGAGAACTTCTGGGCTCTAGCTCATTTGTCTCACCACACATTCCAAACACCCATAAAATCTCACGACCAGGGACCTGCCTCACGCTATCCTGCCAAGCAAAGCACCCAGTGCCTTTCCACACACAAGCTTCCTAACCGGCCCGGCCCAGCTTTTACTGCAAAGTCAATGCGCCAGTCCTACAGCTCTCTTTGTGAATCAATAGCTGCTAATTTTGGAATCTTTTTCCTAAGGAGCTTTCTCCAGGCTTAGCATCATTGCTGACTTAAGCACTATCTTGAAGGATTTGCACAGATATAACCTTAGTCACTCATTATGATGATGCAAGCCTTCCAAAAGGAGTCCTCTTTCTCCTATGTAATAACTTTAGCTGTTTCTGGTCAGCAACAGAAAAAGGACATTCAAGTGAAAGACAGAGAAGCTCTGTGGCCTGGCAATATTTGCTGTGCTAATATAACCTGTTTGTGCAACCCGAGGAACTTTTCTTTAGACTATGAAAGAGCACTGCGGGGTTTGGTTCAATAAGATGACCACAGATGATATATCGTGACATCCGCTCATGAAAATAACCCGTGTCCCACAAGTCTAGAGTTTTCAGTGTTTATTTATTCACTTACATATGTTTAGTATTGTCCAATATAATCTTGCCAACACAAACTCCTCTCCAAGAATATAAGTAATACACAACACATAATCCTGCTTTTCTAGGATGTGTTCCCCAGCAGACTGCTTTTGCTCTAGATTCGGATTAGGCCTTCCAGCTGCTTCCTCACCTAGGAGGAAGTCTTCCTTGTGAGTTGCACTGGGGAAAGCACCGTCATGCACCAAAGGCTTTATTTCTTAAGCATCGCCCTATGACAGTCTCTACTCCAGGGAAGCCTACACGCTCAGACACCTGGCATCTCAAGTCTTGTTCAGGCACTTCCTTAAGGTTAAAACAGTCTTGGGTAAAAATGAAAAGCTTCAAGCCCACACTGGGCCTAGAGCTCTTGTATTTATCCCCTTCTCTCTCTCTCTCTCTGTCTCCCTGCCACATCACCCATCACTGGCCAGATCTGTTACCAGCCAACCTCACCCTATTTCTCTATCGCCCTTCTCCTTTTTTCCTGTCACTTTGACAACTACTGGGTTCTAGCCACAGATACCATGTCTTTGGCTCCAGCTGCTTCTCGTCCACTGGGTCTAATGCCTGGCCTCACAGTGACAGTACACACTAGCCCACACAGAGCCTTAGCTGCCAACCTCACCAGCCTCAGCACTCTTTGCCCCACAGTGATTTGGTAATTATAATAGGAACCAGAGGTCCACCTGCAGGGGTGGGGAAAGTACTAATTCTGGTGATCGTACCTCAAACAGCAAAGCAGCAAACCTCAGGTGCCTGAGTGCACAGCCAGCGAGCCACGGGCTGCAGTTGTAGCTCCTCTGCTAAATGAGGATCATTCCAGTCTTATCACCACATCTGCTTTCAGACTCTGGAAACTCAATGCCTGGAATTCTTCAGCCCCTGGCAGGCTGATGGTAGCAGCTATAGTCCTTTATTCTAATCATATCCATTTCCTTGTTATCAAAAACACATATCTGAGCATTGCTCAGGGATTACAATACAAATCAAGTTAAACAGGTTTATTAAATAAAATGCTCCCTTCTCAGGACACGTGATCAAAAGCTGAGCGCTGCTGTAAAAGAAACTAATGAGAGGAGGCAATGTAGAATTGTGCAGCTCTAGAGAAAGCCAGCCTAGGCGCAAGCTAAGGCTTCCTTGTCCTAGGGCTGTTCAGCCTTGGGAAGATTTCATATTTTTCAAGTTGATGTATGATTCTGTGTATGTGTCCAAGTGTAGAAGGAAGAGGACAACTTTCAACTTTCAGGAGTCAGTATCCCATGGTGGGTTCTGGAGACTGAGCTCCAGTTATCAGGTTTGAGTATCAATACTTTTTCCATTGAGCTATCTCACCAGCCTGACCCTCCACCCCCATCTTATTTTCTGGGTCTGTACTTTTTTTTCCGCCCCAATTCAGCATATAGGTTGTCTGGGCAGTGCTTAGAAAAATGCTAGTTACTACAAGTCTCTGAAAGAAAAAACTAAAACCAAAAATGTTGCAACTGCTACCAGACATCGGGATTATGGGACCTGGGCCAGAAGGCTCTGTCATTTTGTGGCCTCGGGAATAGATTGAATATGTTCTCTGTCACTTCTCTCCAGAAGATGTGGAATCCATTTTTTCACTGTGTGACTATGGGCTAGCCACACAGCTGTTCCAAGCAACAAAAGCAACCTTGTCCCAGTGTCAGTCCACGTTTATGCCATCTGGCAGCAGGGCTGGGCTGTAACCCAAATGCACAAAACCCTGGTCAAGAGGCTACACAGGAAGATCAAGGCTAGCCTGGGCTACACAAGAGCTTATCTCATACCACTCCCACCCTCCCACCTCCCAAGAAAGAAACCTAGCGGCTTATAGCTAGTCCTGCCATGACAAAAGCAAAACGTGAGCAGCAGATAAAGAGAGCTATATGGAAGAGAAGTGAGCTGCTTTGTCAGCTCTGAGGCAAGAACAGTCGTCAACCATGTGGTTAAGCCCGTTGCTCCGGCCACAGTTACAAGTAATCCACACTGGGCACTGCCAAACAGCAAAACTATAAGACTGCTATTTAAAAAAAAAAAAAAAAAATATATATATATATATATATATATATATATATTATTGATACTTGTGTCTGCAATTATATATCTGTACACAAGTACAGTACCACCAAACCAACCTCAGTTCCAGGGACGAAAGCAGTATGTACCCATAAATTCAAGCACCTGTAAGACAACCATCTATGTGCCAGAACTCTGTATCATGTCTTGGCACTGCTGTTCTGTTGTTTATGGTCTAAGATCAGCAGTTAGCAATTTATTACAGTGCCATGTGATTCTATAAAGACAGAGAAATACAAAATACAGAGCATGGGGAAACTGGATAATCTTCCAAGCTGCTTGCAAAAGTGATGTAATTAATCTGTGAAGAAGAATAAGTATATCCATGAAACGGTTATATACTCATGGACACACAAACTAATCTATGCAAGGAACAACTTCCTTGCAATTCAGCTTCTTATTTAGTGTCAATAAAGCAACAGGCATTCAGACGTTGTGTAGCAAGTAAAGGAACAAGGGCTGGGACGTTGTCTCTGCTCTGCTGGAGTGGACAAACAAATGAAAGAAGCTTCAGAGAAACACATGGAAAGACTATCACTATCAGCAACAAGTAGTCTTTGCGAAGTAATGATGGAGAATCTCTGCCCATTCATTGTTGGAGTAATGTTGAAACTGCAAAGAATAAAAGTTGATTGCTTCAGAAAATTCCTTAAGAGAATAACATTTCTTCATCTCCAGAGGTTTTAAGGTTTACCAGGAAATGGAAAACTTCAAAACACAATTTGCTGTTTCCACATCAATAATCAATTAATCTACCGGACAGACAGACTAAGCAGACGGCTATTCCTCTAGGATGACTGAAGTTGTGTCTCGATACTGCTGCATCTTGAGACATTTTCTTTCCGAAGTCTGAATTGGTCTAAGAGCCAGGCAGAAGGTCTTGTTGTGAATCAAGGTTCACTTCCTTACCCACCCCACAAGTTTTTCAGAGCTAACTGCTGGCCTAACGTCGGGCCAATGTGGAAGATATCAAAGTTTTCCCTTGATGAGATTCGGCAGAATCTAATTTAATGCTACTGAAAGTGTGGCCATTCTGCTTCCTGATTGTGGGGGAAGTGGCACTGAGAGAGCATCGCTTAATTTTTAATTTGGTTGATGCTGAAAAATCCTTCCTTAACCAACCTCGCAATAAAGGAAACAAAAACATTCTCCAGTCTTTCACAGTGATGGGGAACAGCTAAGGAAACAAATGGACAATTTATGATTCCCAAATTTTTCTGCATTTATTCTTCCCACTGCTTTTCTCAGTTCAAACTTGATTTGAGAATTTTGGAATGGAAATAAAAATATACTTGAATGTTCATAGATAGAAGTAATTTACTCTCCCACAATCAACTCACAGGATCTTGAAACGCTATGATTCAAACTTAAGGATTACAAAACAATTTAAACAGACAAAAGGAACACGGTGAGGAATTTCCTGTTTCCACCGTAGTCCTTACACGAGCAAAACAATCAGTGGTGGCCATTCAGCCCTAGGTCTCCCAACCACATGGCCCTGGTAGCCATCCTCCCACAGCTGTCTCCAGAGCCATAGACAGACAGCAATACCTCCACTGGTCACCAAAGAAAAGCTCCCACTAAGGTGTTAGCAGGTTTCATCCAGAAACTAAGTCACTCCCTCTTATCAACATTATTGTCGGAAAGTGCCTCCTATGGCTATAGATAGAAGACACCTGTAGAAGGGTTAAGCTCATGAATGAACATCGACGAGGCCATCTCATGTTGATGACACTGGGACAATGGTGGTCCTTTCAAAGACCTTCCTGTTCCAGAATTGCCTGGTGAACAACAGGCATCTGACCCAGCATTTGACCCCTTCAGTGACCTCCAGACTGCTTCCAGGCTTCTGGGTAATAAGGAATACTAAAAGGGACCCTGAGTGTTTTATTAGCCATGCTTCTAGGTGAGGAGGCATCAACTACCAAGAGGGAAAGGGTTGCTTGGGCATGCATCAAAGAAAAACCAGTGTTAAAAAAAAAAAAAAAGAAGAAGAAGAAACTCTATACTAAAGACTCAGTGTGAATATAAATAAACAACTGTACTTAGATCTATGGATGATATAGAAAGGATCACTGTCAAAGTCATTATCCAGATAAATTGAACGGTCATTCAGGGTTCACAGGAATGAGCCACATACCTCTTCTCCCATTACCAAGTCTCTAAATAAGTATAAAAGTGAAGATAATTGATCTCCTCTATTGGCTATTGCAACTACCTAACTTTCAGGGAAACACAGACAGTAGAAGGAGGGGGAAGGACTGGAAGGGAACAGAAGAATAACTAAATCATGAAAACCAGAACTGGCTCTAAAGAAGGTGAAAAGCTGAATGGACAAATCTTGAGGACAAGAGCAGAAACACTGATGAGGAGAACACTATTGGCAACAAAGCTGATGGTTTCCATAGGGACAAGAACATGTCATGTAATCTCAAACGTGATTTTTTTTTTTTCCAGCCAATGCAAGACTACAGAGAACCCTTAATTCTCTCATTTAGTCACAAGCTTTACAAGGATTAATTAACACAGCTAGGCCAAGAATTGGCAGCTATCTCCCAGTCCCAGTGGCCCAAACTCTCGGAGCTATGCCCTCATTGGCCACACATCTGCTATTCAGGTAAAACCACGCCTCTATGCTGCATTACACTCTTCTAGCCCTTGCAACAAAGCACCACCAGGTGACAGAGTTAAAGCTGATACGTTAGAAAGACTGAATAAAGGGCGATGTCAAAAACTCTCCTCCAGGAGATAACCGTCAGTGGTTTTGGTTTATTAAATAGTCCTAGAACATCAGACAAACGCTTCTTGATGGGTTAGTTATGAAGCACGACTCTGGATTCTGGTTCAGACTTTGCCCTAAATATAAAATTTGCAAAACTCACCTGGTTCCTCATGCCTCCCCTTCTCACTTCCATTTGAAAATTACATCCTCACTCAGCCTTTCTCCGGCCTTTCACATCACAGGAGCCTAAACACGGGGGTTAGGACAAGTCTCTGTTCCCTACAGCTGACACCTCCAAACGCTGCTCTCTACCGCGGCGGGAAGGTGCACAGGGCCACCACGCAGGGATCGTCATTCCCTCACTGTGGTCACTGCCACAGCACGCTAGGGTTCACTCACCCAGCCCTGGATTTTCCTCGTTAACCGTCCGTCTGCAATCATGGCATCCTTTCATCGTCCCTTCACTCCTGACATCACCAACGCCTGCTTCCCGCTCATTTTTGTTTTTCTCCTTCTTTCCCCCCTTCCTCTCTTCAGTCGAACTTTTAAGCGGCACAGGTTACTTTTGATACCTGGGCAACCATACCCAGGCCAGATGTTAACAGGGACCCCAAGGGGCCCCGAAGCCAGCACACTGACCTCATATCCCCTGGAACAACTAGTTTTTGGGGGGCTTCCCACCACGTTCCATATACTACAGACATCCCTAGAACCATAACCCCCAAACCGTGGCTTTGAGCACCTACTGCTTACATATTTGCAAACTGTTTGATGCAGCTTGAATTTCAAAGCGGGTCTCTAACCCCTCAGTGTAAGCCCAGGAATTGCAAGTGTGGCCTCAAAGACTCAGGAGTCCAGACCCTGGCAGGAAATAAAGTTCTGAGGCCGCTTTGATGTGCTTCCTCCCTCCCCGGAGCAGGGCATTCTTCTCTACCCAGGAAGGGACCACCTCGCCTGAACCCCAGCAAACGCAGCACACGTGGGAGCCAAGTGAGAGGTTTAGTAATCCGTCCCTTCCCGGTCTCCAGTACCAACGCCCTGGCTCCACCAATTAGTTGCTGAGGCTCTAAGCTCAGCGTTCCGACGGCCACAAGGAATGTAGCATATAAACAGAGAAGGGAGTGACCGAACCGGGGTCCAGGCTCCTGGGAATAAAACGCTAAAGGTGTCTCGGGGAGAGAGCTGTTTGTTTTCCAAGCCGCTCAGTTCAGACTGAAATAATCAAGCCAGCTCGGGTCTGACCCTGAGTAGCACAAGTTAAAACAAGATCCAGAAAATCCATCCATCTCCAGTTGCGCCGTTCCAGACTGGAATCGCGCGGGGCGGGGTAGGGAAGGACTGGTGTCGATGCGGGAAGCCAAGGCACCGAAACCCGAGCTCCGGACGTTAGCAGCCCCTTACCTCGCTCAGCTCCGCCGAGGAGTCGTTTCCGTATTTCACCGAAACTCCAGAATTCATGCCTGCACTTTCCAGCGCCGTGCTCGTCCCCAGACCTCGGAGCCCAGGAGCTGGGCTTAGGCTGGACAGCCTGCTCCCCGCCGGCACATTTCAGTCTAGACAGCCATTTTCACCCAGGAAGGATGCGCGGAGAGTCCCGCTGCAATCTTCAGCAGCGAGCCATCGTCGGGAGGCTGGCCAGCGGGCGCTGCCACCCCCCGCGCCGCCTCGCCCCTCCTACGGTACCACGCAGATCCCCATTACCCTCCGGTAGGAGCCTGGGCGGCGGCGCGAGGACGATCCGAGCCGCCGGTTCCCCGGAGGAAGGAGCTGGAGAGAGCAGAGCCGAGCGGCGCTTCACGCCGAAGTTTCCCCCTTCGGATCGTCTGGAGTTGTAAGTGGTTTCTGATTGAACACAGCTGTCTAGCTGCTGGCTAAGGGCTGCGCGGCGGAGGCGGGGCCAGGAGGAGAAAGGGTGGGGGAGGGAGAGGAGGAGACCGTGCCGGGAGAGCAGGCATCCTTCCAGGTCTCTGCTATAGTAATTACAGGACCCGGGTCCAGAAGGGAGAGAAGAAACAGGAAAAGCCACCTGAGTAATCGTGCAGGAAATTGAAAAAAAAAAAAAAAAAAAAAAAATTCCTTCCCTCTTAGGAGCCGCTTTCCGTGATTCAGTAAGGTCAAAGCAAACCTGAACACCGTAAGTCCGCCGGCACTGAGTGGTTCTCACGGTACATTAAGATTTTACAAGAGTGTGGGGCGGTCATTTTCCCTGATTAGTCCAAGTTAGGTTTCCACTTCTTGTGGCGAGGGCAGAGTGCTTTTCCTACACGTCCATAACCAAGATAAAACATGCCCAACTCCTGAAAGATTTTTAAGATAGCAGCGCTTTCGTGTGCTCTCTACCTCCCTGCCCCAACCCAGCTTGGTAGTGTAAATCCCAGCGCCTCCCAGGAGCAGGAGAACTAGGAATTTGAGGCTATCCTGGGCTAAAAAATTAAGACCAGCCATAAATAAACGAACAAATCAATAACCATTGTTATCTAGGCAGAGCTGGGCTGGTTATTTCTGAATTTTGTAGTAAAAATTAGAAAAGCTCAAAAAGACTGTTATGTCCCATCAGTCTTTAAGTCTTTCCTTAGGATGAAATTCTCATACACCCACCGGTGGGTGAGCTGGGAAAGAGGGCCTGCCTGAGGTCTTATCGAAATAAAGTGAAAAGTCTTCCAAGCCTGGTGGGTGGTGACCCAGGTTTGTAATCCCATGTTCAAGGCCAGCCTCAGCTGCACAGTGAGTTCAAGGCCAGCCTATGCAACTTAACGAGACCCTGTTTGAATAAAATAAGATTTTTTTAAAAAGGTGAAAGGAGGGCTGCTGTGATAAAGTCCTGCTGAATCTGAGATGCACCAAAAAGTGAACGATCCTTTAAAACTGCGGGTCTGCATGACTGCTTAAGAAACCTCATACGGGGCTAGAGAGATGGCTCAGCGGTTATGAGCACTGTCTGGAAGTACGGGAATCTGCCCTCTTCTGGCAGGCAGGTGTACATGCAGATAGAGCACTCATTTACATAAATCTTTTTTAAAAACATAAAAGAAACCTCATCAGTCTCTTTTCACACGAGGAGAAGAAAATATCTCCTCCTCGTCTAGGCAGACCTTGACATTTCCTGAAGCCTTCTATAAAAAAGGCATTGTATTGTTCCAATCCAAAGTCTATTTTTAAAAACTCAAATAGGATGTTTATTTTTGTCTTAAGATGGACCAAAGGGGACATATTTGCATAGTCTTCCGACTCCTCCCCTTCCTGTTTAGCTCAGTCATTTCCTAATGGACTCAGTGCTAGGTTGTAGAGTTAGTTTTCTTTCTGGAGCATTGCCAGGCTGCAGCGCCTTCCATGTGGGTAGGGGTTGGGAAAACATGACGCTTGACTTACATAAAACATGGCCTGAAGTCACCATGTGTGGAAAAGCAGGTGGAGCACATCCTACCTGACTGTCCTTTAACCCAGGTGGGTAGGAGTGAAAGTATGTCGGATTTCAGGGTTTTCTGAATTTGTACTATTCCATGGACTTTGGTTTGAGACTCCTTAATATGAAAGTTTAAGACATTGAATATTCCAAGTCTAGTTTTCTTGGTGTGTTATTTTTTGTTTTCTTTTCTTTTTCTTTTCTTTTCTTTTCTTTTCTTTTTTTTTTTTTTTGTCATTTTGGGAAAAGCCTTATGAAACCCACATAGGCCTCAAATTTGTAATTTTCCTCCTTCTGCCTCCCAAGTGCTGAGATTACAGGCATGCAACACCCTGGCCGTCTTTCTTGGGTGAGAGACCAAACTTCAAATCTTGTTCCTTCCAAACAAGCACTCTACCAACTAGGCTACTCTCAGCTCCGGAATCCATCTTTTTGAACATTGGTCACTGGGGTCAGGTGGTCAGGCGTTGAGGTTTCGAGACTCCTGCCATTCCCAGTGCTCTCTTTCTCCTGCTTGTAGATCAAGATGTGAGCTCTCAGCCGTTCCTGCTGCCACACCTTTACTTCCCCACCATGGGCTCCAACCCTCTGACACTGTGAGCCCAATTAAATGTTTTCTTTTATAAGTTACCTTGGTTGTGGTGTCTTATTTTATGGGAAAGAAATTAATACAGCAACTACTTTTGAGAATGTAAATGATACAAATGAAAATATATGAGTTAGACCTTGTCTCTGCCCTGCTGAACCTTCTTTGTACAGAGTTTTACCAGCTTCTTCCATTACATTTTTCCATCATGTTCTACCACACTGTCCATCTTTAACTGACAGATGGAACTTGCTAGCATATACGGGCACAGTGCTGCCTAGGCTGGCCTTGAACTCACTCCTACTGCTGGAGTATCTTGACTTCTGGGATTACAGGTACACACTGTAGTCCACTCTGTTTGGATGTCCTATGGCATTTGCTCTTGGTGTTTTCTGTACCTGGTCTGGACTTTCCTACCTCAGCTGACAACCTTACAAGGCCATACCTCCTAATTCATTTCAAAGAGTTCCACCAAATGAGGCCAAAATACTCAAACATATGAACCTCATAAGGGCTATTTTCATTCACATCACCACAGGTACACTCCTTTACAGATTTCACCACTGGAAACATAGAAAGCATTCAAGAAAAATTCCCCTTTGCTACTAATACATGTAGGAGGATGAATATACCATAACCATTTTAGTAGACTAAGTTTATAGATCCAAGTAGTGCTACTGTTTAACATAGTGCTACTAACATTACAAAAAACCAGACACATGACAGTGAAAAGAAAAAAAAAATACTGCCACCCATCAGGCTATGTTAGCAGTTCTAACATGAAAACAAAAAAGCTGTTTTATATACAGAAATGCAATCAGCAATATCTAGACTATAATTCTCCAGGACCCAAGCCAACCCAAAGAGGAGGAAAACAAGTAAGCAAAGGAGAATTCCAAAGAGGCAGAACGCTGCTGAGTTCCATGGACACAAAGAAGCATATCAGCCAGTGTACACCTTGCAATATGTGTACCTTGTTGGGGTCGTCACTTAACCAGACGAGAAGTGACGAGTGAGAAAAAGAATGACGTTGAAGGCAGTTGTGGTGGCACACAGCTGTAGTCTGATAATGTTGGATGCTGGGGCAGGGTAATCAAACGTCTGTTCAAAATAATAAAAATTAGAATTACGTTTACCTTTAGAAACATGCTTTTAATATAGTTCGTTATCTTAAGAAGTTATTGGGGCTGGAGTGATGGCTTAGTGGTTAAGAATGCTGGCTGCTCTTCCAGAAGACTCATTCAATTTCCAGCACCCACAAAGGCAGCTTACAAACATCTCTAACTCCATTCCAGAGGATCCAGTGCCCTCTTCTGGCCCCCTCAGGGAGCAGGCACAGAACATGTTACACAGACATACATGGAGGCAAAACATACACATACATAAAATAATAATAAAAAGATTACTAATTTTCAGTATGATAATGATCAAGTGGACAAATTTTAAAGTGTCCTTTTAATTGAAATATTAAAGGATGAAATGCCAAAATGTCTGGGATTTTTGTCAAATACTGAAAACATGGAAATGGATGAGTTATTGTTAAAACAAATTGACATAGCTAATAACCTTTAAGGCTGAGTGACAGGTAAACATTCCTTGTCCTGCTGTATGTCTTTGAAATTTTCATTTTTGTAAACAAGTTCATGTGGGCTGTCTCTGCCTTCTGTGCCAAGAATGGCTTCTAGTCCCATAAGGCAAAACAAGAAACTAGGAAAGGCTGTTGCAGATCAGGGGTGCTTGTAGCTTGGGGGTAAATCAATTAAGATGGTAAGAAATGGATGGATTTGAGATGTAGTTCTTAGGCAAAAATTGTCAAGGCCCTGGCAAGTGATTGGATACAGGTCATGAGACAGAAGGAGAAAGTCATGGATTTGACCAGTTTTGGGTTTGAACCAAGATTAGGACCAGATTAGGAACCAGGAATTTTGTTTTAAATATATTCAATTTGAGTTTCTGGGACTGCAGAGATAGCTTAGTGGTAGAACATTCACCCAGCATGTATGAGACTGTGGTTTCAACCCTGATAATGGCAAAGAATTTAGTAAAGAAATAAGTAAAGTTGAGCTTCCTATTTGGCACATAAGGAGATCTCAACAACAGCTAGACCCTGGGTCTTGGGTTTAGGGAGAATCGGGCATATGGTGATGATTTTGTCCTTTCCAGCATAAGGTTTATAGTTGATGCTCAAAGCCATGAGGATATATGATGTTGCCCAGGAAGAGTGCACAGATGCACTCCCAGCATTTTACCACTGAGGTTAGAGAAAACAAGAATCCAACGAGAAGATCAAGAAAGAAAATCAGAGAGGAACAGACTGGCTGCAGATGTGACAGCACTGATGTGGGAAGGATGTGTCCAGAGAGTAGCAACCTGTGCAGGAGGCTGTGGGGAGGCCAGAGGAGTTGACAACGAAACACCATTTGCTTTTAGAGATTACTGGTAACCTCCAAGAGAGAAATTTTTTAAATGACAGAGACTTAAGTAAATCAAAGCTAGGAAAATGAAAAGGCGTTTGAAGATAACTTTGAGAAGTATACTGCCTTAATAAGCTCAATTAGTAGTGAAACCTGTCCACCGTGGCCAGGTTCCTGTGGGCTGCCCTGCTGGAGGCTCTGGGACTTACTGGTGAGATGTAAGTGGAATGCAGTACATAATTTGGTTGGTCTATATTTAAAATTTCTAAGGAAACAAGTATTTGAAGACTATTTCCAGATTAAATCTCACACAGAGAACAAACAAACAGAAATCTTAAGTTGTTTTTTTTTTTTTTTTTTCCTGACTACAAACAAACCTGAGGGAAGATAGCACAACTGTGCTCACTGACGGCACTCATGGGCTGTCTCACACCCAGCCCACAACATTCCAATAACCTATAGTCATTTTCCAACAACATCCCTGCCATTATCAGTGGGAAATTCCAATCTGAGTTTTGCTACCTCGTTGCGGAATGTTTTGAAAAGTACCCCAGTGTCTGATGAGATCATTTGGAGACGAAATAGGTATCCCTGTCATTATCAAAGTCCTGAGAATCTTTTACTTACTCACTTGGACTCCAAGTCTCTTTAAACAACATCAGATTTTTCTCCCTCAAAAAGAAAACTGTTCGGTGGAGATTAGAAATTTGGAAACCCCAGGGAGATTTTTAAAAAGGAGAGCTTTAAGTCATCCTAGAAATACCTGCATATGTCAATGAAAAACAAAAATGTGGATTAAGTAGATGCGTAAAGACAGATGTAGTAAAATTTGGAGAATATGCTGGAATTAAATGAATTCCAAATGCCTGCCACTATTATTTCTGGAGACCTATAGGCTAAACCAGAATCATACCATTGCTCCTTTCGCTAGAATGCATTATAGCAATGGCTAAAAAGGAGCGCAGACAGATGTTGCTGGGGATGTAGATCAGTGAGAGAGAACTCACCAGGCATGTTCAGTGCTCTAGGTTCTGATCCCTAGCACCGTAACTAGATAAGAACGAAGAAGCAATCTCTATGACTTCCGTAACTAATGACAAAAGATGAAGTTAACCTGGCGTTCTACCACACTGAGATGAAGAAGGAGGGTGTGGAGCAAAAGAAAGCCACTTTTCCAGGCTTTGAGTCCACAGAATGTTCAGAAAAGACTGCAGTGGCGTGGCTACCTATGGGGACACACTGAGACTTGAGGAAGAGGCGCTTGCCTGCTCTCAGGGGCCTTAATTGGTTTGCACAGCTATTAAGAGATCAAAATTAGTTCTCTAATCCAACGCTCTCATATTGGAATACTCTGCCAATACCCTTCCCTGTGCCCCTGTATGTTTTGTTTTTGTAGTTTGGTTGTATTTTAAGCAAAGGTCTTTTTTTTATGTGGCTTCTGAACATCTTTATTAAGTCTTGTCATCACTGTAAAATCCCATCCAAACCGAATGTGTTGCTTCGCATCAGAATCCAACTTAAGGCTGGCAAGGAGGCTCATCTGTGAAAGGGAAACAACACCGAGGCTGATGACCCACGTTCAGTCCTCAGGACCACACGGTTGAAAGAGAACTGACTCCTTCAAGTTGTCCTTTGACTCGCCACATGTTTTTCATGTATGCACATGCCCCCTTGCCACACACACAAATAAAACAAGAAAACGAGACAAAATTGTTTTAAAAACTTACTTTAATTACAGCTTACAGTTTCGGTAAATGGGGTCTAATAATTGTAGCACTTTCCAATTCTTCCCCCTCTCTTCCAGCCATTTAGTCTTTCCTTCTCCCTCTGCTTTGAGCTTCATCTCCCAAGCACTGTTCCCATAACTTAATATGATTCAAGTCTAAATCATTTCATATACTTTAGCCCAGGTATTTTTTTTCTCTAAAGCATATAGCTTTGTATCATGTTACACTATGAGTTATATTTTAATGCATTGTGTTGAAGTATAATTCACATATCAAAAATATTACATTTTAATACATGACTAATACAAGATTAAAGGTAACCCAAAAGCACAGCCCTTACTTAGAAGAGGCAGACCTGAGTTTTATCTCCAACACTGGAGAAGAAAATAAAAGGGACGGAGGGGGTATGGAGAGGAGAGGTCATGGCTGCAGGGACTGTGGGACCCGGGAGAATGGGGCCAGTAAGTCAGGCAGACTAATGTCTCAGGCAATAGCCAACTTTAGTCAGCGCCTCAGACAACTCTGAGGGTTAAGAGCAGCCACATGAGTAAAGTTCTCATGAGTTCAAGCTGTATTCAATCAGAAGGACGAGGCATTCGGTGGCAAGAACAAGTCTTTCCATGGAGATGTCTAAAGGCTGCTTTAAATATTTAATTGAACAACAGCAGTAAGCAATGATGAGTAATCTGAAGTAAACCCACTCCTGTCTGCTACACCTGGGAGGAGCACAAAACAGTCCAAGAACAACTCCATGTTTTGAAGAAACCAAGGTCACAATACTCTTGTTTCCTCGGATTGTTCTTACAAGCACTCAGAATTCTCTCACATGACCCCATTCGTGGACTACGTTCTGACAAGGAGGGAGAGACAGAATGAACTTATACAGTTGTGTTGCTACGAATTTGCCTATCTGGGACATTTCATGTAAAGAGAAAAACATGTGTCTCTTTGAATCAGGCGTGTTCCACTTTACGTATTTTAGGGGCTCGCCCATGTTGTTGTATGAGGTATATTCATACCTCATTCCTTTTCCTTGCCATAATATTCTGTTTATGTCAAAATTTCTTTATCCAGCCTAGGCACATTTGAGTAACTCCTACTTGCTGACTATTCTAATAATGTTTCTGGAAATACACGTTAGCAAGTTTTCCTCTAGATGTATGTTTTTAATTCTCGTGCATGTGTGCGTGCACCTGAAAGTAGTATTGGCAATGGGGCCACTCTATGTTTCACATTTTGAAAAACAAACTGTTTTCTATAATGGCTGCCCCTTTTAAAATCCCCACCAGCAATGTATGTGTTTCAATTTCTTTGACATCCTTGTCAATATTTCTTTTTAAAATGCAGCCAAATGATTTTGATTTGCATTATTCTTAAGACTGATGATACTGAACATCATGCATTTATTGGCCATTTATGTCTTCTCTGGAGACATCTCTATTTAAACTTTTTTATTCTGGATGCTAGCAATAGAACCCAGGGCCTCAGGGAGCTACATCTCTAGCCCAAAATATTTTTAATTGGGTTGCTTTTAATTATTGCATTTAAGAGGTTTTGTTGGTGGTGGTGGTTTGGTTTGGTTGTGTTTTTGTATGTCCTGGAGATTGGACCTTTATCAGTTACAAACTTTTATTTTTTTTTCCCTCTTCCGTAGGTTGTCTTTCTCCTCTCTTCATAAATATATTTAAAGTATTACTGTGATAGTTAATCTTGCACGTCAACTCTAGGTGTTGAGAGACACCTAAAAGATTATTAATGCACAGCACAGCCTCTACGCCTGCCATGAGGGTGTTTCTAAAGAGGATTAGATCACAGGGTTCTGGCCTAATAAATGTTTAATCTACTGATTCATTCAAAATCTGAATATACTTTTGGGTGAAAAGAACTACAGAAGGTAGGCTAGTTTGGAGGAAATAAGTCACTGGGTTCATGACTTTAAAACATATTTCTGACTTTTGTTTCCTTCTATCATTTTCTCTCTACAGCTCTCTCTCTCTCTGCTTCTTGTCTGTCTTTAAGTGATCAGCCTCCTTCTCTTCCTGAATAAGTTTCTACTGCCATGATCTTCTGCCTTCCCATAGGCCCACAATCAGCAGTGCCTATCATCAGGAACTGGGACGTCTGAAACTGTGAGCCTAAGTAAGTCCCATAGTTCCTCCCACTGTTTTTACTTATTTATTTTTTTCTGCCAGATGTTTTGTCACGGGGTGACTTACATAGTTGCTACGCTTTTGTTCAACAGTTAATAAACTCTTGCCTAATGTAAGATCACACAGGGGTTTTCTCCTAATCACCTTATCGTTTTAGCTTTTATGTTGAGAATAGTGATCCATGTTGAATTACTTTTTTGTATAACGTAGAGGTCCCAATTTAATGTGTGTGTGTGTGTGTGTGTGTGTGTGTGTGTGTGTGTGTGTGTGT
>NW_026596040.1:6537314-6545861 GCF_907164565.1 Psammomys obesus
TGTGTGTGTGTGTGTGTGTGTGTGTGTGTGTGTGTGTGTGTGTGTGTTTGCATTGCTGGAGCTCAAACCCAGGGCCTTGCTCATGCTAGCCTGTGCTCTGTCATTGGGCTCCCAAACTTCATTTTTTAAAACATCCAGTCATTCTGGCACTATTTATTGGAAAGATTATTGTTTTCTCACACTGAATTGTTTTGGCACCCTTGTAAAAAACAATTGACCATAAGTGTGATTATTTATAGACTCTCAAATCTATTCCATATGTCTGTCTGCCTATCTCTGTGCCAGTACTTCATGGTCTTAATTCATCTACGGTATTTATGTTGTTGTTTTCTCTTTTCAAAACAGAGAGTGTTGTCTGACTTTGTTCGGTTTCAGGTTTGTGTTGGTTGTTCTAAGCCTCTTGTGTTTCAACATGAATTTTGGAATCAAGGTGTTGGTATGTAAGTAAGCCTGAAATAGTGTACTGAGTCAGCAATCTGGAGACACTGACATGTTAATATTAAGCCTGCTGATCCACAGGTGGGGAGGGTCTTCTCATTTTCTTGGGTCTTTGATTTCGTGAAACTCTTTTCAATGTACAAATTTTATACTTCTCTCATCAAATTTCTTTCTTTTTTAATTAATTTTTTATTTTTATATTAATTACAATTTATTAACTTTGTATCCCAGATGTAGACCCCCTCCTTCATTCCCTCCCTGTCCCACCCTCCCTCCCTCATCTCCTCCCTGGCCCTCTCTAAGTCCACTGATAGGGGAGGTCCTCCTCCCTTTCCATCTGACCCTAGCTTATCAGGTCTCATCAGGACTGGCTACAATGTCCTCCTCTGTGGCCTGGCAAGGCTGCTCCTCCCTCTGGGGGTGGGGGGTGAAAGAGCCAGCCACTGAGTTCATGTCAGAGACAGTCCCTGTTCCCCTTACTAGAGAACCTACTTGGATACTGAGCTGCCATGGACTACGTTCAAGCAGGGGTTCTAGGTTATATCCATGAATGGTCCTTGGTTGGAGAATCAGTCTCAGAAATGACCCCTGGGCCCAGATATATTTGGTCCTTGTGGAGCTCCTGTTCTCTGCAGGTCTTACTAACTCCCCTTCTTTCATATGATTCCCTGCACTCTGTACAAGGTTTGATCATGTGTCTCAGCATCTGCTTTGATACCCTACTGGGTAGAGTCTTTCAGAGGCCCTCTGTGGTAGGCTCCTGTCCTGTTACTTGTTTTCTCCTTCTTCCAATGTCCATCCCATTTGTCTTTCTAAGTGAGGACTGATCATCTTACCCTGGGTCCTCCTTCTTGTTTAGCTTCTTTAGGTGTACAGATTTTAATATGTTTATCCTATCTTATAGGTCTAGTATCCACTTGTAAGTGAGTATATACTGTGTGTGTCTTTCTGTTTCTGGGATACCTCACTCAGGAGGATCTTTCCTAGATCCCACCATTTGCCTGAAATTTTCATGATTTCCTTGTTTTTAATTGCTGAATAGCATTTCATTCCTCAACTGAGGGACATCTGGGTTGTTTCCAGGTTCTGGCTATTACTAATAAAGCTGCTATGAACATGGTTGAGCAAATGTTTTGTTGTGTACTTGAGCTTCTTTTTGGATATATACCCAGGAATGGTATAGCTGGATCTTGAGGAAGCACTATTCCTAACTGTCTGAGAAAGTGCCAGATTGATTTCCAAAGTGGTTGTACAAGTTTACATTCCCACCAGAAATAGAGGAGGGATCCCCCTTTTCCACAACCTATCCAGCATGTGTTGTCACTTGAGTTTTTGATCTTAGCCATTCTGATGGTTGTAAGGAGAAATCTCAGAGTTGTTCTGATTTGCATCTCCCTGATGGCTAAGGACATTGAGCATTTCTTTAAGTGTTTCTCTGCCATTCTATAATCAAATTTATTACTAAGTATTGTATTCTTTTCTTCCTTTTTCTTTATTTTTTCTCTTTGGTTTATGGAGACATGGCTCTCTGTGTAGCCCTAGCTGTACTGAACTCACTCCATAGACCAGGTGGGCCTGGAACTCAGTATATACCTCCTGCCTCTGCCTCTCCAGAGCTAGAATTAATGGGGTGTGCCACCACTGACTAGCTTTGCCTTTAAAACATTTACTCTTATGTAAATAGGCTTGCTTTTATCTAATTTTCAGATAATTCACCACCAAAATATAAAAAATGATAATTCACCACCAAAATATAAAAAATTAGCCAATTTGTAGTATGTTGATCTCCTGTCCTAAAATCTTTAAATTTTTTTCTAGTTCCTAGTTCTAGTTTTGAAGATATTTCTTAGAATTTTTAATATTCAAGATGATATATTCTGTAAAGAAAAATAGAGTTTTACTTCCTTACATGGATGTCTTCTGTTTCATTTTCTTACCTATATGTTCCAGCCAGCAACACAAATCTCATGTTGAAGTGAACAGAGCAGACATGCTTGCCTTGTTACTAATTTCAGGGAAAACATTCATTCATGCTCTGTATTCTTCCCTTCCTCCCTCCCTCCCTTCATTGGTTCCTTTCTGCCTGCCTGCTTATGTTTCATATTCTTATTGACCTTTAGGCTTTCATGATCCATAACAAGCCATGTTCTAAAATATTCAGTTTATTTCCTTAATTATGAGGAATGGAACTCCTTAAAAACACCACCAGTCTCCTCTGAGCCCTCCTATATGGAAGGCTACCATGGTGTGAACAATGGAGTCCTCTCAAAGCTCATGTTGAAACTTAATCCCTTATGCAATAGTGTTTAAAACTATGGTTTGGGAAGACTCTACACTCATAAACAAGATTATTGCCTATATAAGGGGGCTTGAAATCAAAGGGAACCCTTTTGCTCATCTGTTTTTCCATCAGGTGGATACAGCATTCTTCCTCTTGAGAGGACGTGGTCACATGACACAAATCCTACTGGCACCCTGATCTTGCACTTCCAAGTCTCCAGAACTCTGAGAGGTAAATTTCTATTCCTTATAAATGTCCCCAATCTGTAGCATACTATGACGGCAGTATATATGATGATAGCAGTATATCTGATGGCAGCACCTTTGGCTCAAGGGAAAGTTTGAAGAGACTTTTTGCATGGTAAATTGTTCATTGCAGGTGACAGATACCAGACAAACAACTTGAAGGAGGAAAGATTTCCTTTAGGTCATGGTTTCCACGGTTTAGTTCAAGTACAGTGGCTCCATTTATCTAGGCTCATGGTTAGGCAAGATACCATGGCAACAGAAAGCATGGCAGGGACTGCTGCTCATACCATTGCAACCAAGAAGCCAAGAGAAATAAAAGAAGAGTCCCAGGGCCAGATACTCTCTACAAAGGCATCCCCAGTGACCAACTTCCTCCAATCAGGACAGACAGACACAGACAGACATAGACAGACAGACACACACATACACATGAACATTCCTGTAACTTCCCAATCATGCTGTCATTAGTGGACCAATCTATATTTCTCGTGCATGACCTACCTTTCAATGACTGGATCTATACTATATAAGCATGGGGAGGTGTACTTAATAGCTAAATCATAATAGACTTTGTCCAAATTTTTTAAAACTATTTTTTGTTTATTTTATTTGTTTGTTTTTCCTCATTACCAAAACACTAAATCTTGCCCCCTACCCAGACAGCTTATTTGATATTATTTTTCACATTACTAGCACTGGAGGTGGTAGGGGTATTGTGGTTTGAATCTTACATGTATCATATAGACTCACGTCTTGATTGTGTCTTCCCCAGCAGGTGGCACTATTTGGCGAGAGCCTGGGGTCTTTAGGATGCAGCTAAGTCAGGCCAGTGAAGATTACAGCTCAGCTCTGACTCCTGCTTCCCTCTGCATCCTAGTCCACAATGATGCAAACAGCCTCTGCCACATTCTCCCACTGCCATGGTCTGAGCTGCCATACCATGACAGACCTGAGGCCAAAATAGTCCTCCGTTCTTTTAAGGTACTTCTGTAATGACACAAAAGTGATTAATACTGTAGCAGAACTATGTCACATGGCAATAAAAGCTAACCCTAACTCACAAAGAGGTATTACTTGTAGGAATTTGGAGATTAAAGAAGTCAGAAAAATAAACAAAAAAAAACAAGAAATGAATAACAAATTTGAACTACCTTCCTAATAAAGAAACATCTACCCCCCCCCCCTTTTTTTTCTGAGACACATTTTTCTGTGTAGTCTTGGCTGTTCTGGCTTTGAAGACCAGGCTGGCCTCGAACTCACAGAGATCCACCTGCCTCTGCCTACCTGGGATTACAGGTGTGCTCCACTGCACCTGGCTTATAAGGGAAACTTCTGGCCATTTCTTTAGATGGTTGAGACAACAGTATCAAATTAATGTTATTTTATATTATATCCATCTTTGTCTAAGAAACAGTTATTATTCACTATCTGTCACTCTATTCACTGTAGTCTCACTCTATGTCTAATATCTTGCTAGGCACGAGGTGTATAATGACAACTACAAAGAGGTGCACCATCACTTCGCGCAAATGAGCGTGTTGTCTTATATGCAAAGATGGCCCTGATCTGCACCCCCTGCAAATGCCCTTTGCCTAGAACTCAGACTCTGTGTTTGCTTCCCTAATTTCAGTGCATAACGTAAGTCAGAATACGGTACGGTTTGCCTCCTCCAGGAGTTGTTCATGCGTTTCCTTATGTATCTGCCACTACCACGAGGGTCTGGCTGATCTAGACTTCTGCTGCTGCAGTTGCTGCACTTCTCTCTGAGTTTATCCTCAGGTATGTGAGCTCGTCCACCCATGATAGCCAAGAATAATAGTCGCTGTGATAGTCTACAACCAGCCCAGATGGGCCACAGCAGCAAACACTACCTGTTGAATGTCACTCGGGTTTTTGCTGGTGTTTTCTTACAAAATCTTACTGTACCAACAGATACATCAGTTAACATCAGATATAGCAGTTAATCATAAAAGTAAACCTAAGATGACAATTAGTGTGTTCTCTGAAGATTGGTAATAGAGAAATAAGAAGATGAAGCAGAGAGTAACCTAGCTGGGTTAAGAACTCAAGGAATACCTTTTTTGGGGCAAAGGGTTGTTTGAGACAGGGTTTCTCTGTGTAGCCCTGGCTGTCCTGGAACTTGCTCTGTAGACTAGGCTGTCCCTGAACTCAGAGACTTGCCTGTCTCTACCTCCTGATGCTGGGATTAAAGGCATGCACCACCACGAGGCCTAAGATATAGACCTGTGGGCCTGGAGAGATGGTTCAGCAGTTAAGAGCACTGACTGCTCTTCTAGAGAGGATGCCCCCCCCCCCCCGCCCAACACACAAATTCCTATCACCTGTGTGATGGTTCATATTCATATGCAATTCTAGTCCCAGGGGCTCTGACACCTTCTTCTGGTCTCTGTGGGCACTGCATGCACAGAAGACATAGAAGCACACACATAAAGTTAAAACCTGAAAAATAAAATAAAATAAGAACAAGAAGGGTGTATGAACTTAGATCTAAAAGATGCAGGAGCTAAAGAGATGGCTCAAGGACAAGAGCACTTGCTGCTCTTTGGAAACTCAGGTTTGGTTCCCAGAACACACATGGGGTGGCTCACAGCTGCCAGTAACTCCAGCTTTAGGGGATGCAATGTTCTCTTCTGGCCTCCTTGAGTACCTGCATGCTTGTGCACTACGCTCTAAGTGAAGAACAGGATATGGGGCTGTTGAAGTCATATGAATACCAAATGTAAAGGTCCTAATACAAAGGTGTACAAATGCTGGGTCATTTACAAGCTGATGTGGCTGGAGCATGGACAGAAGGGGAATACTTCATGTGGGGAGGGGGGAATGGTACGCAGTAAGCAGAGTACACAGAGAGTCTCAGAGAGCACATCAAGGATCTGACACTCGTCCTAGAACTGTGAGAAACGTTGCTTTCAGATGGCTAGTAACCACAGTTCTTCTCACAAATAGGACCAACAGAGGGCAGAAGAGGGAAGATGGGGAGGAGGGGAGCTATGAGGGAGAATATGCTCAAAGCACATTATATACCCTCCTGGAAATGTCCTTCATAAAACAACAAAGATATACTTATTTTATTGTAAACTACACAGGAAATTTCTCATTAGACAACTTGAATTTTTCCCACGGTTTTCACATCCTCTAAAACAAGGTTAGCCAACCACTTATTCAATAAACTTTCCTTGAGAGGGTCCAGATTAGAATTAGTAAATGACTGGGAGTATTGAATGAGTGAATGAGCCTGGGACAAGCCATCTAGTAGGCCCTGGAGAGAAGCAGAGACAATACTCCCATTCTCGATCTGCTCACAGCCTCATAGGAGAGATTTCACTGCTATCACTTTAGTCATAAAAGAGAGGCCTCATTGTTAAACCTGATAGAGGCAAATAATGTGCTTTAAATAGCTTTAAAAACAAAGACAAGAAATCATCCAGTCAATAACTAGGCTAAGGAAATGAAAAGACAGTTCTCAAAAGATGAGGTACATACAGCCAATAAACATATGGGTAAATAGTTAACATCACGTGTTATCAGAGCAATGTAAATAAAACTACATTGGCATTCTATCTCATCCCAGCCAGCATGTCAGTCATTAACAATCCAATAGCAGCCAATTATGGCATGGATGCTTTTGAGGTCGAAGCCTGCCATATCAACCTAGTGAGTTTTAAGACAGTCAGGGCTATGTAGAGAGATCCTGTCTCAAAACAAAACAAAACAAAACAAAACAAAACAAAACAAAACAAAACAAAACAGCAGTAAGTGTTGGCAAGGGTGTGCACAAAAAGGACTATACATGCACTAGTCTAGACAGAATGAAAATCAATATAGCGTTTCCTCTAAAACAATGCTTCTCAACCATTGTTGAGAACCTTTGGGGGAGATCACATATTAGATATCTTGCATATCAGATATTTACATTTCTATTCATAACAGCAGCAATTTACAGTTACAAAACAGCAACAAAATAATTTTATAGTTGGGGGTCTGGTTGAACTGTATTAAGTGTCACAGCATTAGGAAAGTTGAGAACCACTGCTATAAAAGCTAAAAATGCATTCATCGTATGGCTCACCTAATCACTCTTGAGCTTTTACGCAAAGGCCTCCATGCCAAGCACAGAGTTAGTGTCCAGCAGAGCTTACTGCAGCACTACTCATCAGAGCTAAGTCATGGAGAACCAACTGCTGTTCATCCACAGACAGATGGATAATGAAGATGCAACAGGTACCTTGTGATTGTCACTCAGATGGGAGAGTGAGAGCCCAGCATGCATGAGTCTTGGGTTCCATCCCCTGAACACTGTAAAACCTGTCATGGCATGCACTTTTAATCCCAACACTCAGGACATAGAAGCAGAAGAAAAGTTTAATGTCACCTTTGACTATATAGCTTGTTCAAGTTCAGCCTAGGCCTTATAAGACCCTGCCTGAAAATGCAAATGTGGTCTATGCACAGTGCAGTGATTTCAGTTATGTTTACAGAAAAATGGATGCAACGGAACGTGATCACATTAAGCAAATTAAATCAATGTCAGGAAATCAGGGATCATGTTTTTCTCTAATTTGTGGATTTTAACTTTTATAGAGACATGTAAAATCATGCATGTATATTGACATCAAAGTAGAGACAAAACTGTTGAAGAGAACCAAGAAGAAAAGGAGGCAGGAGAAGAAAAATTAGGGAGGAGGTAGTTATGGGGGCTCATATACTCAAAGTAAATTACATATTTGCATGAAAATGTCCTTATAGAACCCAATACCATGCACAATCAAAATATATCAATTAAAGTATTCTGGTTTTGTGCTTTTTTCCAAGGCAGACTCTCACTAAGTGTCCCTGGCTGTCCTGGAACTAACCAAGGAGACTAGGCTGGCCTCAATCCACAATGTTCCGCCTGCCTCTGCCTCCCAAGTTCTGGGATAAAAAGCGTATACCAATATGCCTGGCTTAAGTATTCTTTTAAAGAAAAAGAGTAGCAGTGGGACTTGCATCTGCTCACTTTTGGCTCCGCTGGCTCAAAGCTTACCTCTGAGAAGTCTGTCCAAAGTTCTATGACTGGTTATTGTGGTTTTCCAAGAGTTTTGCTTATTTTCCTGAATTGTCCTTGTTTTGGTTTGCTTTTGTCAACTTAGCACAAACCTAGACATATCTAGAAGAGGGACTCTCAGTCAGGGAATTGGCTTGTAGGCAAATTTGTGGGGCATTTTCTTGATTAATGATTGAATATCATTGTGGGTGGTGGCAGTCTGGGAAGGTGGTCCTGGTTGTATGAACAAGCCTTGAGAAGGAGTCGGTAAGCAGCACTGCTCCACAGCTTCTGCTTCAGTTCCTGCCTTGAGTTCCTGCCCTGAGTTCCCTTCATGATGGCCTGTGAGCTGTAAGATGGATTCCTTTCATGCCCAAGTTGCTTTTGGTCATGGTGTTTTGTTACAGAAAAAAAAAAAAAAAAAAAAAAAAAAAAAAAATTAGGGGATAAAAAAAAAAAAAAAATATTTTTTAATGAAAAATATTTTTGTGTATTGACATAAAGAAGAGATCAGTGTATAAGAAATAAAACTGGCT
>NW_026596040.1:6545961-6577804 GCF_907164565.1 Psammomys obesus
ACCATGACCAAAAACATTTTGGGCATGGTGTTTTTTTAAAAAAAAAAAAAAAAAAAAAAAAAAAAAAAACAGTTAGTGGAGTTAATCAGACAATGAATGTGTTTTATTAGGAGATAGTTCCTTGTGTATTGACATCAAGCAGAGCTCATTGTATAAGAAGTAAATCTGGCTGGGCGTGGTCACACATCTGTAATCCCAGCACTCAGGAAGGGAGAGTCAGGCAGGTCTCTGTGAGCTTGAGGCCAGCCTGGTCTACACAGTGAGTCCAGGACAGCCCAGGATACACAGACAAACCCTGTCTTGAAAAACCAAACCAAACACACACACACACACACACACACACACACACACACACACACACACACACACACTATAAATTCTTGGTATTTGTATTCTATGCAAATAAAATTTGAGATCTTTATTATTGATCAGAGAGCTTTTAAAATTCTATGACACTAAACACAAATCTACAACCTACTTCTGGCTCAAGAGTTCTTTTATCCTGTCATTCTTGCTGGGAAACGTCCACGGACGCTTTTATGATAAGGTCTTGGATACCCTTCATGTACTGAACACAGTTGTGGATCAAGTGTTTGACAAATTATAGATATTAAACTAATACATAGTAGACTGTTATGTTGAATAGAATGAATACAAAGTATTAATACATTTTAATAGTTTGATTTCAGCTTAGATTTCACTGCATACATTAGATTTAAAATGTTTTTATTATGTCCTATAACAAATCTATAGTGCCAAATGCTTTTCATTCACTTTTTTTGAACAGGTGGCAGGAAAAACATGGAGTGTTTGTATTATCTCTTCTCATAAAATGCTCAGGATAGTGCAGAAGAAGAAAGTAAAGAAGAAAAAGGAGAAGGAAGAAGAGGAAAAGGAAACCCATAAGAGATTTTTGCTGTGTTAAGTAGTAAAAGCTACTTAATATTAGTCAAACTCACAATAAAAAAAGCTATAAACATAGCTTGATAATGTGAATCCACAAATAATAGGCAGTAAGAAAAAGAGGGAAATGAGTTTGCAAGCCTCATCTGCTAGCAAAGACAACAACAGAATTGAAATCTCAAAAGGGTTGACTATTTACCTACAGGTCATTTCTATTTCTGTCATGAGTAACTAAGTTCTAAGAATGAAAGAAACTGCATTTCACATGGCCCACATGAGCCCAGGCACATCTAATCTTCCATCTCCACTTTTAATTTATATCTGCAAAGTGAATGAATGGGCAACCATGGGGATATAAAAGCTAGGGTCAAATAAACATAATGTATGATTCTATTACACCTGATGCCCAGCTCTGAACAAATAAACTCCATTATGTGCTGGCTCTGTATCAAGAGAGTATGACAAACTATTCTTCCCCTAGCAGACAAACACACAAAATATGTTTGCTACATTCAACAAGATGCACTGAGCTGATTGTGTGTGTTTGCTCACATGAATGCTTTCATTTCATTTAATATCATTCATTCCATTTTAATTTGAGCAAAGCAAAATGGAAACAACACCAGAGCAGATGCGAAAGTATGGTGAAAATATCTCTTGGACAAAGCTATGTAAATGAAGGCAACAGTCTATGCGGTCTTCCTGATTCCTCCTAGTATTCAAATTAGATTCACTTCACTGTCTTCATCAGATCTCACAAAAGTAGGTACTAACCAAAATAAAATAAAATAAAATAAAATAAAATAAAATAAAATAAAATAAATGAGGTGAGGGTTTTCCTTAAAGCAGAATACTAGGTTTTGAAAGAAATACTCAGATTTAATGAAGGAACACAATTAAACGCACAATTCAAGATAAGGATTAGCTGAATGCTGGAACTCAGATGCCTGGCATACTTTAGCATATGAATTAAATTTTCCTTAGCCAACACACTTAAAAAGGGTTCTACTCGAATGTCCCTTCAGGGAACAGGCATGCGTGGAACGAATAGACTTGTTGGACCATGCGGACTTAGTTTGCCATTTCTGAGTTCATTGGAAAAGTGTGTTTTATTGCACCATATTAAAATGGATGCTGGCAGATTTATTTCACACTTAACGGGCATGTCTGTCTAATCAAATATGCCATCACTCACACATGCAGGTGTACCAGCAGTTTTTTTCATGACTGATGGTACAAAAAACAGAGGATGTTTATGGGTAGATGTTGAGGCTGCATTGCAAACAAGGCACACGCATGGGGTAAGGAGAGGGACAGAGCTGTCCCATGCTCAGCGGGATTGCCCGCACACTCACAGCTCAATAACACAATGTTTTCCATAAAGCCTTCACCCCTCAAGGTGAATTTAAAAATGGGATTGTAGCATACAGCCATGAAAACTGTAAACACAGTCCACATGTGTTCAACAATGCCAACGTGGGAGCTAATGAAGATACAAAATCAGCAAAGGTACATCGTTCAGAATGCCTTGTGAGACCACAGCTATTCTCTGACTATCAAAAGGAGAATGGCAATCAGGATATAATTACAGCCTTCATACTTAGAGTCTTAAAAACTGAAGATTTCACACAATTTACATATCATAAGACGCCTAGGAAAGCTGAAGAGCTTTATGAATCGTAAGGAGAATGAGCAGCAAATCAATTATAACGAGGTGAAGGTCAGATGATTTCAATTATTGATATTTCACTGTAGGAGTTAGCTATATTTGAGCAAGTCTTGAAGGGTTTGGAAGCTCCAGGGAGCCACAGTTTAAGCACAGCCATTTTTAGAGTGCCATACTGCACACTTTCCACACAGGAATCACCGAGTCTCATTTTCAGAAGAAGATAAGTAAATCCCAGAGAGGTGAGACATTTCCTTGACATCAGAAAGCTAACAAACGCCTAACAAAGATGCAAATTCCATGTCTGACTAAGCCCAAAGCCTGTTCTCAGCCATGAAGCTGTTTCCTAAGGCAATCGTTTGTGTATTGATACTTGAAAATACCTATTTAAGAAGAAAAAAAACCACACAATCATATGTGTGTACATCTCTGTATGTGTTCATGTGTGTGTGCACATGTGTACACCTCTCGTGTCTTCTTTGACCTTGTTTTTAAACTTCATATGCTTATCTGTTATCATGTGTGTCGTGTGTGTGATGTGAGGGGGGAACCTGGCCCTGCAGTGTGGAAGGGACCAATCGGAGGAGTCAGTTCTGTCTTCTACCTGAGGATCTTCTGAGGATCAAACTCAAGTCGCCAAACTTGCATGGCAATCAGCTTCGGCTCCTGAGCCATCTCGTCAGTATTCTGCCTTATTTTCATTTTGGTTTAAGGTCTCTCCCTGAATCCAGAGTTCATTAGCCTGGCTGGACTGCCTGGCTATGATCTCCAGAGATCATCCCGTCTCTGTCGCTGACTCCCCCAGCGGCAGGATCACAGATGTGCACCATATCACTAGGCTTCTCTTTTCATGGGTGCTAGGGACCCAAACTGGGGTCTGTACACTTACGAGGCAGGCATTTTACCAGCTTAGCAGTCTGCCCCGTCCTGATATAATGCTGTCATTAACGGAAAGTTGTTATAGTTGTTTGTTTTTAAACGAAGTCCCACAAGCCTGCTACACAATCATGATGCCCCATCTAGGATTACAAGTGTACAATGTCGTGTCTGACCTGCCTTTCCTTAGAAAGGCTCTGAGAGTTGGGGAAGTATTAGACAATCTTTGCATTAAAAGGTCCAAGAGTCATTTCTTTCAGCATAATTTCATTATGGGCTTCTTTTGACTTCTAGAAAAAGTATGCTTTAATTTCCAAAGGCACAGTCATTAAAATACCAAGACCAGCACCACAAAACCCTAGAAAAACCAACTGCATGTGTCAAACTTGCAGGACACATACGTATATACATACATACTTGTTGTTTTTAAAAACTCAACTATAGTAGCAGACAGAAAAATAGATTATAAGTGAGAAATGCGCTGTAAGTGAAAGAAGTGCAATTAGTCACATCAAGAAACATTTTTCAAATGGTGGTGAAATTATGTACCATCCTGCTTGAGAGAACACACCCGACTAGCTGAGAGAGACACACACACACACACACACACACAAACAAACAAAAAACTCTTCCAAGTCACTCTGGGTGGAGCAGATTTTAACTGGCATAGCAGTCTGACTACCTATAAGCTCTTGAGTCCTTCAGAATATTTACATTTCTGAGGAAACATGTGTTTATTTTAGAATGAGGGAAGCATAGTGCTTAGACTTTAAATTTTTTCAGGAGCCAGAACCTGGTTTAATTATCACCAGAGTTCCCTGGCCAATATAAACACAGTTGAGTGAAAAAAACACAGTGGATAAATCCACGTGTACATGATATCATTTTTTAAAATAAATTAGTTGCCCTCAAATATAATTTGGGCAGATGTTGGCAGGGGGGACAGAGTTAATGTGAACACCTTTCTCAGAGTAATGCTACTGATAGTCTCTCAAGTCCTTCAAGTCTACTGCCCACACTTTCCTCACTGACACAGTGTATGTACACAGCTTTAGAGGAGTTAACGCTTCCAAAGCTCCATCTTTACCACAAAGCAAGCACAGAAGCACAGAATGAGACTCATCAGGCTCTCATGCACAGTCATTTTGTTCCGAGTTAGAGAAAGCTCCCACAGCTACAGAATGCAAACACGGGAGCAATGAGCCATTTCAATGCTGTCTGCTCAGATTTGTAAAAACAGAACACCCCCTTGTTTGAAATCTAGAAACAAGACTCAAAAAAAAAAATGTATTTTCTATAGAACAGTTTAAAAGTTTTTTTTTCTTTCTTTCAAATAAGAAAATGATTTTAAAAAAACAGAGGAAAGTTTTATTCTCTGAATCATAGCATTTTAAAAAGTTTGATCCTGATTTCCTCATGTTGATTTTGGGGCCTGAAGTTCTTTGCTAGTTTAAGGGAGTGGGTGGGGGAGCTGTTTGGAAGGAGGAACTTCTGCATTCTGAAGAACTCCAACACAAGCAAGGAAGGTAGGAGGACCCGGAAGGATAGGGACCAGGTATAGTCCATATATAAAACACACAGAAGCACCCTCTCAGAAACACACTCATTTAAGATGCCATCATTTAATCTGAACATGGCCCTGGAAAGAAAAATGCTCCTTTTGTTCCTGGAGGTCAAACAGCATCCTTAAAAGCAAAGCCCTGGGACCCACCCTTAGATGAAGAGCTACAGCCACTTAAAAGCTGTTGAGAGAGAAAGAATTAGTCCTCCAGAGAGATGAGTCCTTAAGTGGTTATACAACCCAAGTCGTGAGTCCTAAAACATACATATGAAAACATAAATGCAAGCAACGCTAATGGACTCAATATTTATTAACATATATGTGTGACAATAATAAAGACTAAGAGGCTATGGTTTTGAAAGGGAGGATGGGAGAGGTTGTACTGGGGTGGGGGGATGGGGAAAAAATGATGTGATTATATTTTAGTTCAATTAAATTTTTTAAAAAAGGTGAAGCCATGATTTAAACACAAATGAGCACCATGCCTGTGAATCATCAGAGAGCTAGTTTTGGGATGATTCTAATATTTGTAATTCTAACAAGTTCCCAGGTGGTATGGGTGCTACTGATTTTTGGACCACACTAAATAAAAGTCTGTTTTTGCCTTTTGTTTTACCACTTAGAAGGAAAAAAGATACCTATATGTAATATGGAATCATTACACTGTGATCTCAAATTGTTCCTGCCTACTGAATATCTAACATGAATGTGATGAAGTTTATTTTAATGACTTCTGAATTTTAACTTTTTTATAAATTTATTGAAAGACAAAGTCATATAAAATTACTAAATAGAAAATTCTTTGTAAGACAACTATGAATACCTTCCTTTAAAAATGAGTCAAGAATTTGTGAGAAAACAAAACTTGGATGATTTACAGCTGAAATAGATGCAAGCATTTCAGTAAATAAAGAGAGAATCTATTCCCCTCCCTCCAATTCAATTATTCAGTTGAAGTTTGCTGGATAAAATCAACATTAACCAGAATCATTCATTCTGTTCTGTTTCCCTAATTCTTAGGTTAAACAATTGGATGACTTAGAAGATAATGTTTCTTATTCACTCCATAAATATTAATTGAGCATCAATTAATATCATAAGACATTAGTTGGGTACAGACGATAGAGAGAAGATGAGTTAGAGGGACAAATAATAAGTAAAAACACAATTGTTAATAGTTTGCTAAACATTTCCAAATAGTTTTTACTTATGTATGATGGAGTTATAGAAGACAAAGACCCACGAGTCTCAAGTGATAGCTCAGTGGTTAAGCACTGATGCAGATTTGATTCCCAACAGCCACCTTGGGGAGGGAGGGCTCACAACTATCAGCAACTCCAATTCCAGGGAATCAGGGGCCATCTTCTGGGCTCTGTGGGTACCAGTCAAGCAAGTTGTTCCCCAGAGACATATGCAGGCAAATCACCCATACACACCATACACATCGAATTAAATACAGAAATAAATAAACGCAGACCACGCACTGCTGAGACAGTCTCCTCAGTGAGTGAAGGAATGCAAAGAGAGAACAGATGGAATCCAGCAACTACGCCAGTCACATTTCATAGCCTGGATCTCTAGCTCTTTGTCCCTCTACATCATTCCTTCTTTATTTAATATCCAGGGTCAGTTCAGCAGGCCAGCTCAGTCCTACTCTCCTTATCTTACTTTCCCTCTCTCTCCTTACTCCTTCCCTTTTCTTTCTCTTCCCAAAGAAAATAGACTAGCCTTGTTTGCTGGTTCTGTTCTTCATTATCTCTTTTAAAAAATTGAAAATAGATTTTTGCACACAATATATTTTGATTAGTTTCCCCTTCCCCATCTCCTCCCTACTCACTCAAATCCACACTCTTTCTCTCTCTCATTAGAATACAAATAAACATCTAAAATAAATAAAATAAAATAACAAATGAGATAAAATAGTAGCAAACAATCTGGAATAGGATGAAACAAACTATTGAGAAAAAAAGAGCCAAAGAAAAAGAGCAAGAAGCACATATAGACACAGAAATACCATAACAACATACTTTGGAGAACATAATATGTACACAACAGATCTGTAGGGAAAAGAAAAGAAAAATAATAATACCCAGGCAAAGCATTATGAAACAAGTAACCTCCAACAATGCCACTGAGTCCACTTTGTGTTAGAGATTTACTGATGGCCTGTCCTTGAGAGTGATTTGTATACCCAGTGAGACTCCATTGGGAAAACTAAGTTTTCATTTGCTGTCAGTTATCAATTGGAGATAGCATCTGGGTTAGGGATGGGAGCTTGTGTCTGCTTCTCTTCTTGGTGCTGGAAGCCCGTGTGGCATAGACCCAGGCAGGCCCCTGTGCTTGCTGCCTGTGAGTTCGTTACACACGTAAATTCCTGCTGGGTTTGGAAGGCCCTGGTTCCTGTATGTCCTTCATATCATATGGCTATTACTATCTTTCTGCCTCCTGTTCTGCAGAGTTCCCTGAACTCTGAGTGTGTGTGTGTGTGTGTGTGTGTGTGTGTGTGTGTGTGTGTGTGTTGGGGTGGGGGATTTGATGGAGACATCCAATTTAGGATTGAGGGTTTTATGGATCTCAGGGTTGCTTTTCACCTTTTTCCTCTCGTAGCATGCAGAGTACTTTCCAGTACAATGAACACTAGGGGCGAAGGTTCTAGCTAGGCAACAGCTCAACTTCTCTGTGTTCAGTGAGTTGCATGGGTGTTGTCTTCAGCAACAGGGATTTATCATCAGTTTGTGAGGTCCCCTGGGAATGGTGCCAGAGAGGTAGAGGAGGCCCTTGAAATTAGACTGTGACAGGGCTGGGCATAAGACTGGGGAATTGGAACTGGAGGACAGGAAGGAAAGTGACAATGGCCTGCCTCCTGTTCTGCGTTATCTGATGGCGATTTTTGGTTTTTTGAGACAAGGTCTCACAGTGTAGCTCCAGCTGTCATGTAAATCAGGCTGGCCTAGAGATCACAGAGATTTGTCTGCCTCTGCCCCCTAAGTTCTGGGATTCATCTTTATGGGATTTGTCTTTGTTTTCAATCTACCTTTAGCAGAAACTCTGTCACCTCACCCCAGATACTTTCTCCATACAGTTACCTTATCTACTTACCTTCCCCAAAATGCATTCTAGGACCCCAACATTAATTGTTAGTGTTACTCTGGTTTTTTTTCTTCTTTTTCTTTTCTACCAATACTCACAATAATATATTAGTATACCCAGTATTGTAAGTGGCCCTCTGTCACCTCCAATAATTGGTGCTTAAGGGTACATGTTTTGTAATTGCCTAATACTCTACTTTCATGGTGGGTCTTCCCCTGAATAGTGGCTATTGTTGAAAAAAGCATTCTCCCCTCAAGGAGAACTGGCATACAGCCTGGTCCTGTGAACAGCAGTCCAACAGTAAAAAATAGACACCTCCACCCCATTACAATTTAGACCCTATTGAGTGCTGCAAACAGGTTCAATGAAAGAAATGAAATAAACAAACAAAAAATGGAGCCAGTAATTCAACTCCACATGTAAAGTGCCAGCACAAAGCACAAGTAACACACACACACACACACACACACACACACACACACACACAACCTGTCTCCTTGAAAAAAATTACCAATCTCACAGCAATGGCCTCCACTGAGACTCACTTAAATGACATTTCAGACAAAGAATATAAAAGAATGATTAAAATGATGTTCCAAGAAATCAAAGAGGACCCAAACTGCAGAATAAATACCGGAACACATGCAAAGAGGCAGCTGAATGAAATAAGCAAGTCAATACAGGATACAAAAATAGAATTCAATAAAAAAATAGAAATGCTAAAAAAAATCAAATTGAAATGCTGGAAATAAAAATTTCAATAAGAAAAAAAAAGGCTCAGTGGGAAGTCTCACGAATAGAATGGATCACAGGAAGGGCAGAATGCCAAGTCTACAGACTAGAAGCACCCTGTCTACATTTAGTAAAAAGTCTGTCATCATTTTCCCCATAGGTTTTTTTTTCTTTTAAGTACATAGGAGAAATGGAAAGAGGGATCGGTGGTTAAGAACACTGGATGCTCTTCTAGAGGACGTGGGTTCAACTCCCAGCATTCACATGGTGGCTCACAACCCTCTGTAACTCCAGTCCCAGGGGATCTGATGCCCTTTTCTGGTTTCTGTGGTCACCAGGCATGGAAAACTCAGACTGACCTCCCAAGTGCTAGTGTCAAACAAACAAACAAAATTTTATCTTTTTATACTTTGATAACACGTCACATGTATATAATGTATCTCAATCATATCCAATCCAAATGATCTCTCCAACTCTCCTCCCCTAGAATCCCCTCCATCTTTATACCTACTGGTTTTTTTTTTAGAGCCCACTGAGTCCGATTAGTGTTACTTACATGGGCATGAAATGAATAACTTTTTAAAAAATAATACAGGTGGAACATGAAAGATTATTAGGAAATGGGGAAAAAACAAACCTATGATTTATGGGCATAGACAAAGAAGACTTTCTATACCAATGGCTTAAAAGTGTATTTAAAAATATAAGGAATAAAATTTCCAAGTGCAGGGAAAGAGATACCTCTTTAAGGACAAGAAGCATAAAGAACACCAAATAGGCAGGACCAGAAAAAAAAAAAAAAAGTCCTGTTATAGATAAAACATTGAATATACAGAAAAATAAACTGTATCAAAAGAGAAACATTAAGTCACTTATAAAGATAATCCTAACAGAATAAAAGTTGATTTCTTATCAGAAATTTTAAAAGCAAGTGAATCTTGGAATTATGCAGCATGAGTTTTGAAAGGCCACAGCTGTTAACCCAGACTATCAAACCCAGCACTGAAAGTAAAATAAAAACTTTCTGTGATTAAAGCAGGCTACAGGAATGTATGGATGTTGATTCAGCTCTATAGTGGACTACTCAAAATAAAGAGAATGACGAACATAACCAAGAGACTATGGAGGAATAATAATAGAACACCAGCTGAGTAAAGGGAATTAAGAAAACACCAAACACTACAAAAGAGTGGGAGTCAATACACCTCTGCCAGTAACTGTTTACCAACAGAAAGGTGCAGACTAATGGATTAAAAGGGGGAGGGGGTCCTATGTGCTGCCTCAGGAAACACAACTCACCATCAATGGTCAATACTACTTAAAGTGAAGGATGGAAAACTGTATTTTAACAGGATAGAACTAGGAAGTTAGCATGTGTTCCTAGTCTGCTGTCTGATAAAATTTATTTTGAGCAAAAACTAGTCACAAGAGAAAAATAAGGTTATTTCATACCAGTTAAGAGAACAATCCATCAGGAGGACAATTCTAAACACATACACAGCGAACACAGTTACACCCAACTGAGGAAAAACATGCTACCGTACAGTTATAGATGAAATCCAACACAGTAACAGTGACTTTAGTACCCTGCTGTCATCCTGACAAGAGGACAGAGCTAATTCGAGCTCACTGACAGTATAGAACAAACTGACAGATGCTGAGCAGTATTCTTACCACAGTGCTCCTCTTTGCCGAGATTTTAGCAGAAGACAGTGGGAGCCTCGCTGTTACAAGCCTCACTGGGCTTCAGTGTGTGGGAGGAACATGGATGTGCGTGTGCGTGTGCGTGTGCGTGTGTGCGTCTGTGTATGTGGCCCTACCATCTAATCTTCAGATGCTCAGAAGGTCACAGAACGGTGTCCTGAAAAGCTTGGAAGCATTGAGAATCACACAAATATGTAACTACTTTTGGCATTAGTAATGCTATTCTCTAGAGTCAGGCCTGACATGGCTTCTGGAGTGTCAGGTGGAAGGAACAGAGCTGCAAGCAGTTCTCCTGACCTCTGTACGCCCCGGAGCCCTTCCCAAGGCGACTTCGAAATTCACCAGACCCAGTTCCAAACGCTGATGGGAGTCATCCGTTTGCAAAGCCTAAAGTGCTGATTTGAAACAAGCACACATTTATAGTACAAATATTTAGTTTTTGGTGTACATGTGATCTATAAAAACACAAACTTCAACTTTTAATGATGCAGATACTGCACAATGTGAACTCGCTCATTTATTGGGCATATACTATACATTGCAGAGAAATTCAGAAATTCAAATGCACAAAAGACATGAAACTAACAACTACCAATGGCCTCAATTTCTTTGGGGAAGGAGGAGGGCATTTCCTTGTTGATGAGTATCCTCCCAGGATTCCTATGTCTGAGGTAGTGTGTGTTGATAAAACAGAGCCTTTACATTTTTTTTATTATAAAAATCATAGCTACTGATGTTAGTTAATTTAAATATATAGAAAATATACAGAACAAAATAGATGGCAGCCATAATACTTACCTCTATCTTTTTCTGAGACTGGAAAGGCAGCTGGCAATCCATTCGAGCCTGCAGCTATCACTCTGAACTGCCACATTAGAAATACTCTTTTCCTTGAGTTCAGCCTACCTCCTCACTTCATTAGAGCAGAGGACTGCTCGCTCTGTAGAAGACTACTGACTTTCTATAGAGCTGAGGACGGTAGCTGAGACTCCAGGCTCCTGGGCACTGTTTTCAGATCTCACAATGAAAAAAAAAAAAAATAGAGGAGCAAGAAAAGAGAGGTGTTTTGTGATTACAATGAGAGAAAGTTTTTAGTGTTTCTTCCATTAAAAACCCTTACAGACAACTGCTGTTTGCAATTGGTATAGCAAATTTAAGAGCAATAGGAGGTAATTCATACAATACGAATGTGCGAGTCAAATTTACAAATTCAGAACAAGATCTGGCTGGATAAGTGAATTAAATTCTGCTTATTCTTATCACCCAAGTCCCTCTTTCTACTAACCTAGACCTGACTTGGAAATAATGATGCTTCTCCTGAACACCAGACACTCTTACTTTCATAAGGCTCCCAGACTTTTCTAAGATTTCAGCTGCCTTTAGACAACCGATCAGAATCTATAAGTGATGCCAGCCCAGAAAATAAACGAACAACAAGTCTTATGCATAATTTGAATATCTTAAATGAACAATTGAAAATCATTTGCTTAATGGAAAGCACTATAACATATGACAGTATTCCAATCCATTCCAATCTGAGGGAGAGCCCTTTAAGAATGTAAGCCCAAATTTTGCTTACAAAAGAATCATTCCACAGTTGAATTTCACAAGAATTTTGAAATATTATTCCCTAGCCAACACTGATAGTATGTTACTCTTCTGATACTACACTTATCTTTTAGATTCTTTGGAAAATATTTTTGGCCAACAAAGTCTAACAAAGGCATAGCTTTAATGAACCTGAATTCTGAAAAATCTGCAAGCAAGGAATTGGGCTCATGTTATTAAAAGGTAGCCTGAGCTGGGCATGGTGGCACATCTTTAATTCCACCTCTTTAGAGCAAAGGAAGGCTGATTTCTTTGAGGCCTGTCAGGTTTACTTATTGAGTTCCAGGCCATCCAGGGATGCATAGTGAGAGCCTGTCTCAAAACAAACAAACAAACAAAACAAAACAACCACCACCATCAAAACAAAAAACCTGAAATGCCACATGAGCTGGCAAGTGGTATGAAGGGTCAAAAACAAATACACAAGTTAAACTTTCATTTACACATTATTTGTTTTGTCTAGATTGATATAATAAGTATAAAGATGTGACTGAATACAGATACAGGTTATTTCTGGTTCTCGAGTAAAAGAAAATTTAATGTAGCTCATAGAAATGACTTTGTGTTGTTAGCGTGAAGTTGTGGTACTTTGTCAATTTGTGCCATTGTAATAAAATTCCGGTTCAATCCTGCCAGTTGGGTGAGCACAGAATACATCTGGCTCTACAGCCTGGCCTCCAGTGTGCATGGGGCATGTCTAGTCTGCTGTCTCAGTGGGAACTGTAGGCCTGTGGCAGGCCAGCTCTGCACATCATCTCAGGAGTGTCGGTGCACCCACAAGACCCCGGCACAGCCTGTCATCTCAGGGAGGATTGATTGCTGGAGGTGATGACTGCACGTTGACCAAGGCTCTGGCCCCTCTGAGCACCACAGGGACGCTCACCTGCCACACGCCCTGCAGCTGAGGTGATTCCAGGTGCCCTCCCAATCTGCAGGTCAGTGCTATGTCCACAACGAACAACCTGCAGAAGCAGCACCAGGAATTTCAGAGAGAATAATAGGGATGGTGAAAAGCAAACTGGGGGAGGACTAGGATTTGAGCCTGATGCCCCAACTCCCAGTGTAGCAGGGAGAATGGGCATCACCTGAAGAACCTGGCCCTTCTTGGACACTACAGACACTCAGTTTGAAAGAGCAGGGCAGGCTAAAGTAAATGAATAAAACTTAGGGAACCGAGTGAAGTCAGCAGGCTAGCTCCAGATGTGCTAGTCAAACTGGAACAACACAAGTGGCCTGAACAACTGAGGCAACATCACTCCTCTAAACGTTCTTTGTCCAACAATAACGGCCTCCAATGAGGTAAACTATATGAAACCCCAAGAAAAACATTCAAAAGACTGATTATCAATGTGTTTAAAGCAACAAAAAGGAATATGGTTGTGAACAAATCCCAAGAGAATACAAATGACATAATATGGTTCATGTAATATATATATATATATATATATATATATATATATATATATAAAGAATTCAATAAAGAGATAAAAAAGATCAAGGCAAAGCCAAAGTGAATTATTGGGAATAAAAAAAGAAAGAAAGCCAAATCATAACTCTGCGGAAAGTCTCAGAATAGAACAGATCAAGAACCTAGGCTGGCCTCTAACTTGTGACCTTCCTGCCTCCACGTCCTTCAACAGATCCTATCAGCATATGCCACCATTGGTCTTCATGTGGATCCCCCAACAACTGGGTCAAGGCCCTATCTGACTCTGTTGCCTCCCTTGGATCCTGTTCCCCTAACTGGGCTGTCTTGTTGGCCTCCGTTGGAGAGGACACACCTAGTTCTGCAGTGACTTAATGTGCCAGGGCAGGATGATGGAGAGGGAGTTGCAAAGGACAGGGACTGGGAGGAAAGGAAGGGTGAATTCCGGATGTAAAGTGAATAAATAAATAAACTTAGGAAAAGAATAGATCAAGGAGGGTACATAATATCTGAATTTGAAGACAAAGAAGAGGAAGTAAAACAGACGAGTGAGGACAAAGGTAAATTAGTAAGACCTCTGAGCTGTGCTTCAAGATGTTCATGAGGAAATGTACAGCGCAAACCAAAGAATTATGGGTATAAAAGAGATAAAGAATCTCATTCTGGAAGCATAGAAAGCATTTTCAATAAAATTGTTGTGGAAAAGAGGTGCCATTTTAGCTATGGGAAACATTTAGAACACCAAACAGCTAGGAGCTAAAAAAACAAAAGCCCTTCTCTTTATCACACTACATTTAAACCACTAACTATGCATAATGAAGAAAAAATATTGAAAACAGCTAGAAGTGAAAACACAAAGGCAAGCCCCGTCAGGGTAAGGTCAAATTCTAGCAGGAACTTTAGAAGCCAGAAAGGCTTGAATTACGTTTTTCAAGTTTTGAAAGACATTTCTCAGTTTGCCTTATTGAACCCCAGATTTGGACTCACCAAAAATTTTACTTGAGCAAACTGATTTTCTTTTTTGCAAACTGGATTTTAATAAAGGGAGAGGGCATAAAACAAAGAGTCATATTTCATGTGATAACCCCCCACCGTCCCCATCCCCACACACAGACACACAGGTACGCAGTGCCTCTTAGGCAAGGATCTTCTGAGACTATTTTGGACACTTTTGCCTTCTGGACACACTCCAGAACCCCATGTCGGAGGCTCTTCTCTCCCCTCTACTCACTCACCTGCTCCCATCTGACGCCTCCACTTTTCTAGGGTTGCAAGTTCCATTCCTGATAGTAGAGATGGGATAAGCAGAAGCTGAAACCGAGGACAAAGGAGCTGCTGCCATTTGTCTTATTAAAAAGACAATCATTCCTCCATGTGAAACGTAGACTGAGATCTACAAATATGGACTAAAACCTAATAAGTGACTGCTCTTTCCAACATATGGAGAATTGATGCTAGAATCTGAAGGTCCTCGGGTTTTTTTTTTCTGCCTTTGTAGTCAACAATGCTTTACCTCTTTGTTGCTGTGTCTGCACACATGTGTGCAGGGTGGAAGGTACATGCGTGCATGTGAGTGTAGGGGTCAGAGGTCAGTGCTGGGTATCCTCCTCAATTGCTCTTCACCTTACTTTTAAGAGACAGGCTCTCCCATGGAATCTGGAGCTTGCTGACTCAGCTTGACTAGCTGGCCCCACAGCCCCAGCGATTCTGTGCCCGTCTCCCCAGCACTGGGATTGTAGCCAGGCGCCCCTGCGCCTGGTTCCTTTCGGCAGGTGCTGGAGAGCAAACTCTGGTCCTCATGCTTGTGTGGCATATGCACTTTGCCAACTGAGCCACCTCCTCGGCCCCAATATGTTTGCTTCTTGAGCTCATTTAAAGGTAGTCTTGTGTGTGAGCGTAGTACCTTTTCTCTCCCACAGGAAGAGAATATGGCACAGTAAATGACAGCTGGCAGACAGCTAGGAAGGGACAGGTTTGAAGAGGGGCTGGCCATGCGTTGACTAAATAAAATGATTATATCAATATTTTGCACATACTGAATAGATAACAAATGTGGATTATAGGAGGAACAAATGTGTTTCTGTCTGAATCTGTTTCTTTGGCCTTTCCATAGCAAAGGACTATATCTAAAAGGAAAAGGTGACAAGACTGGAGACAGGATCCTACTTCTTTGTCCCTTTAAAAAAAAAAAGTCTACTGAGAAAGTAAGGTGAGGCCAACCTTACTTTGAAAGCTACTTAAGAAAGCCTCTAACATTGCTGGCAATTACACCGAGGTCTATGTGTTCCAAACACATCTTTGATAGATGCCTCTAAGAGCATTAAAATTGCAGGTGCATTTCCTTCAGCGTTTAGTGCTAATCCCCTATCATCTGTGGATAAATAATTACACAGCTGTTTCAGGAGGCCCCAGCATAAAGACACCAAGGGACTCAATTATGCTCTAGTAACAATGTTTTATACAAAATCAGAAGAATGAAAGTCCAGTTATTGTGTGAGTGTGTGTGTACATGCACACATGTGTAAATGCACCTAGGCTATCTTCAGAAAAGCTGGAACATCCTTGGTGTAAAGGAGTAAGACTGGGTATATGAGGCATAGCGCTGCTCCTGCAGGGTAGGTCAGGACAAAGACCTATGTCTCCCACAGTGTTGCTGAAGCATCATTACATAGGTGAGTGGCTACGAGGTCAAGCCATGGGGTCTAATGAAGTTGGCTTTACGTCTTCATTGATTGCATTTCATGCAATCTCTCTAATCCTCAAGTGCCTCGTCTGTACATGGATCATAACTATACATGCATATACATGGCGTGGGTTATGAGTATTGAGTGAGATAGTTTGTATTGATCTTGCACATTAAATAATACAGAACACGTGCTCAGAGATATTAACAACATGGAATGAAATGAAATGTAGAAGGTTTACTTATCCCTGCATCACAGACCAAGGCTGCTACAGGGGTCTGGAGGTTCTTCCTCCTGCCCAGGGCTCTAGTTAGATGAGGCCAAAGAAGGTCCTCTCTAAGGTCTGTAATTAAGGATAAAAACACAGCGAACAAACCCATTAAGTAAACACACACACACACACACACACACACACACACACACACACGGATCAAAACTGCTCTATATTAAAAAATAAAATACCTTTAAGTGCATTCTCTGTATAACTTTCACAAATCCAGGAGCCCACACAATCTAGGCTCCTTAAGACAATAAAACATAAGTAAAAATAAAATAAATTCTTATTTAGGTTCCTTTGTCCATCAAAGGCTGGCTCATAAGTAATTCCCTGCTATTCTCTTGAACTCTGTTACACTGCTCCTTTGTCCTGCATCTCTCTCTCCTGTCCCCAGCCACACCTTCCCTCCATGCCTGTTCCTTTACTGGTAGACCAGCTTACCTCTGCTCCAACAAGCAGGGATCCCTGCTATTTCCAAGAGGACAGGGGTGGTGAAACAATGAGGAGAAGCAAGATTCTCCTACATGATCATGGAGAAGGAACAGTTCTGCAGACTCTTGGAAGCACTCTCTCTCTCTCTCTCTCTCTCTCTCTCTCTCTCTCACACACACACATGAAGACCTTGCTTTCTTTCCCCTCATTCTTATTCTACAGATGTATTCCCAAATACAAAGATGCAAAGCTAGAGACCACTGCCATCCCATGTTAAGAATGCATGCATCCTCTCTCCTCTGCCTTCTCTTTAAAAGAAAAATGTCATTAGATGTTAGTAATAGTCTGCGTGCTGGTAAATGCCTTTAATCTCAGCACTCTGGAGGGAAAGGCAGGCAGAGCTCCCCAAGCTGGAGGCCAACCTGTTGGCTACATTGAGTTCCAGGTTAGCCAGGACTACATAGTGAGACTCTATCTTTAACGTAAAAACAAGTAATATCCTACGATTAAAAACTCATTGAGATAAGTTATTGGAAAAAGGATGAAGAAAAAACCACAGCGATGACGGACAGGATGCCACCAAGCCACAATCTAGACCCAGTGTCATTTGTAGGACACCAAGACACAATCTAGACTTAGTATCAGTGTAAAAAACTCGCCTCCTCTGGCCTACACGAAACATAAAACAGAGAAATGAAGAGATGAGGGACCATGAGGTATCTAGACATGGGACCACTGCCCTCTAGTGTGTATTCAAATCACTCAGCATCCTTTTGTCAGAGAGACTTGTCCCACAGACCAGAAAACTGATGCTCTGTTGAAGTGCCCAGCAGAACACCTTCAAAGCTAATGGGAACCATCATTATAACGACATTTAGACCAGGCGCACTCCTTAAATCCCAGCACTTGGGAGGCAGAGGCAGGTTTGAGGCTAGCCTGGTTTATACAGTGAGTTCCAGGACAGCCAGAACACAGGAAAAAAAAATCTGTTTTGTAAACCCCCAACCCCAAAAGACATTTAGTGACTGTCCACTGTTTACCTCCTTAGCTTTGAGTGCTAGTACTTCTATCAGGTCTTCAAAATGAACTTTAAAAAAAAAAAACACCTAACACTTACTTGTTTGTTTGCTTGTTTATTGTCAGTGTGTATTCCATGGTGTGTAGAGCAGAAGTTGTGGGAGTTTGTTCTCTTTTAACATATAGGTTGTCAAGATGAAAAACTCAAGTGACAACACATGCTGGAGAGGTTATAGAGAAAGGGGAACCCTCCTCCACTGCTGGTGGGAATGTAAACTGGTACAACCACTCTGGAAATCTATCTGGCTCTTTCTAAGACAATTAGGAATAGTGCTTCCTCAAGACACAGCTATACCACTGCTAGGTATATACCCAAACTTTGCTCAAGTACACAAAAGGGATACTTGCTCAACCATGTTTATAGCAGCTTTATTTGTAATAGCCAGAACCTGGAAACAACCCAGATGTCCATCAACGGAGGAATGGGTACAGAAATTGTGGTATTTTTACACAATGGAATACTACTCAGCAATCAAAAAGGAGGAAATCATGAAATTTGCAGGCAAATGGTGGGATCTAGAAAAGATCATTCTGAGTGAAATATCCCAGAAGGAGAAAGACAAACACGGTATACACTCACTTATATAGACCTATAAGATATGACAAACATAATGAAATCTATACCCCTAAAAAAGATAATCAAGAGAGCAGACATGGGGTAAGATGATCAATCCTCGTTTAGAAAGACAGATGGGATGCGCATTGAACGTATGACAGGAGTCTACTGGGCGCATCTGAAAGACTCTAACTAGCAGTGTTTTCAAAGCAGATACAAAGACTCATGACCAAACCTTCAGCAGAGTACGGGGAATCATATGAAAGAAGGGGAGTTAGTATGATGGAGAAAGGATAGGAGGTCCACAAGGACCAAATATATCTGGGCACAGGGTCTTTCAGAGACTGACATTCAACCAAGGACCATGTATGGATATAACCTAGAACCTCTGCTCAGGTGTAGCCTGTGGTAGCTCAGTAACCAATTAGTTTCCCATAGTGAGGGGAACAAGGACTGTTTCTAACAGGAACTCAATGACTGGCTCTTTGGCCTCCCCACCCCCCAAGGGAGGAGTCCTGTTAGGCCACAGAGGAGGGCTTCGCAGCCAGTCCTGAAGATACCTGGTAAAACAGGATCGGATGAATGGGGAGGAGGTTCCCCTCCCATCAGTGGACCTGGAAAGGGGCACGGTGGAGATGAGGGAGGGAGGGTGGGATTGGGAGGGAATGAGGGAGCGGGACACGGCTGGGATTCAGAGTTAATAAAATGTAACTGATAAGAAAAAAATAAAATAAAATAAAATAAAATAAAATAAACATATAGGTTGTCAGGCTTGATGACAAACACCCTTACTTCTGAGCCATTTCATTGGGCCCAGAGTGTATTCTGTTCTATCTTTTTTTTTCCCCAGACTAACAAAAAAATGACAGTATTAAGTAACTGTGTGCCAGGGTAGTGGTCACTACGACCCTCATCTAGGTTCTCCTACTGCCCAAGTAAACTTCAGTGAAGGTTTTGATCTAGGCTCCCATAATCCTGCTACTGAATTGGTGGGCTTACACAGTGTTTTTTTTTCCCCCGTTCTGAACCAGGAAACAAGGATCTATGATAGTCGAACTTACAGTTTTGAATGAGTGAGTTTATTGAGTAGATAGCAGGAGCAAATCGAGAGGAAAACATTGGGTACTCCAAACACCCAGCAGAAATCAACTAGGGATGTCCCACCGGCAGTCAACTGGATATCTTGATAGAGAGGGTCCTGGGCAAAGTCCCTTAAGGTGAAGTATCAAAGTAAAAGAGCAAATAGCAACAGAGATGACATCATCAAATTAGGTGATCACAACATCCAATAGATGCCAATTGGGGAAGTTGAGGCAGTCAGCTGAAGTTTTTTTTTTCTTTTTTTTTAATTAATTACACTTCTCTCATTCTGTATCCCCCCATAAGCCCCTCCCTCCTCCTCTCCCGGTCCCACCCTCCCCCCTTTCTGCATGCATGCCCCTCCCCAAGTCCACTGATAGGGGAGGCCCTCCTCTCCTTCTCTCTGATCTTAGTCCATCAGTTCTCATCAGGAGTGGCTGCATTGTCAGGGTTCTAGGTTATCACCACGGATAGTCCTTGGGTTGGAGTATGAGTCTCTGGGAAGTTCCCTGTGTTCAAATTGTCTTGTTCTGTTGCTCTCCTTGTGGAGTTCCCGTCCCCTCCAGCTCTTACTATTTTCCACTTCTTACATAAAATTCCATTCACTCTGCCCATCAGTTGGCCATCAGGCTCAGCATCTGCTTTGACAGTCTATCCTGCAGAGGCTTTCAGAGGCCCTCTATGGCAGGTTCCGAGGTTGTTTCCTGTTTTCTTTTTCTTCTGATGTCCACCCTCTTTGCCTTTCAGGATGGGGATTGAACATTTTAGTTAGGGTCCTCTCTTTTGCTTAGTTTGTTTAGATGTACAGATTTTAGTGGGTTTATTCTATGTTGTATGTTTATATAAGTGAGTATATACCATGTGTGTCTTTTTGCTTCTGGGACAACTCACTCAGGATGATACTTTCCAGATCCCACCATTTACCTGCAAATTTCATGATTTCCTTATTTTTCATTGCTGAGTAATACTCCATTGTATAGATGCACCACAGTTTCTGCATCCATTCTTCAGTTGAGGGGCATCTGGGCTGTTTCCAGCTTCTGGCTATTACAAATAAAGCTGCTACAAACATGGTTGAGCAAATGTCCTTTTTGTGTACTTGAGCCTCTTTTGGGTATATGCCTAGGAGTAGTATGGCTGGATCTTGAGGAAGCGCTATTCCTAGTTGTCTGAGAAAGCACCAGATTGCTTTCCAGAGTGGTTGTACAAGTTTACATTCCCACCAGCAGTGGAGAAGGGTTCCCCTTTCTCCACAACCTCTCCAGCATGTGTTGTCACTTGAGTTTTTTATCTTGGCCATTCTCATGGGTGTAAGGTGAAATCTCAGGGTCATTTTGATTTGCATTTCCCTGATGGCTAATGAGGTTGAGCATTTCTTTAAGTGCTTCTCTGCCATTCGATATTATTCTACAGAGAATTCTCTGTTTAGCTCTGTTCCCCATTTTTTAAGTGGATTACTTGGTTTGCTGCTTTTCAGCTTGTTTAGTTCTTTATATATACTGGATATGAGTCCTCTGTCAGATAAAGGGTTGGTGAAGATTCTTTCCCAATCTGTAGGCAGTCGCTTTGTTTTGATGACGGTGTCCTTTGCTTTACAGAAGCTTTTCAATTTCATGAGGTCCCATTTATTGATTGTTGCTCTTAGAGCCTGTGCTGTTGGTGTTCTGTTCAGGAAGTTTTCTCCTGTACCAATGAGTTCTAGGGTATTCCCCACTTCTTTTTCTAGCCGATTTAATGTGTCTGGTTTTATGTTGAGGTCTTTGATCCACTTGGACTTCAGTTTTGTGCAGGGTGATAAATATGGATCTATTTTCATTTTTCTACATGTAAACATCCAGTTGGACCAGCACCATTTGTTGAAGATGCTATCTTTTTTCCATTGTATGGTTTTGGCGTCTTTGTCAAAGATCAGGTGTCCATAAGTGTGTGGGTTTATTTCTGGGTCTTCTGTTCGGTTCCATTGATCCACCATTCTGTTTCTATGCCAGTACCATGCAGTTTTTTATAACTGTTGCTCTATAGTACAGCTTGAGATCAGGGATGGAGATACCTCCAGAAAATCTTTTATTGTAGAGGATTGTTTTAGCAATTCTGGGTTTCTTGTTATTCCATACGAAGTTGAGAATTTTTCTTTCCAGGTCTGTAAAGAATTGTGTTGGCAATTTGATGGGAATTGCATTAAATCAGCTGAAGTTTTTAATTGAGCTTTCTCTCCACAGAGGAGCTTCCCAAGGCTGGACTTCCAGCTTCTCCTTCTCATGGTAGACACATTTGTATGATTAAACAAGTAACAGTAACCTCTGAAAGAAATGGCTTACCTTCTAGCCATCCCCAAGGACTCAAAGCAGCCTCACTCTAGGGCTGCTTTGATATTTTCTTTCCTCCCTGTCATATGGTTAAGGAGTGCCAGCCTGTTCCCAAAGAGCCTTGGAAGACACTTTGAGACAAATAGTATGGTTGGGTCTTAAGTTAGGGGAGAGGTAATGCCACTTTCAGAGCAGCTTCTTCTCAGTGAGCTCGAAAAACACAGAACAATTTACCGATCACATGTATATTGCACATCCTTTCATCTATTAGCTAACCTTATAGCCTTCTTTCACAACTAGTATTTCTTAATGAATTCTACATGTAAAACAGTTGAGTATAATTTTTTACTGTCACCCTCCTGCCCATAAAAAGTGACTAATAGCCACTATGAAAACCTTTACAGCCCATTTCAGTAACTTTCTGATTTCTTATTTCTGTCTTCAAATGTTGCTCCATCTTTATTCACTCAAAAACTTCAAGATTTTCTTTTTTAATAAGATAGGAAAACAGCAAGAGTAGTCACCATTGTTTATTGCACACCTCTTTCACAAAGAATTATACTAAGCACTTTCTGTGCATTGTTCAGTTTAATCCTTGTCATGATTATGGGGAAAATATTATTACTACCATATTGTTGGAACACTGAGTTTAGCTAAGAAAAAATAAATAAATTACTTTTCTGCAGTCTGCTGCAAGCACAGAATGTGTGTCATAGAAGCCCACATCCTGGTTATTCACGGCAGAACTTCTTTCAGTTAATGAAGACATGTGAAAAGCAAAGACAGCTAAGATTTCCATGAAATCAAATTTAGGTTTTCATTCATTTACTTATACAGATAGAGAATCATTGGTAGACACAACCTACCTTGTGGTCTTAACATATACCTTCCATTGATGAAATGATGGTGATATTTGGAAGTTTGGAGATTGGCTTTTGAGTTTTGGCCACAGAGAGAATTGTCAAGTCTCAGTCTTTCAAAATTTCACTGGTCCACAAAATCATATGTTATAAAATTAGATGTGGGCCAAAAACAAACAAAACAAAACACATTTGGAGGCTGGAGAGATGACACAGGCTCTTGTTACCAAGTCTGACAATCTAAGTTTGATCCCTAAGCCCACACGGTCGAAGGAGAGGAGCAACTCCCAAGATCCCTGAGAGCCACTGCTACCCAAAGGCATGGGTGGCTATGACTGTGAGAGTGGCATGGCTGCCCTTTGTGCATCTGCTGCCAGTTGAGGACAGCCATTTTCTTTCTTCAGGAGGAAGAAGGGGTCTTCCTGCCACCCTGTTACTTTATCCCTCCTTCATTTGTTACAAGGAAGAATCAGAAGCTGAGTCATGGCAAAAGGAATAAGGCCAAAGCAGGTTCAACTGGCTAACCAGGAACAGAGAACCTGTCCAGGAAACTTAGTCACTGCAGTCTTGGGGTCTAAATTGTAGATTTATGCAAATAATACAGCAGCAATTCTTTAAGAACATCTTCATGTTTACAAATGCACAAATCCTTTACAAATGCCTTTACAAATCTCCCTTCAAAAAAGAAAAAAAAAGTAAAAAGGGAAAAAGAAGGCTTTTTATTGAATTTAATGTTCTTCCTCCAAAGTATTACAATGTCCACAGGATGTTATGACATAAAATGTCAAACTTATGCTTGCAATTTTACTAGAGTTTGAGCAAAAACTAACAGGACATGAAGTTGCAAACAAATCTAAGCCACTGCCAGGAAGGCAGAGCTGGATGCCAGGCTCTTTGAACTGGAAGAGCAGAAAGAGGCAGGGTCAGCACTGGAGATCTGGGGATAGGGAGGGTAAGAGAGTTAGAATTTGAGCGGAGAGTTCTTGCCAGTATATGAAAAAACTTGAGTTGGTAAGAGGGATCTGTAGAGCACTTCACTGATTAAATGCACTCATGAAGATTTTACTAACTCAATACTGGAACTTAATTAAATTTAAGATGATAGATAGTTGGCAGAGTTGGTTATAGAATGGTTACTAGATTATAATTCCTGCATATCAAACTATATTTTACATTCTGATCAAATCAGTCTTTAATAATTTATCAGTATGATGCAAACAAACATGCAAATTCAAAGTCCATCCTAGTAAACAGAGGACTCTTCAGAGCTCTAGTGTGACTTAGAAAAGACACTCATTGTTTATTTTGTTTTCAAATATTGTTAGACGAAGACAGGCTCTGAGAGTCCCATAGACATAGTTTTCTTCATCTGCAAAAAAGGAGGCCAGCTGCACTTTTTGAACTGTGAGCCATCATTTGAAATGACAGGGAAACACAATGTGATATACTTCTTCATTGATAGCTGCTATGTCAGATAAATGGGAGCAAATTCTACAGAAGGAGAAACCAGTTTCAATCATTTGGAAAGTACAAGTTTCTTGGACATTTTCTTTTCCTTTCTTTCCTTTTCTTTCTTTCTTTTTTTGAGACAGGGTTTCTTTATGTAGCCATAGATATCCTGGAACTCCCTCTGTAGACCACGCTGATCTCAGACTCACAGAGATCCACCTGCCTCTTGCATGCTGAGATTAAAGGTGTATGCTAACAGCACTTGACTCCTTGGCCATTTCCTAAAAACAAAACAAATCTCCATTTTTTTCCCCATTTGTATTTATTGTCTCATTTCCCTAAAAATCTGAAGGGTTACATGCTGTGGGGAAGAATTTACTTGCAGCTGAAGAGTGCCCAGAAGAGGATGCTATGGCAACAAAGCTGGCACACGTCTTCTAGACCAAAGGTTTCAAGAAGTTAACTCCAGATTTGGCAACTCCTTAATGACCAGAGCATCTTAAAATGAGAGGGAGAAGTGAAAACTTCCCTGTCTTAAAAACAAGCCAAGGACATTAAAACTAACAAACAAAAAAAATTCTAGTGAAGACTATTTACATGAGGAAAGGTAAGGAGAAAAATCACGGCTGTTACTTGCCATCACCTTGTCTTCCTTAAACACTTTAGATCATGCACATGGCTTTTTTTAAAGTACAATTTCAATTTGCATCAATTAGTTCTTTTTTAAAATGAAAATGCCAAAGCTAAGGCCATTTTAAGTGATACTATGGCTTAAGGAATGTACCTAGAAATTTATATTTTGTTCAAGAATTTATCTGTGTTGTATCTATAAATAAAGATATTACATTTTACCCATCAGTGTGCTTAAGTGTGTCACTATTTAGAAGCTCTCTGCCTTAGGTAATACAGATCTTTAGAGATTTTTTTTTCAGAGAACAGGCATTTTCTTCTCACATTCCCTCTTAACCAACTCTCATGGTTCCCCATGCCTCTGATTTACAAAGAGAGCTTGGATTTTGCTGGTAGTTTCATTGTTGCTCTGCAGTGGCTCAGAAAAAAACTCAGTCCAACTAAGCTTAAACAAGCTTCCCAGCATTTTCTTTTCTGCATATTTCTGTATGGTTGTATGTAAGTGATATCCTGTGTGAAATCTGCAAGTTAGGAGCGAAGACGTGGCATCATCCTTGACACCTTTTGAAGGCTGCAATCCTAGTCTTAGTCTGTTTTGTACTGCAATCACATAATACCTGAGGCTTGGTAACTTGTAATGGACCTACACTATTAACTTACAGTTTTCAAGGCTGAGAAGTCCTAAATCAAAGTGATAATGGGCTTTGTGTTGCAAGGGGTGGGCAAACCTTCATTTTATTAATAATAATAATTGTTTGTTTTGAAACAGGGTCTCTCTCTATAGCCTTAGCTGGTCTGGAGCTTGCTATGTAGACCTGGCTGGCCTGGAAATCATAGAGATCCACTTGCCTCTTGCATGCTGAGATTAAAGGTGTGTACCATCACACTTGGCACTTTTTCCTTTTCTTCACATGGCATCAATCCTACTCCCAAAGGTGTTTCCCTTGGAGCCCAACTATCTTTTAAAGCTCCTCACTCTTAATATAGTTATCATGGCCATTCAATTTCAGCATGACTTTTGAGAAAACATTCACAGCAAAGCAGGTGCCAAGCACACTGGCAATTTACATTGATTGCTGCTAATCCACTACTTAACAACCTGGTGTACCTGGCTTATAGCACTACAGAGCTAACAGATTTCCTCCTTCAGCTTCTCTGAGTCCCTAGCCAGCTTCATCTGCTCCGGATAAAGAGTGCCAGCTTCTCCGACAGATCACCAACAGCGACCAGGTTGGTCATAGTAAGAGTGAAGGAGTGAAGGTTGGCCTTGCTCACCCATGCTGATTTGAAAGATCCAGAATAACATCAAGCCAAACACTACGCTGCAGAGTTAACAGATCATACCACCAGCTCCCACATTTACATGAGGTCTATCTGTTATGATTAATCACGTGTGTCCTAAATCACATGTGCCATACTGCCTCTTCCATACAAGCATCTGTTGACAACATCGTCTTGTTCTGCTCCTGTACTTTGCACCAGCTTTGGTTCGAAGATCTCCTTCGAAACTTGCACTGAAACCTAATTGCCATTGCAACAGTATTGAGGGATTGGTGGGTGTGGTGGGGGAATTAGAAGGTAAAATGCCCGTGTAGGAAACACCCCTGTGACAGTTATGGGTTTCTTCCTCTTGCCTCCAATCTACCCTTCTTTCTTCTGTTTCACAGTATGGAGAGGACTCTGGAGACATTGTTTGTCTGCCAATAGAGGATGATGAAGGACATTGGAAATCCTCAATCCAGTTGTGCTCGCCTCTGAAGAGACCAGCAGTGCAGGACATCCAGGTGGCCCTGTCTTGGAAAGATTTAGTGTTCTTTCTAAAGAACACTGTTCTGTGTTCTTTACACTGTGAAGTCTGTTATTTCAGCAGACTTTCCAGTGAATTCCACAGGCATCCTGGAGCCACCCTCTTAGTAATGCTCAGTGAGTCTTGCAGGCGCTCCTATGGCTGGAATCCCAGGGAAGCTGGGCTGGTGTTCCAGAGGGCTGGTGGTTTACTTGCCATCCCTGGAGTGAAGAACCATCAGGAACTTCTTCATCGCCCAGTGGGTACTACCACCCCTTCAGAGGTAGGAGCAAGCCAGGGCAATGTGGGAGCCTTCTTCCAAATGTGTCTTGGCTGGGTGTTCTGTACCTGCCTGAGGGGCAGGGCTGCTCTTTCCCTGTTATCTGTGAACTTACTGGAGTTTTCTTTACCTGCTTGTGATAACGCTGTGCTACTCATTAATATCACTTATATTAACCTTCCTCTGTGTGAATTACTGTGTGCTTTCCATCTCCGAGCTGGATGCTGAACAATGTGCTTTGCTTCTAGCTGTTTTGTTTTAAAACAGAACTTAATTTTATTAGTCCGGGGTTTTGTTTTAGAAGAAACATAAATTACTTTTAATGTGACTTTATAAATAAAGGATTGCCTGAGTGTGGCATTTCAAGAGGCTATTTGCTTTCTTTGACCACACACAAGGCTATTTCTCAAGCTGGGATCATGGATCCCTGTGAGCAGACTCAGAAGTAGTGGTGGCTGTGTAATGAACCACCCCAATCATAATGGTGGACACAATGACTACTATTTCTCATGTGACAAGAAGACTCCAAACTTAATCAGAAATGGTGTGAACATAGGAAGGGATGGGAAATTGGAGGCCCACCCTCCACACACACACCAGGGTTTAAGCACATAACTAGGTTCAACCTTAGTTAAAATTTTCTGTTTTCCACTCCGTGAGAAAATATTGTCATTATAAGACTCCAGTGTCTGTACTTGTATTTGTGGTTCAGGTTATCACAAAGGACAGCCTTGAGTGAGCATGTTCTGTTGAATGATTATTAATACTTAATAATGAGTCACATAATTATTAAGGTGGCAGCTATTTCTTAACCCACTATTTTTATAAATAAAAGACATAGAAACCTGTTAGAATTTTAATAAGCCTTAACACATTGGGTCTGAAGATATTAACCCTCTAAGCTATCTTATCTGCTACCCAGCTAAAATCTCCATACATATTTGTGCATGTTTTCCATTTGGGCTGCTTCTGCCCCATCATGCCAGCTCCCAGAGCAAGCTCCTCCCAGCTGTGTGCCTCTAGTTCGTGCTAACGTGTGGTGATCTTCTTTCCTTCTTCCTTCCTATCTTTCTTTCTTTTTTCTGTGTAGCCTTCGCTGTCCTGGCCTTACTTTGTAGACCAGGCTGACCTTGAGCTCACAGCAATCTGCCTGCCTCTGCTTCTCTGAGTGCTGGGATTACATGCTTGGGTGCTCCCTTTTCCTCCTTCCTCTCTCCTTCTCTTTGCCTCATTGTCTCCCTGACTCCAAGCCTGGGAACCTAAACTCTGCCTACCTCTTCTGCCCAGCCATGCAGTAGGCAACTTTATTAGCCAATCAGGGATAAATTTGGGAGGGAAGGCTCACACAACTTTGGATACATGAGAATTTGTAAGCAGTGAGAAACTTGGGGGCAATTAGCTCCATAGTAGCTTCAGATCAGCCCCAACAACATTCAGCTTTCTGATTTATTTGGTCATGTGTAGCTGCTAATCATTTGTGGAGTTGAATTCTTTCTAACTTGTTCATTGCATTCTAATGCCTAGCTGACATCATGTATCACAGATATTTTTCACAGGCTTTCATAGCCATAGACAAACAGAGAAGTCTACAAGCTGAAGCACACTAACTACTGTATGAGCTGGGTGCCTGGCATTGTCTAACAATTTCCTGTGAGAGAAAACCATCCATGTTGGAGGAAAATGCATTTAAACATAAAAATTTCCAGAGGAGGTGAAAGTTTCTATTCAGCCGGAAAGCTTGTTAGTTTCAGGAAGTAAGACAGAAAAAACTTCAGGAAATCCCTGAAACTGAACAGATTCTCTAGGCCCAAGTATATATACGATGTAAGGACTGCTGAAAGACACTTGCAGGCCAGCAGAGCTTCTGGGAAGATGCAGAAATCAGCTCGGCGATCCAGAAGAGACTCAGATCACCCGAGCTGTCTGAAAGAGATAATCACCAACCCTTCAAGTTGCATGTAGGCTGCACAGTGAGCTCCAGGTTTCCAGCTTCTGTGAGCTTCCACTCACACTGTGGTGGACTTTTGGTGATGCAACTGTTTTTGAGTCATTTATGCTCCCACACTGCTATTCCTGTAAGTAACCCAGATTAAGCCCATTGGTAGGCTTTTGGTGGTACCCATTCTTTGATGTGTTATCAACATAAGCTATTTGTTCACATGCCTATAGGATGGCATCACACAAACTTGGTATTTAAGGGAGTTTTATTAAGCTGGTATCTGCTGAGGCCATCCCAAGCATCATCCACCCAAGGCTGGAGTAACTGACAAGGAGGGACTACGTATGGGGCATATGAGAACTTTTGATTCCCTTGATAAACCAACTCCAAGGACCCGGCCAGATGAAACCTGGGGATTGTATCTGTGACTGCTAAGGAGAGCTAGAAATCCACTCAGGAGGTTCCTGGAAAGCCAGGAATGAGAGATCCACTTAGAAGTAGAAAACTGTAAGCTCCTTCAGCTTTCTACAGTTGGATTGCCGCATCTGGGGGCCATGAACTCTGAGCCTTTCTGATGCCACTGAACATTGATCAATGTGTAATGCTGATTTTTGCTATCATCTATACTGTTATGGCACTGACTGTCTTGAAAACAGGATCAAAGGCTGAGAACTGTAGTTCAGTTGCTAGAGTGTTTGCTCAGCCTACATGCTGAACTAAGCTCAATTCCCAGCAATGTGTGAAGTAGGCATGGGGTACATGCCAACAGTCTTTGAATTCAGAAGGTGGAGGGAGGGGGATGAGAAGCACAGGGTAATCTGTGAGCTACAAAGATTGTTGATGAGCTACAAAGCTCAGTTGATGTAGCATAGGGAAGGCCCGGTTTGCTGGAAATGAGTGTAACAGGCATGGTTAAATCCAGACCCATGGCAGACATATTTACTGGTAGTTTCCTGGTCTACTGAGCACACAGAAAACAGGTATAATAGTTCTACTAAAACTATACATGGTTGTCCTTGAAGGGTGGTCAAGCAAGGAATAGTACAATAACCATGGATTATTTGACAGGCCTTAGGAAATGTAATCATACTCAGGAAGGGATTATAAGGATATGTGCTCATAATATATTAAAAATTTCAAACATTTTAAATTATGTAACAGTCTTAAATTTATAGAAAAATTGAAAACATAGGATAGAGTTTCATAAGCAATTTTTCTCATTTATTAACATGTTATATTATGATCTTCATAATGATTTATGGTTCATGAAGCAACATGGTTTATCAACTAGAGCCCATATTTCCCCAGGTCTCCTTACATATTTCTTATCCAGAATCTTACCAAAGAAATGGCATTACATTTTGGTTATACCTTTTTTTTAGCATGGTTATAGGCAGTTTCTCTTCCCAGACTTTCCTTGGTTTTAATAACCTTAGTAAACTTTGACAAGTACTAGTCAGGAATTTTGTAGAATGTCATTAGGGTTTGTGTGATTTTGCATTTTAATATTGCTAGAGACTTCCAATTGTTGTTTTTTCAAACATCTCCCTCAAAACATATGAATAGAAAATATGCCATAACGTGTGCTTAAAACTTACAGTCTATCAAAACAAACTCATGGTTGTAGACATGCCATTCTCCCATTCAGAGTTAAATTTCAAGAAGCCAGGTAGGGGGAGAGAAGGAAGGAGGAAAGTTGAGAAGGAGAGAGTTCCACAGGGATCACTCACAGAGCTCAGATAGCAATCTCAGTTTGTACACTGCAAGTAACTGAAAATGAGCCAGCCATCAGATACTCACCCTCATCCCCTAACTCTGAGTAAAGGAAGCCAATAGTTCTGTACCCAAGACAGTCCCAGTTACCCTTGTATGATGCTGTGGCTCAATCCTCAGCACCAATTAAAAAAAGAAGAAAAGCTTCAACTAAACTCAACATAAACGAATGCCGTTTTCCCACAGTGTCTAATGGAAATAATTTAAAAAGTCTAAACCAGAACAATAATAAAACTTTCAATGAAACATTTTTTTCTCTTTTTCCCACCAAAAGAGTGAAGTCCAAATCCTGGAACAGAAAGAAGTATATTCTCTTGGTTTGTAATGTCTGGTACCACAGGAGTGTTATAGAAGAGCTGTCATGGACTCAAGTAAGTCAGAATATACAAGTTATAGAGTTCATCAGAACATTGTTGGAAGTCTGCCCTGTTGTTACAGTGAGAATGAGTCCCTAAGCCCTCAAGTACTAGCAACTTTGGGGCATGTGCAACAATACCAGCAGCAATAGAAATGGCACAATAATTATCTCAACAAGAAAAGACAATACTCAGTGCATCCCTTGGAGCTCAAAATTAATATATTGGTCCTGGAATACAGAGGGGCCAGAAGATGTGTTCTGTGAACAGAGAGGTACTCACAGTGCTGGCCAGGTCTAGACAGCTTCCATTTGTAGAGGCGCCAAGATGTGGGGACCGTGTGAGCAGCTTGTGGGACATAGCCTGTGGAGGCAAAGAACTTCTGCCACACTCCTGCAGCTTCTGGAAGGGCAGCTGGATCGGCAAGTCGGGGCTCTGGAGGTCCCTGGCACCGGAATCATACTCCCAGCTCTCCCTGGCTGCTGACGAGAGATGCGGGAGAAATAAAAAGACATGTCTTCATTAGCCTGTGGGTGGGTGGTCACAAGGAGTGCTCTGAAACCTCTGAGGCTTCTCTGTGCCAACATCTCAAAACACATGTGGTTCCCAGGCTGCCTGCTCAGCACTTTCCCTTTCAAACTGACACATAGGGAGTACGAAGATAAAAGCAATTTCAAGTAAAGAATTCAGAAATAACTATCCAATGAATATGCACACCCTGCCCAACACAAAAGCTGAAGGAAAACACACACACACACACACACACACACACACACACACACACACACACAC
>NW_026596040.1:6577814-6604152 GCF_907164565.1 Psammomys obesus
CACACACACACACACACACACACACACACACACACACACACACACACGAGAGCCAAGTAAGAAAAGAACTCCAGACCAAAGCCACATCTGTCTGTGATTTGCACTTGGTTATTATGTTGACCTTCTTGCATGCTGGTGATCCTGAGAAGATGGAAGCCAGAGAGAAGACAGAAGGCATAAACTTAGCCATGACCTCCTCATGTTCACGTCATTTCACCTGGAGGAAGCTGGGCTATGTTGATGTTCGATGCCGCCACCCAGGGCAGTAGACCGCGAACACACTGACACGCCTCACTTCCTGACCTTCTCAGCAGCCCCTTGTGTGTGATTCCCCATGCTCTTTGCCTTCCGGTAGGATTCAGGTAGGGTCAGCGCAGGGGAAGTTGTGTAGTTCAGTTGGTAGAGCCACAACATGAAAGCTTCCTAGATCCCCAAATCATCTCTTATAGGCAGTGGTCTGCTAACCCTAAATGCCCATGTTTTTACTACACATGACTAGGAATGCAGCTTCTGCTGCAGTGGCTCTCAACCTTTCTAATGCTGTGAGCCTTTAATACAGTTCCTCATGTTATGGTAAGCACCCCCCAACTGTAAAACTATTTTTGTTGTTACTTTATAACTGTAATTTACTACTGTTATGAATTCTGATATAAATGTTTGTGTTTTCCAATGGTCTTAGGCAACCCCTGTGAAAGGTTTGTTTGGCCTTCAAAGAGGTTGTGACCCACAGGTTGAGAGTTGCTGTTCTGTTGTGTGTGGTTTACTTTATCTTTTGGTGTATAGATTAGAAGACTTCAGTATTACCCCATTACAACAGATTAGAACTAGTGGTATGAATGATTGCAATACTGTGCAAAAGTGTAATGAGAAGTTGACCTGGAGGCTTCCATTGTTGCCTATGCCAGAAAATCCAGACAAGGAGAAAAGCCTGCTTCATTTTATTGTTCACTCTAGAACAGAGGGCCTTTTTAGGTACATGTGGTAAATAAAACCTAAGTTACATGCTTCTGTCTTGCCTGCAATGGAGGCTGGGAACATGTTATAGGGAGGTGGGACTTGGCTACGTAAGCCACTTTTAAACAGAGAAGGAGTGTTCAAAAGGCTTGGATGGCAGACATGTGACTGTGGTTCACATAGCCACAGTGCTAGCTACTGGGGTTCAGTAGGAAGCATACTAAATTATAGCTCCTGACTGGAGTTTTGCAGTCTTTAATATAGAACTTTCAATGATAACAAAAAAGGATTCAAGCTGATAAATTTGTATTGTGAAATGAGATAGATAAATAGGCTATTCTGCAATTTGAGTACAATAATGTAATAGCAAACTACAAGTTGTGTAGTGTGGGTTCTGACATGAATATACAGTCTTCCTTTTAAGGATTATTGGTGAAGTTCATCAGTGTGATTTGGAGAACTGTCTTCATATGATTTATCACTACTGTGTTCTGCTTATTTTACGTCAGTTTGACCAAAAGGTTTTATGCAGTGCTGTGTGACTAGATGTAGCAACCACTTCGTATCAAAGCACACAATAGTGTCATTGTCTGTTCGTGGTCTGTTTTATCTTGCCTGTCTTTAGGTGATGGTGGCACTGGGATTGCGCTTAGGACCTTCCAAGTCCTAGGGAAGCAGTCCAACATTGGGCTACATCTTCAGTCCTCAATGTGGACCTTAGTAAAGAGTCTATCAGTTATTTTTTTTCCAAGACAGGGTTTCTCTGTGTAGCCTTGACTGTACTGGACTCACTTCATAGTGAGGCCTTAAACTCATAGAGATCTGCCTGCCCCTGCTGGGATTATACAGGTGTACCACCGCGCCCAGCTTCATTTATGAATTTTTAAAGATTCTATTTATGTGTGTGTATTTTCATGTATTCATGCTTGCAGGTGCCTGCAGAGGCCGGGAAAGGGCAGCAGATCCCCTGGGGCTGGAGTTACTGCCAGTTGTGAGCCACTCAACATAAGTGCTCAGAACCAAACACTGGTCCTCTGCAAGAGTAGCAAGTGCTCTTAACCACCGAGCTCTCTCTCTAGACCCCCATCAGTTATTTTACAAGAAAGGCTTTGCTTGGACACAGGTTTCAAAGTATCTGTCCTTTCCTTCCCTGTTCTTCTCAGTGCTCTGTGAGTTCCTCATTACCACAGGGGTTTTACTATGGTCTCAACATCATATGGCATGAAGACTGAATGAGTTCAGAATTGAAATGTGGGTTTCTTCTACTGAGGTGAATCTCAGGTGGCCTTCACACATGACACATATATGCATAGAACTGGGCTCTCTTCTTACATCTACGTTATCTCTAACACTGCACTGTGATATATCAAACCTTTAATAAACATTTAGTGAACAGATTGCTCAATTATTCATGGCTGTAGTACCCCAGGGTTTCGTTCTTTAATCAGGAAAAGCAAATGTGTATTACTTAAAAAATATCAAAATAAATTATACACACATTTTTTTTTCTTTATGACAACCAAGAACCTCGTTTTTTAAAAATAAAATGCAGTAGTGTTGGATGAGCCATTCAAAGGAAGCATTAATTGTGCCATGCTAATAGGTCCCAGCCCAGTTGCTAGCGGGTTTGTCTAACTGCTTAGCCATGCTTCATATTTATCAGCAGTTCAAAAGGCCTTAATCATCGCTCCATAATCACTTCTGCTGAAGGGATGCTGAGCAACTCAGACCTCCTGCTATGGAGCAAGTCAGTCATGATGCATCCATACAACAACAACAACAAAGAAGTTCACTTAAAATATAGTCGTTATTATGCTCTCTTCATTTATCTTCATTATTAGATCATCTATTATAATTTCTTGTAGAAGAACCACCATTCTCAAGACAAAACCTGGTCATATAGTCGGGATGATTCCACTGAAAAACTTCAAAAGAAAACTGTCCTTTGAAAACTTCAAATGATAACTGTAACAAATGATAACTGTAACAAAGGCCTGCAACAGCCTTTGCATGCAGAGTGGTCTCTGATGGCTTGAGACCCTTTCCAGCTTCTATTCACCTCCTTTCTAACCTCTTCTGACTCCTGTGCATCAAGAAAGAAAAGATTGAAGATTCTTTCCCCCTTTGCTCATGTTCTTCTTTCTCCCTTCCTCTCATCCTTTCTGCTTGTCTATCCCTAAACAAATATAAGAGATACTAAAACACCAATTCAGTACAAAATAAAGATCTTTGTTTTAAAGAGCTTGACTTGAGGTAGAAGGCTGGAATGAGCACTCCCTTCTCCCCCACAGCAGCATTAAAGAAGGAGGTTCATTAATTTGCTCTTTCTCGTCTCATTGTCATTCATCTTATGGTGCCAGGAAAATAATCCTTTATTCTCTCTGGAATCTGTATTTGTGTATTGACCTGAATGTTCTTTCCCTACAACAGCCACATTGCTCCTCATGAGAAGGAATTTGGTAAATGTACCATTAGGCCATCAGTCTCTAAGTTCTTAATACTTTACTATCTATCAGAGCTGTTAAGTCAAAGAAATATTAAGAGTGATTTTAGAGTGGGTTATATCTGATTGAGTTGATGGTCCAAGAGGTCCCATGGAAATCCCAGAACTAATCAGGCTGTTGACAAAACAGTAGGTTACTGTTCCCAAACTGACAGTAAAGCCCCATTGTTGAAGACAACACCCACACAATCCATGCAATATGGAAGGCTGGTGCCTATACAGAACCTTTATTCCTATGTTCTGTTGTCTTTGGTATGGGCAGGCTACCATAAGCACCAGCCCAAACACAAACCCTTTGATCTACAGTGTTGTCCTGCCTGCAAAATATGCTAGGGCAATGGTGGCACAAAGCTTCTGAAGTAGCCAACCAAAGTCTGATTAGATGTAAGGCCCACTCCATAAAATGGAACCCATTCCCAGCACGGCTTGGGTGACCAAGAACCTAAAACTAGCTAGCTCAGGAACCTAGGGTAAAACCAATACTACTGGTTAAACATTTTTTTAAAGTAATAATAATGACTCCTAATGATATTCTTATAGATCAGTGCCTTTTTCAGCCGTCATCAGAGAACCTCCCTCCTGCAACAGATGGGAACAAATACAGAGACCCACAGGCAGACATTACACAAAGAAACCCTGGAATAGGCTTAAATGGATATCTCCATCAAATTCCTCCCCTCAGAACCTCACAACCGTAGAACCTCAGATTGCCCTAGGCAGAAAGAGTGTAAGAGCCAGAAGGGATGGAGGACCCCAGGAAGTCAACATGATCAAAACACAGAGAACAAGGCAGCATGCATGAGTCAACACTAGGTCCCCTGCATATATATATTATGGGTTTCACTTTAGTGTTTTTGGGGACTCCCGAGTGTGAGAATGAATTTCTGATTCTTGTGCCTTCTCTTGGGCGCTTTTCCTTTTGTTGGCTCTATATATTCATGTCTCCACATAACTCTATTTACCGCCCAAAACTTCATCTTCTAAACTATTAGGAGCCTAAACTTGGGAGCCTGGGGATAGTGTTTCATTGTACAAATGGAGGAGGGTACAAAACAAATATTCTGTTTATAACAACCATTGAGCAGCTGCTCTCAAATCAAGAATCTCACTGTACGGTATCGCTGGATTGAAGCCCAGTTCAATCCCTGTGTATGCGAAATCAAAGGAAGCCATCTTGCCTGCGGGGCAACTCTACAGGGCTCTCTGATGTTAGAGCTCTGTATTCTTTTCAATAGTAAAACTGAATATTGAGTATTAAAGGTAATAGAAGGTGTAAACATTTTATCAATCAGAGAGGCACAGGGATGGATATGTAGCTCAGTGGTAGAGTATGAGTTTAGCAACTGAACTCCAGGTTCAATCTCCAGAGGCCTCATTTCCTCAAAAAGGAAAAGAAAAGCAAGGAAAACAAGTGTCGGTTTGACTTGTTTATAAAATTCATCACTAGAAAAGCACAGCTCTGAAAAAAAGCTGGAACAGAAAGAATGCCAAGTGCTGAGATCCTTGCACTGTTGAGACTTGGCAGCTATAGGCTAGTACTTTAATCTCATCTTCAAAATGCCACCCAGGTTGGGCTCTCAGGCCTGCAATTACTGTGCTTATTCACGAAAGGCATTTTGCCACCTTTCCAGAGCACCTCCTTGAGAACAAAGCCTTGGAAGGATCTAAAATTCACCTTAAAGGCAGTAACAGCAATCCTGACTACATACAAAAGCACGCTGAGCAAGGATCCTCATACTATTTAAAACATCTTATACATATCGTCTTACTCTCTCCTATACAATTCTATGAATAGCAATTATTTTTTCCAATATTTAGAAGAAGGCATTTTTCTATAACCTTAATTTTGTAGACATTGCTTTTTGTTTGCTTGGAATCCTGATTAAAGCATTGGGGTTTTGCCAGGCTTGGTGGCCCATGACTTTAATCCAGCCAGCACTCAGGAAGTAGAGTTAGGTGGATCTATTTGAGTTCAAGACCAACCTGATCTACATAGTGAGTTCCAGGACAGCTAGGATATCGTGTCTGAAAGAAAGAATGAAAGAAGGAAGGAAAGAAGGAATGAAGGGAGGAAGGAAGGAAGGAAGGAAGGAAGGAAGGAAGGAAGGAAGGAAGGAGAAAAGGATAGAATTAGGGTTTTCTTATTATACAGCTTAAAGTACACCTGAATCTGAGGCTAGCTCAGTGTGGAACATGGTGATGGCAGCTTATAACTAAGAAACTAATCAAGTTATTTAACCTTCATGACAGTCTCCTTTTTAATACGAGGGTTGCCAGAAATAAAATTAAAGCACGTGGTGAAGCTAAAACAGCATCTGTAAATGTTAGCAGTTATGCAGTCACATTTGTTTCAGTCCATTTTAGGCAACAGTGAGCAGACACAGGAGACCTGTACAAGCTCAGGCTCATGTGAGGTAGGTGTGATTAGGATTTATGCTTAGGAAACAAAACCTTTGGCACCCAACTAGGGCCTGAAATCTCAATCGATGGTAAATAGTGAAGAAACTGAAAATAACCCATCACATCAGTGCCAAGTTACTTTACTCTGATTACGGACTATCCCATTAATATGCCAGCCTTCGGCTAGAGAGATGGCTCAGCAGGTAAGGGCACTTGCCACTTAGCCTGAGTTCAGTCCCCGAGTCCCATGTGGTAGAAAGAAGTGACTCCTTTAAGTTGTCCGCTGACCCATATACACCCATGCTTCCGCCATACACACACCATCACCACCACTATCATGCTCCTATGAAAGATAAATAAGTGTAAATAAGAATTAGTCTTTGCTTCTGGGTTGGACAGACTTTGCTTCCATATTCTACTTGGGTAACTCTTACTGGAGAGGAAATTCACCTGAACCCGAGGCTAGCTCAGTGAGGAACTTGGTGGTGGCAGCTTATAAGCTGGACATACAATGGACATACTGGACCTGTGCAGTGGCCAGGACCCTTCCACTTTCCATGTCCCTGTCCATCCTTCAAGTGAAGGCTCACTTCTCTCATCCCAATGCAAAAAGAAGACAGTTCAGTGTCTTAGGGACCTGATGCCTCTACTAACAATACCTTGTGATGCTGACTGTGGTAGTGGTTGGTTTATCTTTCAATTATGTGGACGGTCCAAAGAATATTGCTTCACTTATTACCTTCAGTGACAAGAAAGGAAATCCTCTTCTCCAAGTCCCAGAAGCAGCCACCCCTCAGAATCTGAAGCTAACACAAGAGGAAGAATTACAGGAGAACTTGAACAAATTGGCTTCCAGGTGTCAGGCTTCCCTGTCACAGCATGTTTGCTGCGTCTCAATAGTACCACTGTCAACAAAAGCAGCAGGCAGGTGCTCAGGCCACTACAGCATCAACACAGAGGCTGCTCATTTACTAAATCCAATCAATGCCTAGTACCAAATTCAGAATTCTGGTTCCCACAACAGACACAGGCCTCCCTGGCCTCAAATTAGATTGCAAATACAGGCCATTTGTCTAAACACCTGTGCTTGGGTGAGGGGATAGATAAGTAGTGCTTATTTAATCTCTTCCAGAAAAGAAAGACATAACCAAACCAATTCAAAGCACTTGCTTTGCTAAGGAGACATTAGCAATTTTACCTGTCAGATGACAAGTTGGTTGTCTTGGCCCTAGGCTAGCTGTATACTGTCACTTATTGGTGTCTGCACTGACCATGTTTTTTCATGCCTTCTTGATAGGGACAATGTCCTGCGTGTCAATCTAACCGTGGAAATAGAGTGGGAGATGTATTATTAGGAGCTGCAACTCTTCCCCCCTCCATCTCCCTCATACTAATGGGTGACAAGAAAGAGAAGCAAGGAAGTGCATTTTTCTTACTGAAGTCTGCTTATTACACCATCATCATTAGTGGCTATTTCTAAATGCCCTGCTGTGCATACGCAAGTTCAACAGTCCCTGATGTGCTTCTCCACCGGCTGGGGGAGGCTAACGGGAGGGATTTCAGAGACAACTAGGAAGGAGCAGCTGGAACAAACACTTTATAATTCTCCCCCAGCTACCGCTTCTATTGTTCTCTTCTGCACAAAATTTAATATAAAAGGCAAAGCGTGTGCCCTTTGGCAGTTAATAATTTAGTTATGAAAGCGCAGCTGAGGCTAGCATCTTTAACCTTCTATAAAACAATTAAAATAATACTTGGCAGCTTATTATCTTGGCTTGTCTAAACTAGGTGAAGGAAATAAACAGGAGGCTTGAGTCAGGGCTAAAGAATCCAGAGGAAACTATAGGGAAAAGGTGTTAAAAAGAAGAGCCTAAAGCATATAGAAGTGTTAATTGAGCTTTGCTGGGACAGGACAGGCAGCTTGGTACCTTAGACCGACATGGGAGATGATACATACAATACATACAACTTCACATTTTCTCATTTATTCTGAAGAATTTGTCTTGTTGCTAAAAATGCATATATTTTAATTCAATTTCTCCTCCTTTTACAAGAAATGTAGACTGGGTATTAGCTAAGCCTTGGTGTCATTGAGAGGGTCTGAACATGGCTCACCCAGGCTTGCTTGCTATGAAGAGAAGCATGCCACACAAGCACTGACTGGCATGCCCAGAGGACCTGCCCTACTTCTGGGGTGAAACTCAGCCCAATCCTAATGGGAAGAAAATATGTAAATAGAAATTTAAGAAAAAGATTCTGATTCCAGCTTTATGGCAAGAAGAAGGAGAAGGTGGAGGAGGAAGAAAAGGAGGAGGAGAAAGGTTGGGTTTTATTTTTTCTATTTGCTTTCTTAATGGGAAGGATTATATCACATAAGTATATAACAATGTGAATGTTAACCCACTACACATTTCCAGTGTAGTATCTTGTGTATACACTACTGTTCATGAGTCACTAGTCTTTATTTATAATTTTTATTTCTCAGTTGACATGTAGAGCTGGCTTGTAATTTTCCTCTCTCACAGAGTCCTTGTCGAGTTTGATCCCCCCCCCTTTTTTCTTTTTTTCCTGAGACAGGGTCTCACTATGGAGCTCTGGTTGTCCTGGATCTTACTATGTAGACCAAGCTGATCTCCAACTCAATAGAGAGCCATCTGCCTCTGCCTCCAAGTGTTGGGATTAAAGGCAGACAGCACCATGAACTTTTGACTTTAAGGTGTGTGTGATTCTACATAAAAGTTGAATTTCTTGTTTGTTGCGCATTAGGTAGATCTCAGCATTGAAGCTGTCTGAGCCTAGAGTTTCCTATGAGAAGATTTCTTTTAAATTGCTCTTTCAGTTTTTATTAGCTGTTATAGAATCTTCCAAATTTTATAATCTTTAATAAATCAGTTTTAATTATTTTTTTTCTAATAAAGATGGCCATTTCTTCTAAAATGTTAACAATTTTCAGAGAGCTTCCAATGCTTCCTTTTCGGTTCATGACAGTGCCACACACAGCACTGTCTCCTCTCCCTCCTGATTCTTGGCTTGCTAACAGCACTGTACACTTGAGTAGCTGGCACAGTATGATTCAACTGTGCGCGTGTGAAGCAGGAATGCTCAAGTCCTACTATTGTTATGTCTGTGCCATCACATGGCAAAGGACCTCTGGCTGGCCCAGGGCACATCCAACCAAAAGTTCCAGACATTTCCAACAACAGTGTCCAGCAGCTTTGCAGTCAGTCCTAGCATGAAGCACAAGCTGTTGTAAGGGGCTGGAGAGATGGCTCTGTGGTTAAGAGCACTGGTTACTCTTTCAGAGATTCTGGGTTTGATTCTCAGTACTTATATGGCAGCTCACAAACATCTGTAACCCTGGTTCCAGGGGAACTGACATGCATGCACACCTATGATCTTAGAGCTGCTGAATATCTCTAAGAGAAGTAGAAAGAACACACAAAATGCCCTGAGTTAGTATATGCTGAGACTCCCAGAAAGAACACACAATATGCCCTGAGTTAGTATATGCTGAGCAAAATGTTATCCATTTAAAAAAAGAACAGTAAAAAGTACCATTTCTCATAACACCATGGAGTGTGGAGTGGAAAGGATAGAAATAAACATAAGAATGTCCTCCAGAAGGAGAAGCAAAAGGATAACGGAATAGAGCACAGGTGAGAACATAAAGTTCAAGGGCTGGGATGACATGTACATCACTCAAATAATAGTTCTGAAAGAGCAAACGTACAAAAGAGGGGGCAGATTTCAGTATGTTTATCCTATATTATATGTCCAATATCCACTAATACTTGAGTATGTACTATGTGTGTCTTTCTGCTTTCAGGACGATCTTTTCTAATTCCCACCATTTACCTGCAAATTTCATGATTTCCTTGTTTTTAATTGCTGAGTAGTATTTCATTATATAGATGTACCACAATTTCTGTATCCATTGCTCCATTGAGGGACATCTGGGTTGTTTCCAGATTCTGGCTATTACGGATAAAGCTGCTATGACAAGACAGGAGCCTACCACAGAGGGTCTCTGAAAGACTCTACCCAGCAGTGTATCAAAGCAAATGCTAAGACTCACAGTCAAACTTTGGGCAGAGTGCAGGGAATCTTATGAAAGAAGTGGGAGATAGTAATACCTGGAGAGGACAGGAGCCTCACAAGGAGAGCAACAAAACCAAAAATCTGGGCACAGGGTTTTTTTTTTTTTTTTCCTGAGACTGATACTCCAACCAAGGACCATACATGGAGATAACCTAGAACCCCTGCTCTGATGTAGCCCATGGCAGCTCAGTGTCCAAGTGGGTTCCCTAGTAATGCGAAAAGGGGCTGTCTCTGACATGAACTCAATGACTGGCTCTTTGATACCTCCCTCTGAGGGGAAAACAGCCTTACCAGACCACAGAGGAGGACAATGCAGCCAGTCCTGATGAGACCTGTTAGACCAGGGTCTAACAGGACCTCCCCTCTCAGTGGACTTGGGGAGGGCATGAGTGGAGAAGAGGGAGGGAAGGTGGGATTAGAAGAGGATGAGGGAAGGGGCTAAAGTTGGGATGCAAATTGAATAAAATACTTTCTAAAATTAAAGAAAGAGTTCCAATGTAAAGGATATGGAAACTGACCCATATCACAGCAAATATCATTGTAAAATTTCATAATACTGAAGACAAGAGGAAAATGTGAGACCTACGCAGGGGATTGAAATGCATAATGGCTCTAATTCCACTGACAACAATGACGCATACCAGTGAACAGTCGCTTAGGACTGGCAAGAAGTTATTCATAATCCAGAGTTCCCTGCCAGCCCCTTACAACAGCTTGTTTTTATTTTATTTTATTTTTTTTTTAGGTGAGAGAAAACAGAAAAAAGTGATTTCGTAAGCCTTTAAACCACCCCCCCCCACACTTTCTCAGACCTTTCCAGAGCTCTCATTCTTCCTCTGTCCCCTGCCATGCCCTCTTCTTTCTCTTCCTCATTTGAATCAGTTCAAGTGGTAAACTTTGATCGTTTTTTGGAGGGAACATACAGAATGAAGAGCTGATAAAGATAAATATGTTCTATGCTTGTCTTTGTCATGTGTGTGAGTGTTTTGCCTACAACTATGTGCGTGCACTGCATCTGTGCCTGGGGTCTTCAGAGTCCAGAAGAAGGCATGAGACCTCCTGGAAGTGGAGTTGCAGGTCATTCTGAGCCACCATGTGGGAGCTGGGAGCCAAACCCAGTTCCTTTGCTAGAGCAGCAAGTGCTCTTAACCACTTAGCCATCATTACAGACGTCAGTTACTTGGGATTTAAAAAGGAGGATACAAGTATTTTCAGGAAATAAACCAGAGTAATAAACTGCAAGGATAAAACTTCCTTAACATAAAAAAAACCCACACATTTTCTTAATGAAAGTGAATCTCTTATCCTCCCGGCATTTTTTAGTTCATGATTATATAACCTGGGCCATCTGTGGATTCTGTTCTGGCATCCATCAGGAAACACTATTTCGGCAGAGAGAGAGAAGGTTTCACTGGCTCCTTTACAGCCCACACCTGATCATTGACAGGCCCAGTTTGTGCAGGCCTGTTACGGACAGCCACCACTACTGTGAAGTCACAAATGTATTAGCTGTATCTTGCTCAGAAGACAGCATGTTAGTCTTTCCTCCATCTTTCAACTCTTATATTCTTTCTACTCCTCCTCTGGGATGATCCCTGAACCTTAGAGGGTGACATAAATGCCCTACTTGTGGCTGAGCAGTCAACTGTCACTCTCGGTACCTTGAACATGCATGCACCTCCCCCCAGCCATTCATTGCAAAGAGAAGCTTATCTGATTAAGGCTGAGACTAGCACTTATCAATGGGTACAAACATAAGTATTTAGAAGATATTTTGGTGCCATAACAACGTAGGTGAGCAATAGCAAGTTCCCCAGCTACAGCCTAAGAACCTCTTAGCCATGGGTTTTTGGCTGGGTTTACATTACCAGGTATGAACTCCCTCGTGTGGGGTGGGCTATATGTCCAGCCAGGGAGCAGAAAGTTACCTTCATAACATCGGTGCCGCTATCACACCAACGGGAACATCTTACCAGGTAGCCTGTCTTAGTTAATAGGGTTCACAGACGGGCAAGACCATTGATAGCTTTTCTACCCAAACTGCATACATAGCACCTTTTGGCATTATGGAAATGAGCCAGCAGGGAAGACATTTCCAACTCAGTTTCAGCTTGATTTATCCAAAGAGTGTGGTGTCTGTAAGCGCTGGGTCATACGATATAGTCTAGTGGGTAACCAAGAGCAATGGCAATAGCCTGTATTGTTCTGAGAGCCTTTGGGACCTCTCTGGCCAATATCCCATAGGGAGACATTCCAAACATTGCACTGAGGGTTTTTTTTTTTTTTTTTTAATATGGCTTCCGAAAGAAGTATTATCCAAAAAATGCAGGGTATCTCTCCAAACTCTTTTCTTCATTTACGTCTTTATGTATTTATTTATTTATTTATCTTTCTATTTATTTAGTGTGTGTGTACATACATACATACATATGCATACATGTCACAGAACACACATGGACATCGGACATCTGAGGGACAACTTGCAGTACATGGTTCTCTTCAACCATGTGAATTCTGGAAATTGAACTGATGTCAGGATGGATGGTAAGAGCCTTTACCCACTGAGCAATCTAGTCAGTCCCCAACTGTGCTGGATAGTTTTTGTCAACTCAACATAAGCTAGACATCAACTAAGGAGCACGCGTGGTCTGGACCTAGGCCCCTGCACATATGTGACCCATGGACAGCTTAGTCTTTATATGGGGCTCCTGGTGAATGGAAGGGAAGGGAGTGCTGTTTCTAACCTGGACTCTGTTGCCTGATTTTGGATCACTTCCCCCTGCCAGGGCTGCCTTGCCTGGCCTCAGGGGGTGAGGATATGCTTAATGTGACTTGATATGCTGGGAAGAGTTGATATGGGGGAGAGGGGCTCCCCTTTTTCTGGAGGAAAGGGAGGACTGGGAGGAGAGGAGGGAGGGCGTACCCTTGGGATGTAAAGTAAATAAATTGAAATTTCCTTAAAAAAAAAAAAAAAGCTAGAATTATCTGAAAGAAAGGAATCTCAATTGAGAAAATGTCTGTACAAGATCAGGGCTGTAGGCAAGCCTGTAGGGCATTTTCTTAATTAGTTTTTGATGAGGGAGTGCCTAGCTCATCGTGTATGGGGCTATTCCTGGGCTGGTGGTCCTGGGTTTTATAAGCTATGGGGAGCAAGGGGAGCAAGTCAACAAGCAGTGCCCCTTTACGGCCTTTGCATCAGCTCCTGCTTCCAGGTTCCTGCCTTGCTTGAGTTACTGTTCTAACATCCTTAAATGATGGACAATGATGGACAATGATGGAAGTCCAAGCTAAGTAAATCCTCTCCTCAAGTTGCTTTGGTCATGCTGTTTCATTGAAGCAATAGTTACCCAAGCCAAGATACCAACTTAAAGAGTATGTTTCTTTTTGCTGTGTGGTAGCACACACATTTAATCCTAGTTCTCTACTGGAGAGGCAGAGGCAGGCAGATCTCTATGAATTCAAGGGCAGCCTGGTCTACAGAGTGAATTCCAGGACAGCCAGGGCTGTCAGGAGAAACTCTGTCTTGAAAAAACAAAAACAAACAAACAAACAAACAACCCCCACAAAAAAAATTACCGACCTTATCCAACCATATGTTTCTACATAGCTTTTCTGCATACCCTTGGTTTTGGTTAACTCCCTACTACTCTTACCTTTCCCCTGCCACTGTTTAAAGCATCTGTTAGTATTCTCCCCTCCCTAGTTTCATATCACATGTAGCTTACAATTTCCTTCTTAAGGCCTCTTCTTCCTCATTCAACCCACCATGACCCTTTTTTGTTTCCTGGCCTCTACAAATACTCAGTACAGCTCAAACACAGAAATCTAACAGTTTAAAGTAAGGATTTACATATAAGAGAAAATATTTAAGTGTGTGTCTTCCTGGGTCTGGCTATCTCACTCAAAATAATATTTAAGAATACCCTCCACCTTTCTAAAATTTTGTTTTCCTTAAGTGCTGAACTATATCACATTTTCATCATCCATATATTAGCTGAAAACCATCTAGGCTGACTATTTCTTAGCTATAATGACGAGAACAGCATCGAGCATGGATAATTAGCTCTCTCTACTGTAGGATACAGAAGGAGACATCTTTGACTTTAGACTTCCCTAGCTTCCAGAAGAGTAAGAAATAAATTTAAATGGTTCATAAGCTACCAAATCTGTGGTATTTTTATATCATCCCAGACCATGACAAAGTAAAATATAAACAAAATAAAAACAACTTTAAAAAGTGGAATGTGCTAGAAAATTACAAATATTTTGAATGTCTCTTATTTTGTTATTAAATCAACAAAATAGGTGAAACCCAGGGCTGTATTGACTCTTTAGGAGTCTTTGGGTTACATTTCTACAAACAAATCTCTACATAGAAATTCCTAATCCACAAAAAATAACCAAGTAATTTTAAAGTTCTAAGTTCTTGAGTTTTGTTCATAAAGCAGAAGACATGGGGACAAAGAGTACAATAGTGTGCTGGGAGAAAGGCATCTGTATTAAGAGCCTAAGCCCGATTCTTCTTCTTGTCCTGTCTCTGCCTCCCAAGAAATCATCTTCAGTCCTCTGAATTATACTACACATAGGGAGAAACACAAAGATCTTTAACACAGTCTCTCGGATGTAAACTTGCAATCAAGGGCAAATGTTTATCAACGTCTGAAGTCATATTCATTTAAGATAGCCCTATAAATACCAAGAAAGAAACCTATAATGCTAATTTTTGCCTAAGAAATGTTCTAGAACTGACAGATTGCATCTCTGAGATGAGCCCTTAATATTCAAGGTACCAGATTCAGTGACACTTAGCTATAACCAAAAATGTTTATCTTGTATAAATAAAACTAAAACAAATCATCTGGAAGCCATACAGAATGCTTGCAAAACAGCCATGTAAGTTTAACTGACTGAAACAGTTCTTTACTAATGCTCTTTCATCTGTGTGATCCAAAGCCTCTGCAGTCCTCCTACAGGAGATAAGGAAGCAAAATAAAGCCTTCCCAGGGCTTAGTGAGTGTAGGTGATTGGCAGATTCTCCAGAATGAACAATGGACAATGGAACAGTCCAGCCAAACCAAACAGTTTCTGTGAGCAGACCCAGCTTTTATCTCAGCCAGTAATCAGCTTTCTTCCATGAAAAGCATCTAAAATCGTGCCAAGTTGTATCACTGCCACTGAAATTGGAATGGCTTCAACAACCCATAAAAACAGTGACACTTAATGAATTGCTTCAGTTAAATCATGATGTAGAGAGAAAATAGGTGAACACTTTTATTGTGGTCTGTGTGGTTCAAAAGATCTCATCAACACAGCTAATCGCTGGCGTCCTTCCTGCCAGATTCACACCTGAAATAAACACACCTGGATTCTCATGAACTTTTTTACTTCTGCTGGCTAAAACAAATGCCACTAGGAAACAGCTAAAGTAATAGAATGAAGAGGCAAACAGGGACAAAGCAACGAGAAATGGGCTGGCAAAATGCAGAATGAGATGAAATGTGGTACCAGTTTGTACTTGAGACATCATTTTAAAAGAATTTAGACTGCTACAGATAACATTAAACCACACAGGAAAGTAATCTACAAGACAAATGTAAAATATCCAACATCTTGAGGAGTATTTGAGATTCCATTGATCTCATGGTACCAACACGGAAGTTTAAAAAGAGAGATATAGTTTTTCTTCTTATATATCGCTTTGTAATTTTCCTTCTTCTGTTGTGAACACAAAATAGAGAGATATCCTGAATATCACCAATAAAATTGGACATCATAAATAGAGAATCTAAAGCTCACAGTTGGAAAAACTATTTTAAAGTAAATAACTGGACTTTGAATATACTGAAAACAAAATCTTCATTAACTCTGATACATCAGACTCTTGATTATTCTTATTTAGATGAGGTCATAATAACCTACTGGCATTACAGTCACTAGATGGCTTGCACTTATATTATAGTATGAGGGTTTAAGTACCTGCGGAGCCACAACACCTCAAATAATCAATGAAGACAGGTTAGTGGGCCAGGAATGGTGAGGTATACAGTTCCCGTTTCATTTCACAAGATCTCTGGGTCTCTCTTCATATCAGAACTAAAACTAAATCTAAATGAATTTCCTAGTCTAGTGCTCCATACTTTCTCTCAGTTATGAAAATAAAACTATTCCGTTTTAATGGATGCTGCTGATCTTGCAGTTGCAAAAGCCTTACACTTTCTCAAGGATAGTCTTCAAACCCTTAACTGTGCTAATAATTAAAAGCAAGGGTTGTCACTCACATAAAGTACCTCTGGATAATCTGGATTCTTCTCTATTAGTGCATTTGTACTTCAGAATCACACCCCTATATATGTTGAGCTGGGGAGTGCGCACACACACATACACTCATATCACTCACATGACTTGAAAGTACTACAACAGCTCATAAAAAAATGCCTTTGCTGGCATCTTAGCAGTGTTTGGGCAGCCTTAAATTCTTTTTCCTCCTAATTCAGATGAGTTTTATACGTCATTGCCTGAAACCAAATTAGTGGTGAGCTCTAACGTCAAAATCGCTAATAGAAGAGTAGAGAGACATAAGCTTTGAGGCTCATGACTCAAGGCAGTGCATACTAATCTTTTCCACTAAAGCCCACCAAAGGCAGAGCCAAGAAGTCCAGGAGATAAACGCAATCACCTCCAAGCTAGATATTTCTTTTGAAGTCTCATGCCTTATCTTAAAAATTCACTTGAATTTTCAGTTCTCCTGATAAGTTAGCATTTGCTTTAATACATTTTGAAAGCAATGTATGCGATTTCCCACCAAATCATCAGTTAGCTCACTGCTTGAGAAAATGAACATTTTCATCTTCGAGCTTTTAGAATTCCTCATCCTTAACCACTGAGGAGAGCCCCTTGATGGCCACAGGCTTTATCATGAGGCACAGGAAACTTAATTTAATGATTGGTTACATTTTCTGAGGCCTTGCTGAGTCTTCTGAGTCTTTGCTCCCTCTTGTTCCCTTCATCTCTACAGCCTTATGCTTCTTTGCAGTTACTTCCTGAATATACACCTTGGATTTACGTCTTCCCATAGTCTTCATTGCTTTTGACAACGGTTCTTTCTTTTCTTCTTTATCACATTTTCTTGGCATCACCCATTTTCCACTTGATGATTTTTTAATGCTCTATTAACTATAGTCATATCTTTTTGTCTTGATCCCTTGATCCCTACTAATTTCACAAACTTCTAAAGGATAATTCTCATGCATATCACATTTACTGCTCTGCAACAAGCCACTATGAAACTCAGTGACCTAAAAGAACAATTAATCATTTGTCATAACACCCAGGACAAGAGTTTAGACTAGGCTTGTGTGGGTGGTGCCTTGGCAATCCCCATCTAAAATCAATAATGTAATGACTTATATCATGTAATGGTTTCACAGGTGCTAGAGAGACTGTGAAGTCTGCAGTCACAGGTGGTGCTGTTGCTGGTACAATTTTGTCCTGTCAGTTAGCTAAGCCTCTATCTTAGGGTTCTTATTGCTGTGATGAAACACCATGGCCAAAAGAAATTTGAAGGCAAAAGGATTTTTTGTTTATTGTTTGTTTGTTTGTTTGTTTGGTTGTTTGGTTAATTTTGGCTTACATGTCCTGAGTCACAGTCTAGTCAGAGAAGCCATGCCAAGAACTCAAACCAGGTGGGAATCTAGAGGCAGGAGCTGATGCAGCCATAGAAGAGTGCTGCTTACTGACTTGCTTCTTGTGGTTTTTCTCATTCTACTTTCTTATAGCACTAAGGATGAGCAGCCGAAGGGTGGCAACATTCACAATGTTCTGGGCCCTTCCACATCAACTACTAATTAAGAGAATGTCCTACAGGATTGCCTACAGCCTGATCTTATGGAAGGATTTTTCTCAATTGACATTTTTCTCCCTCCTCTGATAACTCTAGCTTCTGTCAAGTTGACATAAAATTAGCCAGCCTTTTTTCTGTATGGTCTTCTGTCACTTGTTAGCCTAGTTTTAGACTTACCTTCCCAGGGGCAAGAATATCTCAAGAAATGAAAGAAAAAGCTACTAGGGTTATGAATCCTCAGCTTTAACATTTGTACAATTTCCTATAACTTGTGACATTTTACTGGTAAAAGTAAATGACGGGGCTAGCCTAGGTTCAATGACAGAGGAAAAGGATTCCCTTTTGGATATTCCCTTCTGGATAATTGATAATATAAAATGTGGGTGTGCTTTTCAATCTTGCCAGTGCAAGATTGTGTTTGTCAGCTAAGGAGAAATTTCACCATGAAGGTACTTACTAGATACTAGCTGAAGTGAAACCAGTGTTGTTATGTTTGACTTCATCTAGCCTGAGACTACAGCCTCAGAGTAAGAATAGATTTGAAAAGAAATTTATATTAAGCTACAAATTATTATTATTCAGACTCATTTTGTTTATAGAAGTTGTACAGATCTAAATATTAGATGCTTTTATTTGGAAAGAATAGCTGTACTTCAAAGAAAGAGGCCTAGCTAGGTAAGATGGCACATGACAATGATATCAAGACAGAGGTAGGAATTTCATTAATTTGTGGCCAGTCTGTGCTACAATATCCTGTCTCAAAACAAACAAATAAACCAAAACCCACAAAGAAATCTGTGTCAGTTTTCTATTACTGTGACAAGACCCCATGACCATGGCAACTCTTATAAAGAAACACATTTAATTGGGGCTTGCTTACAGTTTCAGAGGTTTAGTCTGTTATTGTCATGTCTGGAAGCATGGTGGCATGAAGGTAGACGAGGACTGGAGAAGGAACTAAGAGTTTTACGACTGGATCCTCAACCAACAGGATGGAGAAAACCCACTGGGCCTGGCTTGAGCTTTTGAAACCCCAAAGCTCAAGGACAGTGACACGCTTCCTCCAAGAAGGCCACACCTACTAATCCCTGTCAAATAGCAACACTCCTTAATGAGGATGCATTCCTATGAGGGACATTCCTGAGCACAGTTGCCATCTTTTCAGACTGGGTGTTTGGCTATCAACACCTGGGGGCTTTCTCTCTTCCTATCGGTTGAGGATCCAGATATAAAACTCTTAGTTCCTTCTCTAGCACCTCGTCTACCTACATGCCACCATGCTTCCTGACATGACAATAACAGACTAAACCTCTGAAACTGTAAGCAAGCCCCAATTAAATGTGTTTCTTTATACATGTTTCTTGTTTACTGATATTTGTAACCAGCATTTACTAGTTCATGGGTTCTTGTTTCTTCCACTCTTTTGAACCCCTTTTCTTCCACCCTTCAACTCCCTAACATTGGATAAGAGAGAAAAAAGAATAACGAGGAAAGGAAAGAGACACCTGAATAAAGTCAAGGATCTGAAAAGGGGAACACTATCCATAGACTACTTCCTGCTGTTTAGAAGCATCAGTTCCTTGGTGCAAGTTTGATCTTTGCCATCAGTAAAGATATCTAATTTCTTCTTGTTGTTTCTTCTTTGAGAGAAACTACTAACAAACCACAACCAACACCCCTAAACAACCAAAAACCACTGATCCCATGATCCCAACTATTGGGGCTCTAGCGTTTATGTACCCTATGAAAAATTCAGAATTCCAAACGTCACACAACTGTAGAAACTATCTGCAGCTGATAAAACCATGCCCCTCCTAGAGCATGAGGGAAATCATAGACAGCTTCTTTGAAATAGGCCCATATCCCCACACCTGTAATTAAAATGAAAGTATATTCTTATAATATTCCTGCAATTGTTAAAGAAACCAAAATTCCAAAAACTCTCATTTCAGATATTCTCAGTTTTTGATCAGTTATTCACAGATCACTTGTCATATGCAAGGCTCTTTGCTATTTGCCCAGAATTCATAATCTACTAGATAAGATAAAAATAGAAATTGAATAACTGAACACAACACGAGTCAAGATTGTAGTGCGTGCACAGAATAGAACAAAAGCACAAAACCCAAAAGATGTCCACTTGCTCATTAGAAAACTTAATAATTTGGTACATGACATGCAAAATATCTTCCAGTTCCAAATTACATATGTATATACATCAGTGCTATTCATCATTATTATAGTCTTTTGAAGACTGTGGGAGAACGTATACAAAGAGGAGAAAGGAGGCCTTGTATTTACAGTTTTGCATGACCAGAGCGTATGGTGGACATCTGTTGTTTCTGCGTACTCACATCCATTCTCCTTCAAAGCAGTTGCAGGACGTTGACTTCCTGTACCTTTGCTTCAACTCTCAGTCCATATGCTAACACAGCACCTATCAAATGTTGACAGATTAACCATGTGCTCTAAAGCTCGGCCAGTCACTTTGCTGTATTCTTCTGGCTAGAATTAAATTTTCAAATACACAGCTAGGCCTAAAAAAGACTAGTGAAACCAATTGTCAGTACTATTATGATAATAGTTTAGAAAATGAAAAGACTTTTTTCATGTTGCCCCGGAATGAGTATAAACTTGGGCTTGCTAGAGGGCCATAATAAGGAGCCCTAGAAGAAAGCCAGTTCTGAGGGAACAGGCTGAATCACCAGTATGAAAGATCAATGGCATATGAGACTCTGGATAAGCCATGAGGGGTCCAGTTGCCCAGACATCTCCGCTAATTGTTAATTGCTCACTTAGTGCTCAGAGGGGATGTAAATCACTTTGACATTGATTTGTAGCCAGAATTTTACATTCTAGGCCAATCCAATCAGAATGAAAAAAAAAATGCCTTCATGTCTTAAACTGTTTTAAGAATTAGAAATAATTCATGCACAAAGAAAAAATCTAGAATGAATGGTAAAAAGTAAAATTCATCTGGAAAACTGTACTAACTAAGACTACAGGGATATTTGTGTGAGGGGGTGGATGGTGGTAATTTAGGCTTTCAACTTGACTACATCTGGAATCAACTAAAACCAAAGAGCTGGGCACGCCTATTATAAATTTTCTTTATTGGATCCTTCTAGGCAGGAAGATCCACCCTAAATCTGGAACAGGAAATTCCATGACACCTACAGTTATTGGAGGCTCCTCTGGTAGCATAGAGACCAGTGAAAGCCAGTGGTTAGAACTATTTGAAGAGCTTATTGTGGGGAACAAGGTATTTAGTGACTGTCTATAAAACTTTTGACAATTTGTGTAAAATAAGGAAATGATAAGTTAGCTGGTTGTTTCGAGAACCTCTGGATAAAATGGCAAAAGAGAAGTAGGAACTCAGTGGAAATACTAACCAGCTCCAGAGTTGCATAAAGTTTAAAATCTTCTAAATGGACCCTGGAAAAGAATCTTCTCTCCAGCATCCATAGAACTCAGGTTGCAGAAAACCAAACTCAAGTTGATAAGGTTCATTGGCCTACAGGAAAAATTCAAGTCTAAGCCACAAAGAGTATTAGCTGTTAAAACAAGAGCACCAGTTGGTAAAGAAACGGGATCCTGTAACTTAAGATGGAGATGTGTGAAAGGACCCTGAAGCTGAGGACTTAGAACCTTCATATTCCGAAGGTTTATCTCACCTGAGAATTAATCTCCATCCTTAGCAGAGGATGCATCCCCACTCCCCACTCACACCCCCTGCAGTACTGCCCTCTCCACCTTTGCCTGAGGGAATCAATCCTTCACTGTCAAACTGGCAGTGACTTTCTCTGAAGGAGATGCCAGGTGGGGCCTATGACTAGCTTCCTCTACACCTATGACCAGACTTAAGGCTAAGCAGGTTCCTAGATGGGGGACAGAAAGTTTGGTCCACCAGGAGGTGTGTTACACCACCACAGAGCTTAATAAATTTGCCAATTCACTCAAGCAGAAGTCTGGGGAATATGTGTGAGGATATATATTTTTAAGGTGAAGGATAATGATGGAAGGACTATAAAACTGGAGCAGGCAGAGATAATTAATACTGGCACAATGGAGATTCCAGGTTTAAAATGGAAGCTCACATTTTAAAAATGTCTCAAAACATTTGTCATAAGACAGTCTACTGCAAAGGACCTGGAGATGCCTGATATCCCTTAGCTTAGTGTCAATGAAGGAACCTTATGGCTTAGGGAAACCACAATGCCAAGGTGGGAATGCTGTGCAAAACCAAATATTCCATAATGGAAAGGCCTAGAAAACACACCCTTCACTAATGCTATAAGACACAAAATGGTGAGAGGGCACTGGCACATTTAGAGAGAGTCATGTCTAAACAATGAAGTTGGTAGGGACCCAAAGAATCATCTTATTCAACAAACAACTTCTCAGTGTTATTCATACCTTTTCTTTGTGGTTTTGAGCTCGTTTCTTCCTTTAAGAAAGAGGGAGCCTATTATTAACTTGGGAGTACAGTGATAATCGTTATAGGAATTCTCACTTATTGAAAGCCTACTGTGAATAAGCAATGCATAGGAACTTGCTGTACAAGCGGTAGCTTACTAAATTGCCCCAACTACAGTGCAATATACATATTGATGCTCTAACTTTAGAATTAAGAAATCCAAAAAATAATATATATATATCAGAATAATTAGGCATCCACCCCAATTTCCATAGAAACTCAGTGCTGACCTGGTTTCTTTTAGGTATATAATATATGTCAATTGCCTAAAAATAATCTGGTGCACATAGCAAATATTAGTAAGTTTAACCATTTGTTATTGTCATTGCTGTAAATATCAAAATATACAGCTGATGTCTGTTGTTCATAAAGATTTGAAAATATTATTAAGATGATTTTAAATGGATATGAAAATGTATTAATTCCCAAATATGCTTTCCCCAAAGTATATTTGAGCACAGAATGCTCTGTGAGTAAAAATCTATGGTCAATTACTCAAGGGGGTTGTGATGTATTATATTTCTCTCCTGGAGAGTCCTGAGAAGCATTAGCACATTAAAGGCTCTGAAATATCTTGCAGTAAAGAAAACTATTAATCTGCTTTAACCCAAACTTTTCAAATTCTTTGACAAAGGAATTCTTTCTTCTCATAATATTTATGATCATCCCTTGAAATCACCATTCCACTGAAAACACTCGGGATAAATGAATCTATTGAAATTCCTCTTCCAAGTTGAGCATGTAATGTTTTGACAGTTCTTTTTCTGCCAACTCAACTCCCTGCCGAGGATGTGCTGTGAAATGTCAGAGCCAACAATAAAGTTTCTCTGACAGTTAATCACAAAGCTGAAGTTTTTCTTAGGCTTTTCTCATGACAGCCCAACATTGTTTTTTCTCCATCTTTATAGCCACAGGTAAAATCCCTATGTTTTTTTAAAACTCATGTTCACAGTATTTTTCAGCTCTGCTTACAGACTGTACAAGTTCAGGGTCTCATGTTTTTGTTTTCTGAGACACGGTTTCTCTGTGTAGCCTTAGCTGTCTTGGACTTACTTTAGAGACGAGGCTGGCCTTGAACTCACAGAGATCCACCTGCCTCTGCCTCCCAGAGCGCTGGTACTACAGGCATGCGTGTCTCACGTTTTGTAATCTGGGCACCATCGTTAGGACGGATGTGACTTAGTGGTAGGGGACTTCCCCAGGCTGTGTAGGATCCTGGGTTCAAACTGCAGCTCTGTAACTTAATTTCCCATGCTCTTCTTTTTCTCTGCCATTGAACTGTAAATTCCTCGATGTCTGAAACTGTATACTGCACTTCTGCTCGTCCCTAAAGGAGCATGCTCACAGTGCAGCCTCCCACTTGTTCCTTCATTAAACATCTCTGCATCAAGCATCCCCCGCAAGTCAGGGACTCTTCTAAGTACTTGTATTAGTCACCTTTCTTATTGCTGTGACAAAACAAACGAACAACAAACAAACAAACAAAAAAAACTAAACTTGAACAAAATCAAGGAAGGCAGGTTTACTTTTGGCATACCATTTGAGGCTGCAGCCCATCATGTCAGGAAGGTGTGGCAGGGACTGGAGGCAGCTGATCATGCTGTCTAGAGACAGCCGAGAGAGAAATGGTTGCTGTGGTTCTCAGCTTTTTCTCTTTGATTCAATCTGGGGCTCTGAGCCATGGACGGCTGCTAACCACATCCTGCCCGTAGAAAGTCTCCATAGACATGTCCAGAGGTTTGTCTCCTAAAGAACTCTAGATCCTATTAAATCGACAGCCAATAGTAACTGTCAGAGTGCTAGAGTGTTGGAGCACAAGAGACAGTCAAGTTCATTCGTGCCCTAATAGAAGCCTTATTGTATTTGGGGAACTATGTGTTCAAGTAAACTCATACTGTAATGTCAGGTAAGGTCATGTGATGTGCAGTTAATGGGTATGAAAACTGAAAGCATGAACGAAGAGGAGGCAGCTTTAGCTTGAGAAAGGCTGTCTTGATGGCCCAACAGTAAGCTGAAGCCTGAATAAAAGGAAGATGCCAATCATGCGATGAGAAGGTCACAGAGAAACATGGTTTTAGGTCAGAGGAGGCCAGCTGAATTTGCTGAATTGGAAGAATAAGAGGAAGGCTAGAGTGGAACATATAATGTAAGTCAAGATAGTCACGGAGATAAACTCAGAGTAACAAGCATGGACCATATTGTGGTAAGGACTTGCTTTGTGGAGATAAGGAGCATACAGAACACATGATCTAAATATATTTTTAAAAAGTTAAAAGGCAACTATGGCTTCAGAGCAAGGAACAAAATATTGGGAGTAGCAAAGAAGTAGGGAGGCACTTTAGGTTACCTTTATAGGCACCTATAGCTATGGTGGTTACTTAGCATGGTTCAAGAGAGCAAAGGTTCTGGATCTACTTTGGCAGTGGGTATCTGGAAAGTTGGCTCAGTGGTCAAGAGCACTTGTTGTTCTTACAAAGGACCCAGGTTCAATTCCCATCACCCACATGAAGGCTCACTGCCTTCTTGGGCACCAGGCACATGTGTGGTGTGCATACGTACATGCAGGTAAAACACTCAAACACATAACATGATAAAGATAAAATCTAAAAAGAGGGAGAGAAGAAGAATAGACAATGCAACCTTCAAGCTTGAGCAAAAGTGACGTTTCCTACTTTCAGCTATTTCCCACATCGTGATACCTTTGAGAGGAATGGCTTTAGAGAAAGGGTGAATAGAAGGGAATCAAGTCATTGCATCTCATCGTATTAAGGTTGGGATTTTTGTGAGTGATGAAGGAATACATGTGACCTCTCTTTATTCTGGACCCCATGGAAATATCTACACACATCTCTGGCACTAAATGGCACATGTTTAGAACCATGAGGCCAAATGAAAGCATCTAAGGAAGAACACTGTCAGATGCAGGCAGTTGGTCTTCAGAACTGTGATCCAAACAACCATTTTTTTCCCTTTATAAAGCGAGCTTGTCTCAGTATTTCACCAAAAATAATACCTGATGACCTAAGCTGCTTGTACTCAGTTCCCAGGACAAGCTAGCCACTGCTTTATGTGCTGGCACCTGCGTTTAACTCCTGTCCCTGCAAATAGTAATTGCCCCATTTCACACTTGAGAGAGTAGAGGCACAGAGAGTTTAAGTGATTTCTAGAGTGTTATGTTGCCATGAAAAAAAGATTCACACTCAGACTCTGAAGCATCCGTGACCAGAATAAACTGGTAGGTGGCTTCACGGCTTCTGGTTCTTCCTCACGTGTTACGACTCATCTTTTTTTGGTACCTATTTCAAGAATATGAACTTATATAAAGGCTGAAAGAAAATTATTTTTCAGCCTTTTCTCTGGTTGAGCCAATCAAGTGAGATGATAAAATCAATGTGATATATTCATCAATTCTTTACAAATTTCCCTTTCACAATTCACATAAGTTACTACTAAGACATATTAGAATAAATGTTAGCTGTAGCGACACACGCCCATAACCCCAGCACTGGGCAGGCAGAATCAGGAGGATTGTTGCATGTTTAAGGCTAGACAGATCTACATAGTGAGTTCTAAGCCAGACAGGGCTATACAGTGAGACCCTGTCTTAGAAAACAGAACCAAATTGAACAAAAGACCTTTTAACAGTCCATATTCAAAACACATTTTGAACATAGAAAACACATTTCTCCACTGTTTTACTGACTCTATAGTATTCAGGTATTGGGATGTTTCATGACTTAACTACTCCCCCTGTGCAGAGTGTGTTTATGTATTTTTACAAGAAAACTATGTTCCGAGAAGAAGAAAAAAGGACAGTAAGCAAAGCAGAATGAATTAATTTCATTCCTTCATTTAATATTTATTTAGTGTCATTTTATGTCAGGCAATGATTATAAATTGTGCCTTAAAATACTACATAAATGTACAAAGAAAGTGAAAAGAAAAACTTTAAGAGACCACAACAAATTTCTAGGTTCAGTGCTCAGTACCAAATAAATGAGAGGAAGGAAGGGACAGAGGAAGGAAGGAAGGAAGGAAGGAAGGAAGGAAGGAAGGAAGGAAGGAA
>NW_026596040.1:6604162-6608613 GCF_907164565.1 Psammomys obesus
GAAGGAAGGAAGGAAGGAAGGAAGGAAGGAAGGAAGGAAGGAAGGAAATAAGCAGAACAAATGAGCCACATGCAGAGTGACATAGTGTAAGAAACAATGAGAGATGGAAAGACAAAGGGAGAGACAGAAACCAAGACTTTAGAAGCCAGTATACTAAATGTATCAGTGTTTATTATTCCTATATGCCGAGATTAAGACTAATTTTGTTTTCTTTGTTTACCTTTTCCCACCTCATTTTCTATAATGAATATATATATATATATTCATTATATTTTGATGTTAAGAAAAATATTTCAAAATAAGATATTTCTACAAATTTTGCTAAGAGCAGATATATTACAGCAATCGCCTTTGGCACTATAGCGCCATTCACTATGGTAGGAAAGCCTGGTAGGAATATGGCATTTTTATTGTTTCAGTGACTTAATAATAATGCTCCAGTGATTCCGCTGTGCCTGAGTTTGTTTCCTATTGCTGTGATAAAGACCATGACCAAAAGCAATTTGGAGAGGAAAGGGCTTATTTTATCTTACAGCTCATATATAATCCACCATGAAAGAAAGTCACAGCAGGGACTCAAGACAGGAGCCTGGAGGCAGGAACTGAGGTGGAAGCCATAGAGGACACAGCTTATTGGCTTGCTTCTCTATGGCTTGCTCAGTTTGCTTTCTGATACAGTGCAGGACCAGCTGCCCAACGGTGGCACTGCCCGAAGTGAGCTAGACTCTCCCACATCAATCATCAATCAAGAAAACTCCCCACTCTGGTGGAGGCATTTCATCAACTGAGGTTTCTCCTCCCAGATAACTAGCTTGGGTCAAGTTGAAAAACCAAATCTATCGGGACACACTGTCAGGAGCATTGATCTGGACACATCTCCCCAGCGCTCTGTGTGGTGGGGCAGTTCACAATGTCCATGTCAACTGAAACAAACCGTGGGAAAGCAGCAGGAGCTGGCACTCTCCTGTGACTTGTTACACATATCAAAGCAGGAAACTGAGAAAAGATCTAGGAGACAATTTCTAGGTTTAAAAAAAAAAAAAAGAGGACTGAAGGGCCAGGCTTGGTGGTGCACATTTTTAACTGAAGCATTCAGGCAAATCTCTGTGAGTTCAAGGCCATCCTGGTCTAAAACAAACAAAATACAAGTAAAAAATTTAAGTGTTTTTCTCTCCCCCTTTGATCCATCCACTTTTTAAGATGTCTCTTTGCTTTTTGGTTGTGTGAAATTTCAAACATTTAAAAATATATATAGGTGGGACTGGAAAGATGGCTCAGTGGTCAAGACCACTGGATGCCCTACCAAAGGACCCAAGTTAAATTCCCAGTACCCACATGGCAGCTCACAACTGTCTGTAACTCCAGTTCCAGGGCTTCTGACACCTTTACTCCAATGCACATAAAATAAAATTAAATAAAATTTAAAATATACATGTAATTGAGTACTCTAAAATACGTGTAAGAACCTGCATTTTTATCACCTGGGTTCAGTAATTATCAAAATCATTAAGAAATTTCTTTTTGGCTTCTTGTCTTGTACCAGAAGAAATTATGATTTATGAAAGGAGGAACTATCTATAGAAAAAAATAAATGGATTTTAACGACCTCTACAGTAAGCACTCAACAGCTCCTACGACTACTGATGCAGTCAGCCCTTCCCAAGCTTTTGCACTTTCTGTATTTATTCATTCATTCATTCATTCATTCTCTCTCTCCTGTCAGAGAAGGTCTTACTGTATTATGCAGACTGGACTCAGACTCATGATCTCCCTGCCTCTGCCCCTCAAGTGCAGGGATTACAGACCTTTGGCACCACACTTGGCTCTCCAGAGCTCTTTAAAAGCATTATTACAGTTAGAAAATGTGAGAATTGAACTGGAAAAAGAAAGCTGGAAGCAAGAAGCCACTGGGGAGAAGCTGTGGCCAGAAGGGAAGTCCCATGTGAGCCAAACGGGACAGGGGTGGCCACTTAGACGTAGTACAGCAGGGACAACGGGGTATGACCACACAGACGCTTGGCCATACCTACCCAGACTGTTGTCACTGCTCGTGGGCCAGGAGGCAATTCTATCCCTCAGGTTCTTTTTACTGGACTTCTCTGACTTCATGGAAAGGTCCACTTCCTCCTTCCTGATTTCTCTGACAAGCTGCGTGTGGCACCTTGTGAAGTCCTGAAAGGAGATTTTTCCATTTTCATCTGTGCCCAGTTGATTCATGATCTCAGCCACGGACTCTTCCATGTTCAGCTGTCGGCAGACCATCAGCAAGTCATTCCTGCAGGGGTGGGGTGAACGAGCAGAAGAAAGCCTGTCAGGAAGACTAGAGAGAGTAGTTACTAAAAAAAAAAAAAGTTTCTTAAATGCGTTTATTGCAGTGTGCAGACTTTAAACTTTCTTTTTTTTAACTTTTTTATTTTTTATTAATTACACTTTATTCATTTTGTATCACCCCATAAGCCCCTCCCTCCTCCCCTCCCGATCCCACCCTCCCTCCCCTTTCTGCATGCATGCCACTCCCCAAGTCCACTAATAGGGGAGGTCCTCCTCTTCTTTCTGATCTTAGACTATCAGTTCTCATCAAAAGTGGCTCCATTGTCCTCTTCTGTGGCCTGGTAAGGCTGCTCCCCCCTTAGGGGGAGATGATCAAAGAGCAGGCCAATCAGATTATGTCAGAGGCAGTCCCTCTTCACATTACTATGTAACCCACTTGGACACTGAACTGCCATGGGCTACACCTGTGCAGGGGTTCCAGGTTATCTCCATGAATAGTCCTTGGTTGGAGTATGAGTCTCTGGGAAGTTCCCTGTGTTCAAGTTTTCTTGTTCTGTTGCTCTCCTTGTGGAGTTCCTATCCTCTCCAGCTCTTACTATTTCCCACTTCTTACATAAAATTCCATTCACTCTGCCCAACAGTTGGCCATCAGGCTCAGAAGAATCTGCTTTGATAGTCTGCAGGGCAGAGGCTTTCAGAGACCCTCTGTGGCAGGTTCCTAGGTTGTTTCCTGTTTTCTTCTTCTTCTGATGTCCATCCTCTTTGCCTTTCAGGATGGGGATTGAACATTTTAATTAGGGTCTTTTCTCTTGCTTAGTTTCTTTAGATGCACAGATTTTAGTGGGTTTGTCCTATGTTGTATGTCTATATGAGTGAGTATATACCGTGTGTGTCTTTTTGCTTCTGGGACAATTCACTCAGGATGATCCTTTCCAGTTCCCACCATTTACCTGCAAATTTCATGATTTCCTTATTTTTCATTGCTGAGTAATACTCCATTGCACCATAGTGTCTGCATCCATTCTTCAGTTGAGGGGCATCTGGGTTGTTTCCAGCTTCTGGCTATTACAAATAAAGCTGCTACAAACATGGTTGAGCAAATGTCCTTTTTGTGTACTTGAGCCTCTTTTGGATATATGCCTAGGACTTTAAACTTTCTTATTGCTTTCAGAAAAGTGGTAGTGTACAAAGCCATGTGGCCGGGCGTGTGGTCTCATGGTTTTAATCTCAACATTTTAATCTCAATCTCTGTGAGTTCAAGCCCAACCTGGTCTACATGCTACATAGTGACCCTGTCTCCACCAAAACAAACAAAAATCTCTTTCATCTGGGCTTTTTAGACAAAAGCTTTACCATTTGAAAATGTGATGGAACTTGTATTCTTTCATTCTTTTTTCTTCTAATACCTCCTAGCCTTCCTGACAGGCTGGTTCTCTTTTGCTCAGGCCCCTCGTGTAGGAATGGTTTGCTCATGGTCTGTGCACAGCTGGATTTGGAAAGAGTGGCTGAGCCCACGAACAGGGCACAAAAAAATGGGAAGATTGTTTTGAAAAGGAAGAAGAGTAATTTTTAGAGGAAAAACAGAAACAATACTATGTCCACCATAAACATTTATCTGGCAGATGTCAGTTTGGTCCTTGACATTGAAGACTTGTTCTTTCTGTCATCATCTTTTGGGAAACATTTTTGTGAAGACTGACTCAACTTGTAAGTCACAGTAAAGTCAAATAATTATAGAATTTAAAAGTTGGAAGATATTAGAAACCAGTCTATGGTAACAAATAAAGCTAATATTCCTCTAAAGAGGAATTGCCCTGAAGTCTTGACCAATATGATGTTTGCTGATTGATACTGGTCACTTCTGTTCTCCCAAGCCATCCCTTGCAAATCCCATAGGCCCACAGGACATTTGAACATCTTTTGAATTCACTCTACCTCACTCTTATTTTCCCTTGTCTCTATTCCCTTCTCCAAGTTGATCCAAACACCATCAAATGTCAGTTGATCTTGTCCCTGAGATGTTGAAGGGGTTAAAGACATGTCATCTCAAAATATCCCAAATGAGCAGATTGATTTTTTCAAGCTGAAATCCCCAAAGGAACTGCAACACTACAAATGACTACTGGCCCATGTCTTCCTTCCTTCCTTCCTTCCTTCCTTCCTTCCTTCCTTCCTTCCTT
>NW_026596040.1:6608623-6621380 GCF_907164565.1 Psammomys obesus
TTCCTTCCTTCCTTCCTTCCTTCCTTCCTTCCTTCCTTCCTTCCTTCTTTCCTTCCTTCAGAGTGAATATTTTTTAATTTATTTATTTTTTTATTAATTACAGTTCATTCACTTTGTATCCCAGTTGTAGCTCCCTCCCTCATCCCCTCCCAATCTCACCCTCCCTCCCTCCCTCATCTCCTCCCATGCCCCTCCCAAAGTCCACTGATGGGGGAAGTCCTGCTCCCCTTCCCCCTGACCCTAGTCTATCAGGTCTCATCAGGACTGGTTGCATTGCCTTCCTCTGTGGCCTGGTAAGGCCGCCCACCCCTTCTGAGGGGGAGGTGATCAAAGAGCCAGCCACTGATTTCTGGCACATAGAAAACCACACAAATTCTTTTAGGGAGGGTTGTTTTCCTATATCAAAGCTGGGCAAGAGCCTGGGCCACCAGAGACTGTTAATCTGGGCTGCAGCAAGTGTGAATAAATGTTTTTTAAATTAACACTTGCTTTCCACTACCTTCTATGCTTCACCCTTCCCCCCACCTGGTACCTTATTAACAGTTCAGAGCAGTGGTTCTCAAACTTCCTGTTATCTTGACCCTTTAATATAGTTCCTCATGTTGTGGTGACCCTCAACCATAAAATTATTTTGTTGTTACCTCATAACTGTGATTTTACTACTGCTATGAGTCATAATAAATATCTGATATACAGGATATTTGATATGTGACTCCTGTGAAAGGGTTGTTTGCAACCCATAGGCTAAGAAACACTGCTCTAGAATTCACTATGATGGTCAGGATATCTGAGTGTCCTGACAGCCCTTCTCAAATTTGTTGGTTTTGTCTAAAAGGCACAAACACAGCATGCTCTGGTCATTTCTTTGGACTTTACTCTACTGTAAAGATCCCTATGTAAATGTAAAAGTAATAAAATTTTCATGTTTTCTTCTTGTTAATCAGTTCTTTTGTTAAACTAATTTTTTTAGACCCAGTTAAAGAAATGAAATAAGAATGGGAGTGAGGTCTGGAAAGATGTCTCCTTGCTTAAAAGCATGAGCTGCTCTTACGAGGACCTGATTTTGATTCCCAGTGACTACATTAGGCAGTTCACAACCAACTGTAACTCCAGCTGCAGAGACATGTAACACCTTTGGTCTCCACCTACAGGAACCTGCACTCATGTGCTCCGACACACACACACACACACACACACACACACACACACACAATTCAAAATTACATGAATAATCACTCTTCATTCCTGTGCTTTTCCTACGACAGTCCCTAGAATCTCGTCAGGTTATGCCAGGTTTATGTTGCTAGTTTTCTTAGTGGATCACCCTACCATGCTACCACACAGCATCACATTTTCATCTTAATGAGTTTTATACACACTATACCTTTTACATGTCCAGCTGTTATGTGTACGCATGTATGATTATGCATCATATATATACTATCATGCAAGGCAGACAGGCTGATTAAGTAATATGAACTTGGAAGTAGGGATCATAGATCATTGCTCTGTATTCCCCATTTGCAGGTGGTGGAAAGGGTACACATATACCCTTGCTTAAGCCTCAAAGCTATGGACACTTGCGGTAGGTGAGTTCTTCCCTCCCCTAACTCAGGCTTGAAACCCAGCTGGTGTGTTTGCTGCAGTGTTAGTGACCTCGTGCTTGTGCAGTGGGACTTGTCTCTTGGGCTTCCTCCATGTATGTGAGAACACATCACAGGAGTAGTCACCCTTCTGTCTGGTCCCAGATAAGCGTTTCAGCTGACCTTCATCAAGACTCACACATGGGAAAGAGCCACTCCAGCACATTCTAAGACATATGCTGAAGAATAAATTCTTTACTTTTGTCATTCTCTTTACACTTCCTACCTGGTATGTGTCTGGCGTCATCCAAGATTTGGGAATGCACAAGGTTACAAATGTAGAATAAAAACATAAAGGCAAGTTCCAGATATTCCTTCGGGTGCAGGAAGCCAGTTTTATTTTCTAGAATAAGAGTTTCCTCCTTAGGTTTTTAGGAAATAATTTAAAAAACTAATCCTGCTGAGACAGGAGAAGAGCTTCCAGAATTTAAAGGCTCAGAGGAAGATTCTGACATTGACATTCTCTGGGTGATCGGAACGCAGTATGTCAAGTCAGATCTTCACAAATGGGATAATCAGAGTATCTATTTCACAGCCTTGTTCTGAGGCGAATAAAAAAAACGCATGCAAAGCATTTCACATGGTCTCCAGCACATATTAACCCCTCGCCAAATAGACATCATTATTTTGATCCTTTCAGAGTTATTGACTGTAGGCCTTTCAGTGATCCTGCCGCATGATTGAGGCATTTGTAATGAAGCAGGAGCTGCTCCAGGGAAAAGTCTACTCAGTTGAACAGGCTTTCTTGCTAAGAGGAACACTCTGTCCATGGAGACCCTCATTTCTGCTGCCTGTGGCCCACTTATCACACTAGGAACCTGTTGGGAGGCTTGAGAAGCCCTGTCCTACTGAAAGGCAGATCTGCATTCTAGAAATGCCGCCCTAAAGCAGAATGTGTAACCCTGACTCATTATGTGGGCCAGTGAGGGGATGGCACCGAACTTCAGCTCAGAACACGCTGCACTGCTTCTGTTCTCAAGTTAGGACAGTCTTTAGATAAAAGTGCCTTATTTAAAAATTACATTTCATTGACATTCTTTCATTATACACTTACAGAACTGACCAGGATTTTGTCTGCAAGGGAGCTGCTGCACCCACTTAAGGCTGAAAGAAAACCAAGTCAGTCAGAGTCCAAATCCCTGCCCTTCTATTCCACCATCCAGAGCCTTGGATGGGCAGCTAGATCATCAAGTGCTATTCATCAGCAATATTTTTAAACCAGAAAGTTTACATTCACTCAAAGAAGTGTTACTTTTTTTTTTTTAAGATTTCTTTATTTTCTGTATATGAGTGCTCTATTTGCATGTACACCTACATGCCAGAAGAGGGCATCAGATCATGGTTTAGATGGTTGTGAGCCACTATGTGGTTGCTGGGACAGGAACTCAGGACCTCTGGAAGTACAGTGCTCGTAACTGCTGAGCCATTTCTCCAGCCTGAAGTGTTACTCTTCTATTTCAAATGTGCATGGAAATTTGGTTCTATTTTTTCATCAGTATGATAAATTTAAAAAGTTACAAACAAGAGCATTCTTCTAAATGGAGTGTAAGCCTAGCCAGCAGCAGCACAGCCACTGAGCTGGGCTCTTACAAACTGCAACTGGTAAATGTTGACTACCAGGTCCCAAGCCTCTTTGCAACGTTTCCCTTTTGTTCCTCCTAAAAAGTGCAGATTATTTCCCTCTAGCAGATTATTTCCCGTGCTAGCCTAGAAATGTTCTCTGGTTAATGAAATGGAGTAGGAATAGCGTTCTAGGATTGTTTACTGAAATAGGGTGTTATACAGGCCAGGTTGCTCTCAGCCTCTAAGTAGCTGAGACTGGCTTTGAACTCCTAATTCTCCTGCCACTATCCCTCAAGTTCCAGGATCTCAGGTGTGGACCACTATGGCTGGCTTTGACCACGTGGACTTTAAGACACACTGTAGGTTCTGCCTTCTTTCTACCTCCATGCAGCACTGTGGTCCACTCCATCTTCCCTGACAACATTCAGTACTCACGCCATTCAGTCAGTGACTATGTAGTTTTGTGACAACTTTGGATTATTATATTAAACATTTTCTTTTTAAAAAATTGTGTTATCACAGTCAAGCCTTTTCTTCCTAGCTTGATCTCAAACTAATAGAAATCAATGTTGGCCCAAAATCATTATCTTCTGGAATGCATGGAGCAGCTAAAAATCATATGGCTTACCTCCAACATGTTTAATTTCATGAACAAAAGCACAAACACTCAGAAATTAGAAATGATAAGATAGCCTCACTTTAATATTTTTCAGCTACACCATTTCCTTTGCTTCAATAGACTTTGGTACGTGAGATGTTCAGTGCCTATGAATGACTGATGGGCCAAATATGATACCCAGAGCAAAACAAAGCGCCTTAGTGTGCAAAACTCTAGGCTTAGTGTGCGAAACACCTGCTCTAAGAAAGGAAGCAAAAGTTGTAGACAGCCAAATGCATGGAGGAGGGAAACATGGTGACAAGTGCATAGGTAAATGATTATCCATTGAGCGAATACCACAGAGAGTGGATACACATCCAAACAGCTCCACGAGGAGGAGGATGGTCTACAGGTGTCCTCACCGCCTGAACCGCCATTCTATTCTACATGATTGCATTTGAACAAACACAGGCTCAACGTAATAATGTAGACAAGCAAAAATAAGGAACTAGAGTTGTGTGCAGCCTCCCTGCTCAGAAATGAGCACAGAGAACATTTTGACATATGTCATAAAATTTTGGTGAAGTGGTTTTCTGTTAAAGCCACCATGTGACAAGTGCTGTAAGAGAAGTCTTGTACTCAGAGTTACATATATGTATCTTGTCTTCAGACCACGCTATTGTGTCACGAGAAGCAATGGTATTGGGTTTACAGCAGAGGCAGTAACTGGCTAGGCCAGGTCATATAGTCTGTAGTTCTGTGGAGAACACCAATCACCACGCAGCAGGGCTGAAGTATGACTGAAGATCGATGGTTTTAGCTCTAAACCACATGGTTTCACAAAGCACAGCTATTCCTTTTCTGTGTGTGAGTCCTTTTTCTCTAGGCTATTTTTCTTCATTTAACGTACAGAGAATTGAGGAGGAAGTAAAAAATCCAATGAAAACATTTATCATTTAGGGAAATTTATAGCCCAACTTGGGGAAAATGTAATGGGGAAGATGAGCTTTGGTCTCGCAGGCTCAGGGGAAGGAAAAATACAATTCTTTCCACAATGACAGCAAAACCAGAACCCAGCTGGAGCACAGGCTAAGCGAAGGAAGTCATCATTTCAGTAACGGCTTACCTGCTTCTATTCAAATTTCTCAAGCAACTGAAATTCTTACACCTAATCAGAGAGCCAGAAATAGGTGTTCATGGAATAAACAAACAAACAGAAAAATAGTCATTGTGTCCTTATTTGTTTGATTTGAGTGACAGAAAAAATGTAACTGTGATCTCTGATTTCATTGCCACAAATTTCTCAAAATGCAAAAATAAAGCCAGTTTTCATGCAGAGGGACTCTGGACTGTGATTGGTGAATTCTGCAGTGAGATGCTGTGTGGAATAAATGCATTTGTCTTTAGTCACCACTTCTCAGCAAAATGAAGCCATCTACAAATGAAAGAAGGAAATACACAGACCCATAGTGAAGACAACACATAGTCAGAAGAGGTTATTATCCGTAAGAGGCTTCAACATATTTTAGAAAGATTAAAAAGACACGGGAACATGTTGACAGACCATAGAGGTTCTGAAAGTCCAAGCTTAGACTAAGTAGCCAGGAGCTTCTGAGGAGTGTCTCAACCAAACAAGGCTCCGGGTGTGCAATCAAACTGCTATGGTCACAGCAAGAACTGAAGTGGAGCTTAAATCAGCAAAGCTATCATTCCATTCACAGCCTGGAATAAAGAAGATTCTGTTCAAATCTTAGATTCAGGGATAGAAGCATTTAAAGGGGGAAAAAGAGAATGAGAACCTTAGGTTTAAAAAATTAACTCCAAAACTGGCGGGGTTGTGCATACCATTAACCCCAGCACCAGGAGCGACCTCTATGAATTTGAGCTCAGCCTAGTCTACATAGCGAGTTCCAGGCCAGCTTGTGTGTGTGTATGTATTTCTTGGGCACAGACAGGAAAGTGGGACAGAAGGATTATGGTTTTCACAAACTTTTCTGTAACATGTTTTGTTTCTTAAATGATTTATATGAATGACATCGGTAAAAGTAATAACTTTACATTTAAAAACAAGCCAAATCCATCAATAATGTAATCTTCAATATGACAGAAAAAAAGATTATTATTTAGGTGTCTAAAGAATTCGTACAGTATAAGAAGTGGGAAAAACAGTAGAAAAAAGGGCATGTAATGTGAATAAGAAAGTAAAGTAAAATTGAGTGATCAATAAATATATGAAATATTATCTCTAAAGAAAATACAAAATAAACTAATTAAAAAAAAAACAGGTACTGTTTCAATCTGCATAACATTCCCCAGGTAGTATTCTCACAATTGCCAATGCTGGCAAAGGAGCCCTAGCTGGCACCTGGTGTTGGCAGAAGAAAAGCTGTCACCACATCTTTGGAGAGGACTTTGGCAACGTCTATGAATACCATCTCTGGTGGTTAATAGTTACTGTTAAATTGAAGGGATTTAGAATCACCATGGAAACGAATCTCTGGCCGCCTCTATGAGGGATTAACTAGATTAAATTAATCGAGGGAGGAAGGCACACACACACACACACACACACACACACACACACACACACACTTTATGGTGGCTCTAGTCCCTGGGCTGGAGTGCTCGGCTGAATTTAAAAAGGATAAACATAGGTAGCACAAGAGTCCACCTCTCTCTGCTCCCTGACTCCAGGCGCGCCATGACCAGCGGCCTTCCACTCCCACCACTATGCTGTCCCTACCACGATGGACTGTTTCCCCTGAAGTCCTAAACCAAGCAAGCTCTTATCCCCTTAAGCTGCTCTTTTGACAGGAACTTTAGTCACAGCAACAAGAGGAGTGACCAACATACTCTCTAATGAAAAATCAGCTCCTCGTTACATGTGCTACATGTGTGTTACATGTGACTGTGTAACACACTCCTCTGTGTGTCCTCAGACGAGACCAGCATAATAACAAAGAACTGGAGCAGCTGAATCCTAATGCGAACAATCATGCTGACCAAAACAGTTAATGCATATTAGATGTTTATTACATGTCAGGCCTGAACCAGGAAGGAATATATATATATGTGTATGTATATGATGTATATGCATGTATATATAATTACACGCACACACACAGTCTCATCCTGACAATCTCCCTATGAGATTGGTTCTGTTGTTATCTTTATTTCCCAAGCATGGAAGCAGAGATGGTAAACATAGATGCCTATCACAGAGAATGTGTGTGTGTGTGTGTGTGTAACTTGAGGTAGCATCTGACACAAAAGACATACATTTATAATGTATCGTGACAAATTTCCCAAACAGTAGCACGTAAACATTAGGTTGAAGAATGAATCATAGCACTGTTCTGTCAGCACACAGAACACTACACATTGAATATGGATTTATGCAGAGGAGCAATAACATAAGGCCATTAAGCATAAATATCCTCAATAAAAGGGGAGTAAGAGGAGGGAAGGGGATGAAGGGAGGGTACGAAAGGGGTTTAGTATGCATGTGTAACTTTTCGAGACAGTGCCTCATGTACTCACATAACCCAGAGGCCTGGAGCTCCCCATTCAGCTGAGAATGACCTTGAATTCCAGATCCTCCAGCCCCTACTTCCAAGCGATGGGATTGCAGGTGTGCATTTGTAATGTTCAGTTAAAATGACAAGCAGTATATTTCCTAGTAGGTGACTACATTTCAAAGCCATGTATTTAAATTAAATTCAAAGTCTTCCAATAATGCGTTCATCTTATACTTTCCCCAAGTTTATTTCTCCTACCTACACAAACTATACCGCCTCATCATAATGGCTAGACATCTAGAAGCTTCCTATAGAAGCTTCCTAGAGTCATCCCCACACCCAATCAGTCAGCAAGGTCCGGTCATTCCATTTTTGTCATTACTCTTTCTGCTTCATCTTGATCACCCTTAGTGGCCATTGTTTTATAAACGATGATTTTTTTTCTTGTTATTTAATTACTTTATGTTATGAGTGTCTTGTCTGCATGCATTTGTGCACTACATTTTGCCTGTGGAGTTCAGGAATGGGGGGTCAAATCTCCTGGAACTAGAGTCACAGTTGACTATAACCTGCCACATGGGCGCTGGGAACTGAACCCTGGTCCATATGGAAGAGCAGGAAGTACTCTTAACCCCTGAGCCATCTCTCCAATGCCTCTTACTGGTTGTTCTTAACATTGGCATTTCCTTCTACTTAGTTGACTGTAAAAGCTTTCATAGGAGAGCGTTCTCCTTGCAACTGGCAGCCAAGAAGTTCTGATCTGATTTCCTGCTCAGAATCTTTTATTTGCTTCCCTGTGAAGCTAAGACTTTCAGCATAATATCAATGAGTCCTGCTTCATAGCCGTGGCCGTTCAAAGTATGGCTGGACCTCAATCACTAGCCTCATCTTCCTATCAAAGTGGGTGACCTTCCCTACAGCCTCAATGAATCCCTCTTAGGGCCATTGTTTGTTTGCTTGCTTGCTTTTAAGATTTATTTATTAGACAGTCTTCTGCGTGGATGTGAGTCAGCAGGTCAGAAGAGGGCACCAGGTCCCATTATAGATGGTTGGGAGCCACCAGATGTTTGCTGGGAATTGAACTCAGGACCTTTGGAAGAACAGCCAGGTTTCTTAACCTCTGAGTCATCTCTCCAGCCTGGTATTATTGTTTTAGATGTTTTTGCCTTGCACATTTCTCCATCTGCTTAGAACATTCTCTTCTCTCCCTTTCTGCAAACTCTAGCCCTTGTTTCTCAGCTCACATGGGCATCTCCTTCAGAATCTTCCCTGCCTACCTCACATAATTCCCAGCCTAATTTTTTGTCCTTTTGTTATTTTATGAAACAACAAATAGGGTCATTTTGCTCACTTACCCCACTCTACAAAGTTTATTGATTTATCTCTCTCTCTAATAGATCAGAGACCAGCAGTGAAGGCTTCCAGCCAAGTCCAGACCATTGCCAGTTCTTATAACCCTAATTATTGCAGTACAGAATATTCCTTGATCTCTGTATTATCTATGGCAACTTTCTAGCAATAATAGCAGATCTGAAAAGATGTGACAGAGATAAAAGTTTCCATAAAGCTGAATATGTATAAATATGGCCATTCAGAGAACAACCTTGCCTGGTATTAGACTATATATTTTTAGAGGACATGGTACATTTTGTTCATCTTTGTTCATCTTTGGATCTGTAGTACCTAGTATATGTTAACTTATAAATAAACACAGTAAACTTAAAAAAGGAGTAGGTTAAAACATTAGACTCGAAGTCGATAAAATGGGAAGATAACCCGAATGATGAGAACCTTTAACCCCATTTCTCCTTTCTTTCTTTTTTAGTTTTGTGAGACAGGGTTTTTTTGTTTTGTAGCCTTGGCTGTCCTAGCACTAGCTCTGTACACCAGGCTGGCCTCAAACTCACAGAGATCCACTTGCCTCTGCCTTCCAAGTGCTGGGATTAAAGGCATGCACTACCACCATCTGGCACTCCTTTACTTCGTGAACACTCCAAATTTATAATAACAATTAAGAACAAAATAAGTTTATACCATTATATTTGAAAAAAAAAATTCACAGTTTGTATGCTGGACTCCATATCTTTCAAGCCAGTAACCTGAACTTGCTACATAATTTTGACGACATTATCATAGTCACAGCAGTAACTCAGCACTGATGTTCATGCCCTTTGAGCAGCAAACTTAAAGGATGCCACAGGGAGGACATCAGGCTTTGTGGAGGCTTGAGAACCAGTCTATGTCAGCAGCTCTAAGGAATGGTCACTCTGAGGCAACACAAGAATCTTAGTGCTCTAACGCAAACTAACAGAACTTTAGTTGTGCTTATTTATGTTCTCAAAAAGCAAAAGGAAACTGTTAAAAATGTAAACTAAAAGAATTCCTGACAGATTTAAATTCAGTGGCCTTAGGCCACAGAGAAAGACAATCCAGGCAGTCTTGATGAGACATTATAGGCTAGGATCAGATAGTAGGAGAGAAGGACTCCCCCTTTTCAGTGGACTAGGGGAAAGGGAGGGAGAAAGAGGGAGGGAGGGTGGCACTGGGAGGAGATGAAGGAGGGGGGGTACAATCAGCATACAACGTGAATAAATTGTAAAAAATTTTAAAAAAATTAAAAAAAAATTTAAGTTCTACGAAGACAGAGAGTTTTGTCTGACTTCTTAGCTATTGCATTCTTAATACCAAGAATGGTACCTCAAATATAATAAATAATTAGTAAACAAATTGCTTTTGATGAATCAGAATCTATAGACATCAAATATTCCAGTTAATTTGCAGTTTTACACGAAATCAGTAAGTGTAGGTTTTAGTTAATTCACGGAGAGATTTAAGTGTATAGACATGATATTATTTTTTGAGACAGATTCTTGTTATATAGCCCAGGCTAGTCTCAAACATATGATCCTTCTGACTCAAGCTCCCTCGGGCTAGGATTGCAGGTGTGTGTCACTATATACCAATGTTGTCTTTTGAGCATGAATGAACTGGCCATTGTACTTACGAACTCAGCAGTTGTAGCTACCTACACAGGATCAAGCCAGCCCACATTCAAGCACGGATAGGGAGGGACTCACGAGGTCCCAGCCCTCCTTGAGGAGCTGTCGGCACTTGATGCTGCTGGGGAAGGGAGATAGTCTTCCTTTGTGAGTATGGCCACTGGTAGGTTTCCCATGCTTCAGTGGGTGGCCCCACGCCGACGGGCATACTGGTGGCACTAACTGGACACCGTGAGTGATAACGTTGAGAGGGACCGTGTTGGGAGTGTTTGAAGAGGAGTTGGAGATGGAGGATGATCAAAATACATTGTGCACATGTATGAAATTCTCGAAGAAGAAATAAAATATTATTTAAAAAAAATAAAAGACGCTGCTATGACTAAACCCAAGTCCCATTTTAAAAATCAGTCTTTATTTTTAAAAGTCAGTTGTAATCTGAAAACACATGATATGAGGACAGGAAGAGCCATAAAGGAAAGAGCTAATTGTTATCATCACCTAAGCAAAGAAACTACACACTGCATGAAAGGCCCCCTCAGGAATTAGCTGCACACCTGAGCCTCCCTGGGAGAGCCTGCAAGGGCTTACGGGTCTGCAACATGTGAGCCTCACTCATGGTGGCCTGTGCACTCATTCTTTCCCTATGTCTGCTCCCCACGAAATGACAGAGGCAATGGCACGGCCCACCAAATTCTTATATCTGAAAAGTGCTTTTTGCTGTTGCCCACATACTTGAAAAAGAATACAGAAAGAAAAGACAAAACAAGAAGTTAAAATAGAAATACGTTAAGGCAACTGATTTATATAATGGGTTTTTTAACATGATTTTTTATTCATTACAATTTATTCACTTTGTATCCCAGCTGTAGCCCTACCCTCATCCCCTCCCAATCCTGCCCTTCTTCTCTCCCTCATCTCCTCCCCTGCCCCTCTCCAAGTCCACTGATTGTGGAAGTCCTCCTCCCCTTCCATCTGACCCTAGCTTATCAGGTCTCATCAGGACTATCTTTCATAGCCTTCCTCTGTGGCCTGGTCAGGCTGTTTCCCCCTCAGGTGGAGGTGATCAAAAGCAAGCCACTGAGTTCATATCAGAGACAGCCCCTGCTCCCCTTACTAGGAAGCCCATTTGGAGACTAAGCTGCCTACCTCTGTGCAGGGGTTCTAGGTTATCTCCATGAATGATCCTTGGTATATAATAGGTTTTTAATGAAATATTGAGATATCAGCTGAGTTCTACTTACCAATCTCCTTAGAATGGTCTAATTTGGTACCTATTTTAACCCATGTGAATTGGTATCTGTTGCTCCTCCCTGTTCAATATGGCAGACAGTATCAGCAGGTGAATAAGTTTATATTTAAGTTAATTAAACCTAAATACATTAAAGTATTGTTCCTCAGATGTGCTAACTCAGCCTTTTAAATGCTCAGGTACAGTACAGCTCAGGATAACATAGATTATACCTTCTTATTTAGATAGCTTTTGCTATGTAACCCAGGCAGGCCTCCGATTCCAGATCCTCTTATATGAGCCTCTTAGGTGCAGTGTAAGGATATAGCTATAGAATCCTCCCACTGCTCCCATCTGTATCCCCCACCAGCCACCTCTGTAGTGATGGGGATCAAAACTCAGGGCTAGAGAAGCAATCTACCTCTGAGTTACATGTCTTGTCCTTAGTATAAAATATTTTGAGGGAGCCAAGATGGCGGCACCAGGAGAACACCGTGTCTGAGAAGCAGGACAAGACACTCCGAGCAGCAACCAGGAGACTGAACTCTGGGCCCTAAAAGAACAGCGATCGATCATGTTTCCCTGGTGAGGGGAGGCTCCCACGGCGTGGGAATCAGTCGGGTCCACTCTCGGCTGCCCAGCCAGAACCCGGAAGAGAACCCGGCTAACGCAGGCTTTGGATCTCCGGGCTGGTGCTGCAAGCCTGCTTGTCCCGATCAGTTTCCCAAGCTGATTGGTGGGCACATGGGTGCCTGAGGCTGGGAGTCCCAGTCGCAAAAAAACCCAACAGGGAAGGAAAGTTGCCAGACTGGTCACCGATCACCCAGTCTTTCCCTAGAAGGTCTCTCCGACCTCTGCGGGTACCTGCCGCCATCACAATTGAGCTCCTGCCGCGCACGGATCTCAGCTGCACGCCCAGCTCAAAATCCCTACTCCCTCTTCAGAGGAGGCAGGAGGCATCCAGCAGAATTTGCCACAGACCACATTGTCTGTACCCCAACCCGAGATCGGGGCTGAGAAAACCGAATCCTTTCGGGCACTCCCCCAAACGCCGCCATAACCATGCCGCAGTGGAGTGGAAGGATAAAGAGGCGCACAGCGGCTTCACTGTGCCGGAACTCCAGTGCTGCCGGCCACTCCTAGCAAACAAACTACAGCTCAGGATCTGGGACTGTGGTCATTCTACACGTCCTGAGATTATCCTGGGT
>NW_026596040.1:6621480-6654583 GCF_907164565.1 Psammomys obesus
GCCCCCCCCCCCCCCCCGCCCCAGAGAAACGCCGCCAGCTCAGGATCCCACTGAGAAGCCCCAACCCCTGCTGGAACTCCCCTGAGAGCACCTCCATAAACTTGCCCTAGCAAAAGAGAAGGTCAGAGGGGAAGGACAGAGAGGCAGCCTGCCAAGGACACAGCACCCTCTCTCCAGCAGCCCCTAGCAGAGAAACCCAAGCTCTAGATCTGAAGACACTCAACCCTACCCGGTACTCTCTTGGGATCAGCAAACATAGATTCTACCGCTAGGCTGCTTCTGGCAGAGAGATCTGGGCCCGGGATCTGGGATTGAGTACACTCACCCTAACTCTTTCCCACGCCACCCAGGGACCAGTCAACACAACCCCTCCTGGCAGAGGGAAAGGACAAAGAGGCAGCACACAGGAAAGGTGGACACCGAGTTCTGCGGCCACAGTGTCACAGAGCTGACTGATAGCCTACCCGTGCACTTCCACAGTAGGACCAAAACAGAGAGTAGTGAGCAAGGGGAACCTCTGTGCATTCCAACTGGTCCTGCAAGAGAGTGAGTGAGCCTTCTAGGGAGAGATTGCCCCAGACCCAGGGCCTCTCCACAGAAGCAACCAGACGAGATCCCTGCCACCCACACTCCTAGTGTGGGCATCAGAGGGATTCTTGGGATAGCGACCCCAACAGTGAAGCCTCTGCCTTCTGGGTCCACCAGGGTAATCCAGGCAGACAATCCCTGGATCTCAGTCAGAACTGCGTAATAGTGGCTTGCAGGCCACTGCAATAATCAGAGAATCCGCGCATGCACACTGTGCCAGCTAAAAGCGCACGCGAATAGCGCCAGCGTCACATTTTTTACTTAGGCAAAACTGAAAACACAGTGCACACTCCCAAAGCAGTGAACCTCTCTCATCTTCCTGAAAAAACAGTCCAGAAAACAGAAAGAGAGGATCATAGCCCAAACTACAATCTCGAGGAACAACCAGTGAGGATTATAAATAACCAGATGGCTAGAGGCAGATGTAAGAACACTCCCAACAAAAATCAGGACACAATGACCTCACCAGCAACCCCACAAAACAATGGACACTTCAATTCACTAGATATACAAGAAAACGACCTCAAAACTATGTTTCTCCAGCTACTAGACGCCCATAGAGATGAAATGAACAAAGCCCTCAGAGAAATAACCAAAGAAATCGAGACTAACCAAGAGGAAACAAATCGTGCTCTCAGAGAAATGACCACGAAAATTATGGCAAACAGAGAAGAAATGCACAAAGCTGTCAAAGAAATGTCCACACAAATGAAGGCAAATAAAGAAGAAATAAACAAAGCTCTCATAGAAATACAGGCAATTATACCCAAAGAAGTAGAGGCACAATTAGTGATACATAGAGAGGAAACAGACAAAAAAATAGAAGCTATCATTGAAAAGCAGGAGTCCACATTCAAACAGATGAAGGAAATGGTGCAAGACATGAAAACAGAATTAGAATCAATAAAGAAAACACAAATAGAGAAAAACCAGGAGCTGGAGAACATAGAGAAAAGATCAGGCACTACAAAGGTAAGCATCACCAACAGAATACAAGAGATGGAAGAAAGAATCTCAGGAGCCGAAGATACACTTGCAGAAATTGACACGTCTCTCAAAGAAAAAATAAAATCAGAAAAGTTCCAAACACAAAACATCCAAGAAATCAAGGACACCATGAAAAGACAAAACCTAAGAATAATAGGAGTAGAAGAAAAAGAAGACATCAGGCTCAAAGGTCCAGAAAATATTTTCAAGAAAATTATAGAAGAAAACTTTTCCAACTTAAAGAAGGAGATGGCCATAAACATACAAGATGCCTACAGAACACCAAGTAGACTAGACCAGAAAAGAAATTCTTCACGTCACATCATAGTCAAAACACTGAACCTACAAAACAAAGAAAAAATTCTAAAAGCAGCAAGGGAAAAAGGCCAAGTAACATATGAAGGTAGACCTATCAGAATCACACCAGATTTCTCAACAGAAACTATGAAAGCCAGAAGGGCCTGGACAGAAATCATACAGTCCTTAAGGGACCACAGATTCCAACCCAGACTACTATACCCAGCAAAACTTTCAATCAACATAGATGGAGAATTCAAGATATTCCAAGACAAAACCAAATTTAAACAATATCTACATAGTAACCCAGCTCTACAGAAGTTACTAGAAGGGAAACTCCAAACCAAAGAAAACAACTACATCGAAGGAAACAGAGGAAATAGATAACTACACAACAACAAAAAAAAAAAAAAAAAAGAAGACAAGCAATGAAACTCAGTGACATCACCAACACCACATCTAAAGTAAGTAACAATTGTTGGTCACTAGTTTCTATCAACATCAATGGACTCAACTCCCCAATTAAAAGACACAGACTAACAGAATGGTTGCGGAAACAGGATCCATCATTCTGTTGCATCCAAGAAACACACCTATGCAACAAAGATAAACACTACCTCAGAGTAAAGGGCTGGAAAACTGTCTTTCAAGAAAATGGTTCCAGAAAACAAGCGGGAGTAGCCATCCTAATATCTAATAAAATAGACTTTCAACCCAAGTTAATCAAAAAAGATAAGGACGGCCACTATATTCTCATCAAAGGAAAAATCCACCAAGAGGACATCACAATTTTGAATATCTATGCCCCAAATACAAGAGCACCTATATTCGTAAATGAAACAATATTAAAGCTTAAATCACACATTGATCCTAAAAGCCTAATAGTGGGAGATTTCAACACTCCACTCTCACCAAGGGACAGATCAACTAGACAGAAAACAAATAGGGAAAGAAAAACACTTACAGAGACCCTAAATCAAATGGACCTAATAGACGTCTACCGATCTTTTCATCCAAACTCAAAAGAGTATACCTTCTTTTCAGCACCACATGGAACGTTCTCCAAAATAGACCATATAGTTGGTCATAAAGAAAGCCTCAACAGATACAAAAAGATTGAAATAATCCCTTTTATTCTATCTGATCACCATGGACTTAAGCTGGACCTCAACAACAACAGAAATAACAAACTGCCTACACGTACATGGAAACTGAACAACCTGTTACTCAATGACAGCTGGGTTAAGGAAGAAATAAAGAAAGAAATTAAAGACTTCTTAGAATTCAATGAAAATGAAGGCACAACATACCCAAATTTATGGGACACACTGAAAGCAGTGCTCAGGGGAAATTTTATAGCACTAAGTGCCTGCAAGAAGAAATTCGTAACAGCACATACAAACAACTTAATGGCCCAACTGAAAACCCTAGAAAAAAAAAGAAGCAGATACACCCAAGAGGAGCAGAAGGCTGGAAATAATCAAACTCAGGGCTGAAATCAATCAATTAGAAACAAATGAAACTATTCAAAGAATCAATGAAACAAAAAGCTGGTTCTTTGAGAAAATCAACAAGATAGACAAACCCTTAGCCAAACTAACTAAAAAGCAGAGAGAATCTATCCAAATCAACAAAATCAGAGATGAAAAGGGTGACATAACTACAGAAACAGAGGAAATTCAAACAATCATTAGGTCATACTACAAAAGCCTATATGCTACAAAATTTGGAAATCTAAATGAAATGGACAATTTTCTTGATAGATTCCATCTTCCAACATTAAGTCAAGATCAGGTAGAAAGACTGAACAGCCCTATATCCCCCAAGGAAATTGAAGCAGTCATTCACAATCTCCCCTCCAAAAAAAGCCCTGGGCCAGATGGTTTCAGCGTGGAATTCTACAAGACCTTCAAAGAAGTGCTCACACCAATTCTCCTCAAACTATTCCACAAAATAGAAACAGAAGGTACATTACCAAACTCATTCTATGAAGCAACAGTCACCCTGATACCTAAACCACACAAAGACCCAACAAAAAAAGAGAACTTCAGACCTATCTCTCTTATGAACATTGACACAAAAATACTCAATAAAATACTTGCAAACCGAATCCAAGAACACATCAAAGATATCATCCACCACGACCAAGTAGGCTTCATCCCAGGCATGCAAGGGTGGTTCAACATACGGAAATCCATCAATGTAATCCACCACATAAACAAACTGAAGGAGAAAAACCACATGATCATCTCCTTAGATGCTGAAAAAGCATTTGACAAAGTCCAACACCCATTCATGTTTAAAGTCTTGGAGAGATCAGGAATACAAGGCACATATCTAAACATAGTAAAGGCAATATACAGCAAGCCTATAGCCAACATCAAACTCAATGGAGAGAAACTTAAAGCAATCCCAATGAAATCAGGGTCAAGACAAGGCTGCCCACTCTCTCCCTACCTCTTCAACATAGTAGTGGTATTTTTACACAATGGAATACTACTCAGCAATCAAAAAGGAGGAAATCATGAAATTTGCAGGCAAATGGTGGGATCTAGAAAAGATCATCTTGAGTGAAATATCCTAGAAGGAGAAAGACAAACACGGTATATACTCTCTCCCTACCTCTTCAACATAGTACTTGAAGTCCTAGCCAGAGCAATAAGACAACTAAAGGAGATCAAAGGGATACAAATCGGAAAGGAAGAGGTCAAAGTGTCACTATTCGCAGATGATATGATAGTATATATGAGCGACCCCAAAAATTCAACCAGAGAACTCCTCCAGTTGATAAACACCTTCAGCAAAGTGGCAGGATACAAAATCAACTCAAAAAAATCAGAAGCCCTCCTGTATACCAAAGACAAAAGGGCCGAGAAAGAAATTAGGGAAACAACACCCTTCACAATAGCCACTAACAACATAAAGTACCTTGGGGTGACACTAACCAAGCAAGTGAAAGACCTGTTTGAGAAAAACTTCAAGTCTCTGAAGAAAGAAATTGAAGAAGATCTCAGAAGATGGAAAGATCTCCCATGCTCATGGATTGGTAGGATTAACATTGTGAAAATGGCCGTCCTGTGAAAAGCAATCTACAGATTCAATGCAATTCCCATCAAAATACCAACTCAATTCTTTACAGACCTTGAAAAAATGATTCTCAGCTTCATATGGAGAAACAAAAAACCCAGAATCTCCAAAACAATCCTGTACAACAACAGATCATCTGGAGGTATCTCCATCCCCGATCTCAAGTTGTACTACAAAGCAATAGTAATAAAAACTGCCTGGTATTGGCATAAAAACAGAAAGGAGGATCAATGGAACCGCATAGAAGATCCAGAAATAAACCCACACACCTATGAATACTCGATATTTGACAAAGAAGCCAAAACCATTCAATGGAAAAAAGACAGCATCTTCAACAAATGGTGCTGGTCCAACTGGATGTCCACATGCAGAAAAATGAAAATAGATCTATATTTATCACCCTGCACAAAACTAAAGTCCAAGTGGATCAAAGACCTCAACATAAAACCAGATACTCTGAATCTGTTAGAAGAAAAAGTGGGGAACAACCTAGAACTCATTGGCACAGGAGACAACTTCCTGAACAGAAAACACCAACAGCACAGGCTCTAAGAGCAACAATCAATAAATGGGACTTCATGAAACTGAACAGCTTCTGTAAAGCAAAGGACACTGTCATCAAAACAAAACGCCTGCCTACAGATTGGGAAAGAATCTTCACTAACCCTTTATCTGACAGAGGACTAATATCGAGTATATACAAAGAACTAAAGAAGCTGAAAAGCAGCAAACCAAGTAATCCAATTAAAAAATGGGGAACAGAGCTAAACAGAGAATTCTCGACAGAGAAATATCGAATGGCAGAGAAACACTTAAAGAAATGTTCATCCTCATTAGCCATCAGGGAAATGCAAATCAAAACGACCCTGAGATATCACCTTACACCCATCAGAATGGCCAAAATGAAAAACTCTAGGGACAACACATGCTGGAGAGGTTGTGGAGAAAGGGGAACCCTCCTCCACTGCTGGTGGGAATGTAAACTGGTACAACCACTCTGGAAATCTATCTGGCACTTTCTAAGACAATTAGGAATAGTGCTTCCTCAAGACACAGCTATACCACTGCTAGGTATATACCCAAAGTTTGCTCAAGTACACAAAAGGGATATTTGCTCAACCATGTTTATAGCAGCTTTATTTGTAATATCCAGAACCTGGAAACAACCCTGATGTCCATCAACGGAGGAATGGGTACAGAAATTGTGGTATTTTTACACAATGGAATACTACTCAGCAATCAAAAAGGAGGAAATCATGAAATTTGCAGGCAAATGGTGGGATCTAGAAAAGATCATCTTGAGTGAAATATCCTAGAAGGAGAAAGACAAACACGGTATATACTCACTTATATAGACCTATAAGATATAATAAACATAATGAAATCTATACACCTAAAAAAGATAATCAAGAGAGCGGACATGCGGTAAGATTATCAATCCTTGTTTTGAAAGACAGATGGGATACGCATTGAACATCGACAGGAGTCTACTGAGCGCATTGGAAAGACTCTAACTAGCAGTGTTTTCAAAGCAAAGACTCGTGACCAAACCTTTGGCAGGGTGCAGGGAATCATAAGAAAGAAGGGGAGTTAGACTGATGAGGAAAGGATAGGAGCTCCACAAGGACCAAAGATATCTGGGCACAGGGTCTTTTCTGAGACTGACATGCAACCAAGGACCATGTATGAATGTAACCTAGAACCTCTGCTCAGATGTAGCCTGTGGTAGCTCAGTAACCAATTGGTTTCCCATAGTGAGGGGAACAAGGACTGTTTCTAACAGGAACTCAATGACTGGCTCTTTGGCCTCCCCACCCCCCAAGGGAGGAGCAGTCCTGTTAGGCCACAGAGGAGAGCTGTGCAGCCAGTCCTGAGGATACCTGATAAAACAGGATCAGATGAATGGGGAGGAGGTCCCCCCCTATCAGTGGACTTGGCAAGAGGCACGGTGGAGAGGAGGGAGGGAGGGAGGAACTGGGAGGGAATGAGGGATCGGGACACGGCTGGGGTACATAGTTAATAAAATGAAACTGATAAGAAAAAAATAAAATACGAAAAAAAATATTTTAATCATCATAGAAAGTTCAATTGGTTAACACTGGGAAAATAGAGTGCATTATGTTCAGATAGCTTCAGGCGATAATACCAGTCAAGTATCATTCAAAGTAAAGAATGTAAGGACTATATGGGCTGGGAGCCTAGTTCACTCAGTAAAATGCTAACATCATGAGCATGAAAAACTGAGTCCGAGGTGTGCTGGAGTGTGCTTGTAATACAAGCATGAGAAAGGAGGAGACAGTTACCCTGCTAACACAGCTGGTCTAGCTTACTTGAGAGCACTGAGCCAAAGAGAGAAAACTTTGTTCTTCCTCAAACAATCGGATGTCTCCTAGGAAGGGACACCCGAGGCTGACCCTGGCTTCCACATGTACCTGCACACATACAAACACACATAGGCCTCCCCTTACCACTATATCACAAAACTGGAGAACTGGAGCTGCTTTTCCTAAGGAACAGAGGGACAATATGTGAGAAACTTTTTTTTTCCAGTGGCTTTCTAAGTTTTAGTTTACTCCTATTCACAGGATATGAGAAAGTGGTCAACTTTCATTTCAGGGAATCTTATCAGATTAAATTCACATCCAAATCACCATTTATGAAAGATTTATCTGGCTTGTCGGACAAGTGAAGAAATATGCATGCTTCCTACAGGAAGTGCCAGCTTTATCTTCATAGATTTGAGTAGTTGTAATACAAATACCTCCTGATTTCTAGCCTGAACTTTCTAAGAGTTCATGAAAGTAACAAATTGCTGAGATTAATCATGGACATGGTGGTTCCTCTTGCAAGGAGAAAAGTCAAGAATGAGTAAAACCAATATCCAAGAAGACAGTGCTGCAAGTAAGAATCACTTTCACATATTTTTAAAGATTTTTATTTATTATAGTTTATTTACTTTGTATCCCAGCTGTAGCCCCCTCTTCCCTCCTCTCCCAATCCCACCCTCCCTTCCTCTTCTCCTCCCATTCCCTCCCCCAGTCCACTGATAGGGGAGGTCCTCCTCCCCTTCCATCTGACCCTAGCCTATCAGGTCTCATCAGGACTGGCTTCATTGTCTTTTTCTGTGGCCTGGTAAGGCTGCTCCCACCTCAGGTGGAAGTGATCAAAGAATCAGCCACTGAGTTCATGTCAGAGAAGGTCCTGGCTCCTATTACTGGGGAACCCTCTTGGACACTGAGCTGATATTTTTTAAAACACGTTTATGCTACTTATACCTATTTCTCTGACTCTTCATTTATCATTTCCTGTTGCTATCCCAAGGAAAAAAAATATTTTAATGTGTTTCTTCTTTGGAATGTCTCTTTAAAGCAGTGACATTTTATGTTAGGCAGGGTTCGGCTTTTCTTCATGAATAAAGTGTGAAAACATCTCGGAAACAATGGCCACCATCCCTGGTGTGGGCGGTGGGTGCTGTATTCACTTGGGATGTGTGCATTTCAAGAGCGTTTTAGGTGTATTATTTCACCTATTCTCACAATAATTTAGGTGTTCTATGCATTTTCTAGGGTTCATTAGTGCTTATACGTGGCACCTGTCCTTCCTGGAACTGTGCTTGAGAATCAACAAGTATTTCACTGGGTTGCTGCATGCCCAAATGGACAAAGGACATCAACCTGGTAACCTTCGTGACAGATGTGAAACTCTGCAGTGAGCACTTAGTATGTACCAGCCATTAAATGTCTGAGGAGTAGGCGTCTGCATGACAAGCGAATAAGTCGGTCTTAGTATGTGGAAACTGTGCCAACGTTCGAAAGTTTACTTCTAAACCTGTGAGAGAAAAGTGGAGAAGAGCCTTGGCACAGGAGACCACTTCCTGACCAGAACACCAACAGCACAGGCTCTAAGAGCAACAATCAATAAATGGGACCTCATGAAACTGAAAAACAAAGGACACTGTCATCAGAACAAAATCACAGGCTACAGATTGGAAAAAGATCTTCACAAATCCAATATCTGACAAAGGGCTAATATCCAGAATATATAAAGAATTCAAGAAGTTAAAAAGCAATAAATCAAGTAATCAAATTTTAAAAAAGGGGTACAGAGCTAGACAGAGAATTCTGTATAGAGGAATATCAAATGGCAGAGAAACACTTAGAGAAATGCTCAATGTCCTTAGTCGTCAGGGAAATGCAAATCAAAACGATCCTGAGATTTCACCTCATACCCATCAGAATGGCTAAGATCAAAAACTCAAGTGACAATGCATGCTGGAGAAGATGTGGAAACGGGGAAATCTCCTCCACGCTGGTGGGAATGTAAACTTGTACAACCACTCTGGAAATCAATCTGGAACATTCTCAGACAATTAAGAATAGTGCTTCCTCAAGATCCAACTATACCACTCCTAGATATATATCCAAAATATGCTCAAATACACAACAAGGACATTTGCTGAACCATTTTCATAGCAGCTTTAGTCGTAATAGCCAGAACCTGGAAACAACCCAGATGACCCTCAACGGAGAAATGGATAGAGAAATTGTGGTACATTTAACAATGGAATACTACTCAGCAATTAAAAACAAGGAAATCATGAAATTTGCAGGCAAATGGTGGGATCTAGGAAAAATCCTCTTGAGTGAGGTATCCCAGAAGCAGAAAGACACAGATGGTATATACTCACTTATAAGTGGATACTAGACCTATAATATAGGATAAACATACTAAAATCTGTACACCTAAAGAAGCTAAGCAAGAAGGAGGACCCTAAGTAAGATGATCAATCCTCACCCAGAAAGACAAATGGGATTGACATTGGAAGAAGGAGAAAACAGAAAACAGGACAGGAGCCTACCACAGAGGGCCTCTGAAAGACTCTACCCAGCAGTGTATCAAAGCAGAGGCTTGAGACTCATAACCAAACCTTGAGCAGAGTGCAGGTAATCTTATGAAAGAAGGGGGAGATAGATAATAAGACCTGGAGAGGACAGGAGCTCTTCAAGGAGAGCAACAGAACAAAAAAATCTGGGCCTAGGGGTCTTTTCTGAGACTGATACTCTAACCAAGGACCATTCACAGAGATAACCTAGAACCCCTGCACAGATGTAGCCCATGGCAGCTCAGTATCCAAGTGGGTTATTTAGTAATGGGAACAGGGACTGTCTCTGACATGAACTCAGTGGCTGGCTCTTTGATCACCTACCCCTCAGAGGGGAGCAGCCTTGCAGGGCCACAGAGGGAGACAATGCAGACAGTCCTGATGAGACCTGATAGACTAGGATTAGATGGAAGGAGAGGAGGACCTCCCCTATCAGTGGACTAGGAAAGGGGCATGGGAGAAGAGGGAGGGAGAGCGGGATTGGGAGGGAGGGGCTACAGCTGGAATACACAGTGATAAATTGTACTGAATAAAAAAAAAATTTTTTTAAATTTTTAAAAGCATTCAGCACACAGAAAGGTTGTAGTTTTTTGGTCTACTTGTTTGTTTGGTTTTGAGATTTTTGTGCAAAGTTATTTCATTAAAACTTTATTCAATATCTTCAGAGCACTCTCCAGTTTTAGATAATGACACTAGGTTATTCCAGATTTTCTGAGAATCAACTTAAAATTTCAACATTCGGGAAAATAAAATATAAATGATTGTTGAAAAAAAAAGAAAATGACATTAGGGCAAAAGTAATATGGGGGAAATATGTCTTATCTTTCCATGCATTATTTTCTCTCTTATTACACTCAAGTCTCTCGGAAACCTAATAAAAATATCCTGACATGAAAAACTGAGGAGGCCTTGTAGTCTGATAACAGAAATGAGGGGATCTAATGCCAGTAAGGCAGCAGCCTCAGGCAAGAGGCCGGGCCACTCTGCTTCCTTTCCTCAGGTCACAAGGGAGAGCAAGGGAAGGCAAGGGCTTCTACACAGCAATGAAGTTCCCTTGTAAGCTACAGCGTCACTGAAATTTGAAGAAAACTTTAAATTATTTAAGAGATTGAATCTGGGATCAATTACTGTTTTACTGAATAAAGTTAAGTTACTAGGAAAAAAAGGATTTTCTAAAGCATTGAAAAATCCAAATTCATTCTTTATTAATTTATTTTTGTGTGCATGAGGGTTTTGCTTTTATATATTTGTCTGTGCACCATGTGTATGTCAGTGTTTGCTGAGGCCAGACAAGGGCACTGGATCCACGGGGACTGGAGTTGCAGACTACTGTTAGCTGCTGTGTGGGTGCTAATGGGACACAGGTCCTCCAGCCAGCAATCTTGACTCCAGAGCCACTTCTCCAGCCTCCAGATTCAGTCCTTAATACTAGGCTCAATCCTGCCAGAATGCAGTGACAGTTTCTGAATGCTTCCAGGTGGTGCACTTACCTCCTTATAGGCAGGCAAGAATAGCACTAGTGTGGAGCCTCTCTGTGTAATACTATTCTAGATGATATGAGTCAGGCCAGAACAATTCCTTCCTCCAACCACTGTCATAGGTAACATGTTCTCTTTGTTTACCTTGATGTATCTCTCTAAGCAAAGTAAGTATATACCTGAATAACACCCTAGTATATAAACCCTATATAAAGGACACACCGCACAGAAATGCCACCAAAGTTCCTCACTTAAAACCCCAACTCCTCATCAAAGTACTATATACCCCAACAAACCATGTCACATACATAGCAAGTGCTGTGAACATGCTCTGCCTGATTGAATAAAAAGGGCTTTTTCCACTCTGGAATTTGGAATGAAAATAATCTGACAGATCATAAGACACCAACGGCAGAGAGGGGAATCTGCAGACAGAAAAGTCAAAAGGGGCTTGCGGTGGGGTAGCTCTTATCGCTGAACTGTATTACCAGGACAGCAGCTGAGGCGGAGATGGTTAAGCTCCAACAGGAGTAATCAGAACTGCTTGGGGAGGATGGAGAGAAAATACAGCCGTGGAAGAAGAGGAGGGAGGGAGGAAGGAAGGAAGACACAGAACCCATCGCTGTCAGGAACTCGCTCCTGCAGTGAGAACGTGGTGTCTGGTTAGCAGAGTGGCTCAGAGGCGGAGTGGTAGAAGGTACCACCAACACTTTATCCTCAAAATTCAAACAGTGTGCCTCTTTATTTGAGGATAGAAAGAGCCCTTCTTAAGATTGTCAAACTAAGTAAAATCGACTAACCCCACAAAAACTTAGAGCACTGCACCATGTGGCTGGACCACCGTTTTCTTTAGCCCCCTGCCCCCCACTGATGGATCTTATCTATTATTAGACATTAACTAAAAGCAGGCTTATGCGCTGCGCTATCAGCACCTCTTTTAATCCTCTTTCTATGGGTCAACACAGTTACAGTAAGCTTACTTCCTATAAGTGATGTCCTCAAATAGTTGAAAATGATACAATGTTGGAAAAAGGAGTCCTCAGTGCAATTAAAAAGTCACTAGTGTAAGTGAGCCCATAGATTCTGGACTGTGCTCAATATAAAAAAAAGCAAACAATGAAACTCTGAACACCTGTTACTGTCAGAGGCAAGGTCCACATCTTAAAAGCTTGCACACCTCCATGCCGAGCTGCTCCCAGTGTAGCTCGTTATGCTAATTAAAGTTTGTGGCATTTCTTGAAATAAAAAATGCATGTGCTTTTTCTTTGATTTATAATTTCATTTGTAAATGTCTGTCCTATTGATATGCTGATGTATATAAAACAATTAACATATAGTTACTAAACTGAGCAAAATGTTAGCCAATGTATATTAGCTAATATACACCACTGGGAAATGAGCTAAAATAAATGATGGTTCACCCATTTGGTGCACTGAATAAGGAATATTCTTTAACAGAATGTGGCAGAGTGTAGAAGTGTAGCAGAAGCTTCAAAATGTTTAATTTTTAAAAAAGAAAGCTGCAGTTGGAGCATAAGGCAATGACAGTACGACAGTACAAAGGAAGAAGCAGAAGCTTGATTCTAGGTGTGGAACAGAGACAGAGCAGAAATTTGTTCATCAGTCTATCTTTATTCCACTTACAGTGTGTGTGTGTGTGTGTCTGTGTGTGTGTGTGTGTGTGTGTGTTTATATCTGCGAGTGGGCAAGTGTGACACAGCATGTATGACAATCAGAGGCCAACCTCTAAATGTCATCCTCTCCTACATGTGAGTCACAGACAGCACTTGGCCTGCTGAGCCAGCCATCTCATTGGTCCTGGCCATCTATCTTTGGGGTACAGTTTGAGTCTCTCTCTCTCTCTCTGCTTTCCTCACTTCTCCTCTTCTCTAGAAATCACTCCTGGGTCAGTATACATCACTTCAGCAGGCTATAGGCCATTTCCACAGTGGAGGTCAGAATCCTGCTGTCCAAGGAGCCACACTAGAGGAAATGGCCCCAGGACATTAGCTTTGGCAGCAAATCTCACCAAGAGGAAACCCAGATGCCTCTGTGAAGGGAACCCACGGCAGTTCTTCTGGTTCTTATCCTTTCAGAGTTTTCAGTGGCTCACAATTCACATCGGGCCACGACACTAGTAGTGTGCAGCTATCTAAAATGTCAGCTGAGCTTTGCAGTTGAGTTACTTATGCAGTAAAGCTGCCACTGTGTGATGTTTAAATAAAAGCTAATGACAAAACCTTCAATATCAGAAACAAAAAAAGACTGAAAAATGGCTCAGTAGTTGAGAACACTTGATGCCCTAATAATAGAAAACAAAATGCATTTCCAACTACCCATGTTTAATGGCTTACACCTCCTGTAACCCAAGATGATTGGCCAAAAAAAAAGTGATGTATAAATATAAGAATACTTACAGGAGTATTTAACTTATTTAGCATGACTAGTCCCTTGTTATGAAAACATTGTTGTACAGAATATTTTCTGTCTTGGAGAGCATGTTATCTGCTTGTATGTTAAGTCAAAATAAAAAAAAAAAAACCTTGAAAAAAAATAAAAATAAAAGCTAATGAATTACCTGGTGGTTGGGAGAATTTGAATGCTTTCCACTTCCCAGATGTAGTAAAGATAGAAAGTGTTCACAATCTACTAGGCAAAGTGATAGGTAGATAAAGGTGAGACTCATAAAATATGCTGTGGGTTTTGTAACATGAGACTGTTTGTTGATGTTATTTCAAGACTCTAGCATACGTCCACACAACTATGCTTCTGAACACTGTGTTATGATGGTGGATGCAAAGCAACCTTTCCTCCAGAAAATCAGGATGCTCTCCAGACCCCATCCTTTTGGTAAATATCAATATTACTTTTTGCACTTCTCAAAAGCTAGAAAATTCAAGGACCAATTACTGCAAAGCAATGTGTAAATGAAAAGTTCATACGTTTATCTTCAAATTTTCTGCTGGTGTGTGTAGGGGGGAGGGTGCTTCCCATTCGTTAGAAGCCCTGCTTCCTCTCTGTGCTAACGAATGTGCAATTTGTTCATCCTGAAGAATTACAGAGATGTTAAATGCAAACAGTGCTTTCCGAGTTAATTACAGACAAATCTTTCCTACAATTTGCATCTTAGAATCCAGCTTTAGGCTATTTCATTTTCTTTCAGCTTTAGGAAAGGGGTTGTGAGTTTATGACTTCGATGCATGTAAAGGTCTGATTTTAACTGAAAAAACTCAAGACAATCATAAGCTCATTTATGCCACAGAGTGCCAACGCAGGTCCCACGGGGCTTTTTTAAATGACCCAAATAAGACACATTGGAATTGCAACGTAATCATGTTGTATAAATACAATGCACATTGCTCCAACTCCAACTTCTCTTCTGTGTTCTCCCCTCTCCCCTACTTGGCAATAGAAAGAGTTCCTTCTAGTCCTAGTTGTCTTCCACGTTGGTTCCACCAATGAAAGCATAACTGAGCTGTGTTTTCAAATCAGTCTAAATATAGTTGGGTTCTCATCCAGAATAATGTTTAAAAACAGGAAGGAAAGCCTACTGCTGAGGCTTCACGTTGGGAAGAAGCTCCTACAGGAGATTCAAACAGAAGAGCTACATGAAGAAAATCTCAGAAAAGTATGCTTCAAATGTGGGAGCAAGGTTATGTCAGGTCCACTTAAAGATCCCCTCCCCTTGAGTCCTGCCTCAATGGTACAGAGGGGAAAGAACTAACCATATTGACAATGCATGATGTATCTGGCAAAGCATTGGGGCTTCTACAACTGTTGTTTGTTTGAAGATTAATAAAGATTAATCTTTAGCTCAGCCTGCCAAAGCAGTATTGTTATTTACAGAATCCCCAAACAACTAACTCATGGCCAAATAAGAACAGAATTAGAAAATTTAACTCAGATACGCGCCTTAAAGCCTCTGTTCTTTCACATGGTAATAAAATAAGTAATAAAACTTAAATATTACTCACATGGTAGATGAGTAAATAACCATACACTCAGTGTAACCAAATATAGCCCCAAAACATGAACATTAAGATCTAGGACAACATAATAAATGTTTGCAATAAACTGCATAAGAGCAAAAGCAGAATTGAAAATTATATATACAGTGACTTTAACTCCAGAATAAGTGAACATAATTATTATTTATTCAGCACACACTTTGCGTTCCCCACTTTACACAATCTCTATAATAAATGTGTGGAGACTATTATTACCTCCCTTCTGCTGATAAAGAGACTAAGGATTATGGAGCAACAGTGGGTAACATGTCTGTAAAAGGAACTTTTATTTGCCTCTTTCAATTGTTGTCTTTGAGGCTTACTGCCTCTGTCCTAGTCCTGGAGGCTTCTAGCCTCCATACAATCTAATCTAGGCCTAGAATATTTTCAGCCTCTGAGCCTTACAGCTGAATAAGCTCACCTTTTCTTATTCTTTCTGAACTCTTCTGGCTGGTTCAATTCAGCAGTTCTGGCTCACTCATCTGCCAGCTGATTTATTCAATCAGGCTTCTCTCTCCGCCCCTGAGTTGCTCTGCTTGTCCTCAAACTAACTCCAGCAGTCTCCTCTAATCTAGTTCCTTCACATTCTCTGGTCATTCTGTCTTTACCTGTGTCTAGCTTGTTCTCTCATTCAACCTTTGTCTATAAAACTCTCCTAGTAAAACTGCTTCCCCTCTCTCCTCCTGCATTGCCCCTTAATTAGCTTCCCTTTCTTCTCTCTTGGTGCATTGGCCAGAAATAAGAGAAGATTCCAAATGAAAGGCAAAACTCAAGGAAGAAATGCAGAAAGACAGCAATGCAGACATCACAGACAGTAGATCCCCTGCATGGACATAGCTTAACAAACCAGCTAAAGAGGGACAGATAGTTCATCAGACCAGCAGACTGAAAAACCTTGATGCTGAAATGAAGTGTTGCTAAAGGACTGATGATCAGGACTACAATTATAGAGGATCATAGCATCAATGGCTGAGTGGATCTTCATAAGGACATTTGGACTGATAAGTGTGTGGGATTAATAAATGTTTCTATTGTAAAAGTTAAACTGTGTACAATTTTTAGATTAAACAGAAAGGGGGAAGCTGTAGACAAATTTTAATTCAGACATGGCTGCTCTGGCAAGCGATCACATCCAAAGTCCTTCTAGGTCCCTGTGATCTGGCTGGAGTATAAACATGCCTTTAATCCAGGAGACAGAGGCAAGCAGATCTGAGTTCAAGGCCATCCTGGTAGAGAGCAAGTTTCAGGTAAAGAAACGCTTAGGTTGTGGTACATGCCTTTAATCTCAAACAATGAAGGTAAAGTTAGTTTATAGAAGGAAGCACCCATGTTTGAAAGTGAGTGGCAGAAAAAGTGACAAATCAGAGAAAAACTTGACAGAGTAGGATATGCCCAACTCTCATTAGAAGACAGAGGAAAAGGAAGCTACTTAAGGGGCAATGCACAGAGAACTGGGAGGCAGTTTTCCTGAGAGAGTTTTGCAGGGCGAGGTTAAATAAGAGAAAAAGCTAGACAAGGTGAAGACAGAACGATGATCTAGAGGATGAGAAGGAGCCAGGAGATTAGAGCAGATTGGTGGAGTTAGTCTGAGGCCAAAACAGCAATTTACAGGCTGAGAGAGGAGTTTGAGCCAGAACAGTTGAGTTGAACCAGCCAGTCCCAGAGCTCATTAAGAACAAGAAAAAGTGAGCTTATTAAGCAATAAGTCCTAGAGGCTGAAAACATTCTAGGCCTAGATTAGATTATATAGAAATCAGAAGCTTTCAGGACTAGGCCTAGGTGAGCAGATGGAGGCAGTAAGCCTCCAAGACAACTGAAGCAGGCAAATAAAAATTCCTTTTACACATGTGAACTATAAAGCACCTGAGAATTAGTTCAAAACTCACTTGATCTCAAAAGACTCAGAGCAAATGTTAAAAAATGAAAGCAGTTCAAGAAGTAGAAAGTGAATTTATTATGACTGTGGGTCGGGCAGAAAGTATTTTCTGCACTCTGAGGAAGGCTGAATTCCTACTTTACCACTTTCTATATCTGGTACTTTATTACAGAATTCCTTTCAGTCTTTGTGACTTTGTCTACAAAATCCACGCCCTAGTTTGCTTTCTGTTGCTATGACAAAACACCAGATTCAACAGCAACATGGGGAGGAAAGGGTTTATTTTTCACCTTACAGGTTACAAAACAGTCTGTCATCAGGGAAGTAGGGCAGGAACTCGGGACAGGAGGTAGGAGGTAGAATCTGAAAAACCATGTATGAGGACTGCTTATATATACGCTCGACTTGCTTTCCTGTACAAACCAGGTGATTAACAGAGCTTACTGGCCTTGCAAAGGACCTGGATTCAGTTTCCAGCACCTGCCTGGTGCTCTCAACCACCTAAAAATCCAGTTCCAAGGGACTTGATGCTTTCTTTGGGCTTTTGTGGGTACCTGCATACACATAATGCACATGAACTCATACAGGCACATACATATACATACACTACATCAATCAATCAATCAATACATCTTTAAAGATAAGCACATTCTTAGAATGATTGTTCTGGGTAGATATCTGTTTCGAGAGCTATAAATACACAGGTTTACATTTAGGTATGTATGTTGTTAATGTGCTGACATTTATTTCTCTTATGACACATCTCTATTTCTATCCATGAATTTCATTTCTCTAAATTAAATACTATGGAAAGACTATTTTAAAGACTGAATTCCATGCAACAAAAAGTGTAAACGTCTTGCCATAGTACTAGCCATAGTTGTATGGTTTTAATTCTTTGTGGTTGCAAAAATTGCATAAATATACCATGGTACAAATTTGAGATCTGTTTAATTTATTACTTACAAGACTTTTCTCTTGTGAAAATGCTGTGATAAGTATCATTATGAACCTTTCTATTCATTCCTTTAGGGTGACTTCCCAGGAATGAAATCAATGTTATCAAAAGAACCAGGATTAAGAATTTCTTCTACCTCCTAAGCCACCATATTGAAAGACTTGTTCAATTTTACTGTTACCAATTATAGATGATATGAGTCTCTCATATCTACATCAATAGTGAATTGTACGGGTTAGTTTCTGTCAACTTTACACAAACTAGGGACACCTGAAAAGAGGGATCCCCAATTGAAGAATTGTTTCTTTCAGATTGGTTGTTCATACATCCATAGGACATTCTCTTAGTTGCTAATTGTAGGAAGGCTCAGCCGTCTGTGGGCAATACCATTCCTGAAAAGGTGGGCCTGAGCTATGTAAGAAAGGTAGCTGAGCAAGCAGCCAGGAAGGAAAGCTAGGCAGTAAGTAGTATTCCTTCCAGGTCTTGGATTCAATTCCTGCCTCTAGGTTCCTACCTCAAATTCCTAGTTTGGCTTCACTAGACAATGAAATATATAACCTGTAAGCCAAACAAACCCTTTCTCCCAAGCTAGTTTTATCCAGAGTTTCATCACACCAACAGAAATCTAACTAGAACAATAGGTAATCTGCAAGTCGTGTCCTTTTTGTAGTCCATTTAGTGCCATGTCTTTACATTTTTATACTTTTTGTTGTTGACATCATAGTTTAGAGCAGCCTGTATGCACAGAGCCAAAGCACTGTCTGGTTTCCTAAGCTTACAGAGAAATGTGCTTAGATGTTCATCATTCAGGAATGAGTTTTAGTGCTGTTGGCTGTGAGCTCAAAGCCAATAGCCAGTAATGTGTACTAAATAAAATATCTTTACACAAAAATACATATAATAGGAGGTCATGTATTGACTAGGAGGTCATAGGAATCTCTGTCTCCTTCAATAAGCAATGGTTTATTACCCGCTTACTCAGCATTTGCTGCAACTGGTTTTCTCTTGGGTAACAAGAAGCCTGAGTATTGATCTAGTAATACATAGTTATGATTGGTATGCATAAAGGGAAAGAGGGCACATATTTGAAGGAAGATGCTCAAAATGCTTTTTTAATAGAACTCAACATAATTGATCTATAATTAATGAAAGGTAGAAGAGAAAGTACTATGAGGAAGTTATAGACTACAGGGGCCAACATGAGACAATACAGCTTAAAAGTGCAAAAAAGAAGAGGTAGGAAAGATGGAAAGAACAGTGCTGTTTTCATTAAGAATTTTGATATTACATAGGCATGTGATGAGAGAAAGATACATAGATAAAGGTCAGAGATAACCTATCAGGAGGGTGATGATACTCTGAAGCCAAGCCAGTATACATTAGCCTAGGGCAGGAGGGCAAGTGAGAACTAGGCAAGCGAGTCCTCAAGGAGTGAATGAGTTTCTAACGAAGGGACTTAGGACCAGGAAACAAGGCCATGAGGGACTTGGTATGAGAAATGAGGTCAGAGCCTGCATGGCAGCCAACATAAGCTGACATTGAGGCCCAGAGGGTAAAGCATTCATTGTTTACATTCCCTTTGAGCTATGAACCAGCATCAGGTGGAACCTAGCAGAAGAGGATCATAGAGGAACCAAAACTGAAAACTCAGAAACTTGATAAACACCAAGTCAGCAGCAGGTATTGTATCTAAGAGCTCCGGGTCATTTATTTCCTTCAGATGTTAGTCCTCCATGGATGCTAGACAGAGTGCACCAAAGTCTATCCTTAGGACTAGTTAAGTTGTGATGCATTTGCTCCACTTAGCAATAAGTGCAATGAAACAAATACTGAAGGATCCTGAGAAGATAATGTAGTGTCTTCTTCATCCATGTAATATGGTACCTGGAAATGCAGAACACCCATACAGGCAGACCACCTGCTGACACTGAGGCAACAAATGTGAGGACAAGCCTGACATTCTCAGGATGGCTCAAAAACGGGGAAAAGGGAGGGGTCTACAGTACTTCATGGAGTGCTTGTCTGATGTAAGAGAGGCCCTGGGTTCAATACCCAACACCTCAAAACAAAACAAAGCAAAACAAAATGATTTACTGAAGGTATCATTAACTCCCCACCCCTACTCACTGACCTTGAAATCCTGATACTCATACCTTAGCTTCAGCCTCTAAGTCTATGGGATTGTATGGCCAGGCATTGTGTCAGGCTCATCCTGGAATTATCAGTGCCTCAAATAAAATAAACACATTTCTTTATGTGATAGGATGAATTTCAATGGAAATTACAACTTCTAATCTTTTTAGTACTTAGAAAGCTCAGCACTCACTCCTATGTAACTCAAAGGGAATGCAAAATGAGCTTGATATTCTCTCTCTGGGCTCCTGTTTGGAATAATTACCTCTATGGAAACAAAATCCACAAAACTCAGCCTCAGATAAAATTGCCTTTGAGGACTCCAGAGAACTCAAGTCTACACATTTAATTGCATATTGCTTTACCGTATCCTAATTTGCATTTTTCTAGTCCTATTGTGCAGGCATGAAAATTGAGGAACTTACCTCTCCTGGGACAATTTGTCAGGGTAAAAAATTATAAACCACACCTTGAGAGTTTGCTGAAAAATCATCTTGAATATATTATATAAAGTACATTCATAATCAATTTAAAAGTCCTTATTTAATTTAAATAAATTGCTTATTTTAAAAAAGCTATAAGAAATTTATATCTTTTCACTAATATGCAATTAAAACAATTAAAAACATTTCCCAAGTGCTTATGCAAGACTACTGCTGATCCAAGCTGCTCTTGTTTTGGAATGGATTGGGAAGTTCTCATTGATTTCTCTACATGGAGGAAACATATTGTTGACATCTTGCAAGAAAATCAAGTTATTCAACTTAATGGATGAGTACAGAAAACAAAACTCTTGTCTGCCAAGCATAATATTTTGCTGTGTTTGTGTTTCCATCAGATCTAATTCTGTTCACTTTAGATGGTGCTTTTAAATGAATATACACAAATGGCATTTGGAATGGTCTATTTAAATCATTCGTATAAAGCAGTGATCATTATAAAAGCAGTTTGAAAAATATTTTGGGCTTTCTTATTTAATTAATCCATTACATATAATCTTCCAGGACTTTACTCTTTGAAACTATTATTAACCCTCCACAGATACGTTTTACATTATTAAATTTAAGAATTTTTACTCAATAAAATTCTCAGCAGGAATATTGTTATTAAACCTAACCACACTAATTAACAGCTAAATATTGAGGAGAACTTGTACAACAGTGGAGCATTCCATCTTCCCAACCCCTCTGCTACTTCTACCAAATGAACACAAACCTTAAGGAAACAAATTCAGGGAGATTATGGAAACCACACCTACCTCTGTGGAAATGGATCCCTCCAAAATAAATGTCTAAGCCTGTCTAAAGTGTGATCCTCATCAGGTCATCTGTCAGCCATTTTCAATTATGTGTACAACTGGTGCTAGTGTCTCCTCTCCTTTTGCCTGTAATGACATGACTGGAATCATCCTGCATTTTAGTTCTACTGGTAATATCTAGTCTTAGCTGGCACAAGCCCATATATCTAAGGACCCCTCTATATATGATCTGCAGCCTGTGGAACAGGATGATCCTTTAACCACAGCAGGGTGAGGGTCAGTTGAGAGAAAAAACCCTAAGTGGAAGATGCCAATAGTATAACTGATATCTGTGGCTGCCACATTATCATCTATGGTGGAGGCTGTTGTGCAGTACCAGACTCCCAGGAATATTTGCTTAGATGATAGGAGCGCTGACTATGAAGGCTGAAGAACTGAGTTCATTTCTAGGTATCACTGTCAAGACAAGGAAGGTGTCTTGCCCAAAGCCATACTCTCTTGCTAGAGGCAGTCTACATTAAATGACTGGAGGATGTTAGGGTACAAAGGTCTGGTTCTCTCACCAGAAGTCCTAGCTGTGAGGAAGAGTCACCTCTCTCACAAAGCTTCCTGGAAAATCCGCTGAGGCTTTTTTGTATGCATAACCCAGCGTAACATCTCCATGTATCTATTGTTACTTCCTTCATTTCCTCACAGGTATTCATCCCAAGAGTGCTTCTCAACAAACCTCCCCTTACCCCGTGAGTGTGTGTGTATGCTGTACTTGTTAGTGTTGGTGTGTGCATGTGTACAAGTGAGTACATAAGGACATGGGTGGACACGCACATGAGGCCCAAGGTGGACATCAGGAGTCTCCTCGACTGCTCTCCGCTTTCATGTTTTGAGAAAGGGTCTTCCACGGAATCTGTAGCTCATCAATTTGGCTAGGCTGGCAAGAAACGAAGCTCAGGGATCTGCCTGTCTCTGCTCTCCCCACTGCTATCACAGGACTACACTGTCCTAGATTTTTAAGTGGATTCTGGAGAATTTAGGTCCTTGTGCCTGCATGGCAGACACTGTGCTGTATGAGCCACATCAGCCTTCCAGCGAGACTTGATTCTGACTTTTGGGGAGGATGATTTTAGGACATTTTCAACTTAATCCAGTCTTAAGAAAAAGACTTAAGGAGGAACTCTATTGGATAGTCTTCCTACTTAACTCTATTAGATAGACTTCCTACTTAAAAAGTAAGTTAATGCCAACCGAACACAGTTGAACATTCTAAATTTAGGGTTTAGTTCTTCACAGTTCAAAGTATATTAAATAAAGTCTAGGCTCTCAATAAAGCGTCTTTGATCCCCCAAATAATTTCAGGCTAGCCTGCTTCCCAGTCTAGCTAATAATAACTCAAACATATTAAGGAATTCTGCAGGTTGGAATTTATATCTCTAGTCATATACCTGTATCTAGTCATATACCTGTATCTAGGTATCTCTTCTCCACTGGGCCTTTTTTTCATGAAGCAATTGGGGGTGAGGGAACTTATTAGAAAAAAAGAAACTTTTGTGTGTACTTTGTATTTTTTAGGTGGGAGTAGTATGGAATGGCATGAATTGTGTACCTCATTCATATGTTAAAGTCTTTGTTCCCAATGTACTTGTTTCTACTTGAAGTATCTTAATGCTACTGATTCTTCTCTGTGCTACTCATGCAAATAGGTAACACTTTTGTTGCTTTTAATTGTCATAGATCCTTCAGGTTAATTGCTCATTTAGCATTATAATTCTCTACACTGAAGGCCTTCAACCAATTTCAGGGCCAATGACCTAGTAACAATAATAATAATAATAATTTGAAAGTGGCCTTTACATTGTTTTTTGTAATTTATTCCTGTAATAACCCTATCAAGGAAGTACTCCTAGGAATGTGGAAACTGAGGTTCAATTTAAGTGTCTTAGCAAAGACAGAGCTAGTAAAGGGCAGAGCTACACACTTAACTACAGCAGAATACATCCTCTATAAAGCAGTCCCATTGTGATTACACATTAGTAGCTCAAATGCAGCCAGTCACTTCCAATCCTTCCAGGACTGAGTATGGTTCTAGGCTCATGTTCTACCCCGGTTTACACTGCCAAGGCTAAGACACCCTTGTTTGAATCCTGTGGTGAGTTTCAGGCTGCAAGGAATGTTTGGGAGCTGAATAATCTTTCTAGTACCTGGGCCAGTCTCTGCCCATGCCTTATTGTCCCAGCTTTGATTATTTCTCTTTCTTGGGGGTTTGAAGGAACTTGTGTACTAGAGAAATCCCACTGTGATTTCTCTACAGCTGAGTTTAGAATTAGAAGTCTTAGAAATCTCCCAGCCCAAAGCCCAACTAACTCCTTTGACAGATGAAGAGGTTCACATGTTCCATTTAGACACATTTTAACGTTCTCTTATAGTTGGCTCGTTTCACAAGGAATTTTAAAAAATGTGTCTTTTTACAAAATCAGAAAGAATATTAGATTGGCTAGAATTTAAGTAAACACATCCTCCCTCTTCTCTCTCTCTGCCTGCTCTGACTCCCCGGGAGTGATGCAGCTACTTGAGATGACTCAACACAAAAGGCCCCTGTACTTCCACCAAAAGTCTGGCCAAGTGGTAGTCCGCCAAGGGAGAGCATTTTTAAGTGTATTTTTACTTTTTGACAATTACACATATATATAATATAAAATTTCATAATATTCACTCAGTTTCACTCACATTGCTCCATTACCTCTCTTTTTCTCTGAAGCTCTTCTTTCCAGTAAGCCTCCCTCTTACTTTAATATTTCCTTTTTTATTGAAAATAGATTTTTTCCATAAAAATATATCCCAATTATGCTTTCTCATTCCCCTACTCCTCCCAGCTCCTCCCCACCTCCCCTTCCATCCATATTCACATCTTTCCTGTCTCCTCTTAGAAAACAGGCATCTAAAAAAATAATAATAAAATAAGATAAATAAAAACCCACACAGATAGGAATATGACAAAACAACCAATCAAGAAAAAGAGACAAGGGGGACGGGCAAAGCATAAGAAACACATCTAGATGTGGAAACACTAATGTCTGCACAGTCAAGAATCTGGTAAAAAATAATCTGTTGTTATAATGTTCTTATGGAATGTATACAATTTACCCTTGTTCATTCAAATGCTGATATCTTCTCTACCCCCACTATCTGGTTTTAATCCAGACATTGCATTGTAATGTTTATTCTAAGCATCATTTGTCTCAAATCTGTGTTAACATGCCAACATTTGTTCTCTGTATTGTCAATTAAACACCCAGCCAGTGCTGTGCAATGGAGAGAATAGGGTGGGATATCCTGGGGGTAGGGAGAAGAAAGTGAGTGAGGGGGAGAAGAGCAGAGTTCAGAAGGACAGGACTTGTAACCATAAGGAGAGATGAATCAGACATAAGATATGACTAAAATCAAGTATAATGTTGGAAATTCTGAATGGGAGGAAGCTGTTTAGGATGGAGTAATTATTGCCCAGCACTGTGCTCTAGGTTAATTATATAAATCCTAGTCTCTGTGTGGTGATTTGGGTATACAGCTGGTTTAGGAATAACTTGTTTAATTAAAATATAAATCAATATTAAACTTTAACACTTAACAGCCTGAAGCTATAATGTATATTTAAAGTACCTATAAGGTTAAAAAAAAGTCCCTGACCTAACATTATGAGACAATGGACCTCTGAAGATGTCATTGAGTTCTATTGCCGGACATAGGTCTTTTCTTAGAGTGGGTTGTTTCCCCTTGGAGAAAATTAATTTTTCATTTGCAAGTGACTACTAGTTGGAGAGAGCTTCTGAGTCCTCCCTTTTTGATCCCCTGAGTTTATTAGCATGGAGTTAGAATGTATTTTCTGGAGCTTGAGCAATTTACAAGGGGATAAACCATTGAACAAAATGATATGCCTTCTTCCAGCAATCGTCAATTGGTAACAGTTCCTCAGGTGGGGGTATGGGTTCTTTCACTACCCAGGAATGTCCTACTTGTCTCTCAATTGCTGGGATAAAAACCATAACCGAGAGCAGTTTGGGCCAGAAAGACATTACAGCTTACAAGTTATAGTCCATCATCAAGAGATGCTGAGGCAGGAATTCAGGGCAAGAGCTTGAAGGGGAAACCATGGAGGAACAGTTTACTGGCTTTCTCCCAGCCTCACATTCAGGCGAGTAACATCTCCCAGCACCATGAAAGGAAGGAGGAAGCTTCGAGCGCTGATCCAGCTCGAATTCTCTATGCCCTGCAGCCAACGAGTGCATGTGGTCAGCAGTGGATCCTCACCATATGGTTCTGGTGGGGCTGGTTGTCCTGGGGGCTGTGGGGACTCCCTAAACAACTCAAAGTGTGTGTGTGTGGAGGGCTACGTCACATCTGGGCCTAGAATTTTTGTTTAGTAACCTATGACTTCTAGAAGAATTATCCACTCATGCAGGGTACTGAGGAAGAACATTTTGAGATAGGGAGCCAGCTACCCCATCCCTGGGAAGTTTTTGGAAGGGAGATACTGAATAATAGTCTCATATACTTGGGAGGCTGAGGATGGAGCATTCTTAGACGTAAGAATTTGAGACAAACCTGTATAATACAGTAAGAGTCCATCTCCAAACAATAATGGCAACAAACAGCTGTGGCTTTGCTAACTACAGGAGTCAGGTAGGCCTGAATCTGGCCATTATTAGAAGTAACAAGGAGAGATACTGGAAAGGGGGAACAGGGGCAGGAAGGAAAATGAAAGCTATCGTGGGAACAATAGTATTAAGCATAGGTTCAGTGTCACTGTAAATGAAATACAGAACAGATGTCTCACAGTAGAATTTTTATGCCATGTGTCTAGTTTCAGATGCCAAATGTTCTTAATTATGAGAAGGCCCTGAGCCCCTTTCAGGAGATGAGGGCACCGCACTGTCAGTAGGGTCAGTTCTTTCTCCTTTCTTCTCCCTCTGCTGTACAACGTTTGAAGGGAGAACATGTGGGGAAGAGCTATGAGTCTGGGGAGGATACATAAATTGTGAAAAGATCATGGTTGCAGACACAACTGGCTTCACATCAGAAAAACCCTTCCAGGGTAAACATTTTGTTTAAATATTAAGCTTAAGCAAAACCAGACAGCAAGAATTCAGGCAAAACAGCAAAGAAAGGCAGCAATGTTCTCAAGTGAAAGGGCACTAATAAATCCTTCCCCAGAAAGACAGGTCCTCCGGACAAACAAAGACAGCCATGCCCTGAAGATCCACACAGTCCACCCTTCAGGTCTGATGCTCTGCCTCTCTAGCTGGGATGCTTATAGACCTCAAGTTTTACATTATGCCTAAGCCCTCGCTCTTGTACTGGTTACAGGAATGAGCAGCACATTTATACACTCAGATATTCTTCTCCACTCTTTTTTTCTGGCATTAAAAAAAATCATCCTAAAGAAAAACAGGTACTCTAAAGCCCTCAGATTTTAAAATCAATGGGAAAGAAAGTACTTAAAAGCATGAGATCCCTCAAAATGTCTCCAGAGTAATTTCACAAGTGAGACCACATTTGATTTTGATTTATCAATCTTGTGCTTGATTTATCCCCCTCAGTGAAAGTTTGTAACATGTATTCAATGTTTCATGAATCTATGTTGTATTTTATACAGATTGTATTCAATGTTTTATCAATGTATGCTGTATTTTATACAGACATAGAGAATATGTGAATGTAACAGGTACCAGCTATCACTGTTATGTGAACTGATTTATAATTAACTTTCAGCTGCTCTCTACAGCAATCCAAGGAAGACCAGCTTGCCTCTCACTAGAACTAAACTAGCACAAATTACCCATACACTAAACAATTGCATAACTACTCCTAGGTCAGGGCAGATCCTTACTGGAAGCCAATTTAACATTCTTCAACTCCAAGGAGTAAAGTGAAAAAAAAAACAGCAGCTCACTATAAAAGCTGGTGAACTATCACTGCAGGGTTTACATGCAGCTAATGGTTGACAGGGAAGATTTTCTTCAGGGTTTAGCTACTGGTAAGATTTCCATTTTCCTGCAAAAACCCTAATGAAACTCATTGGAATAACACACACACACACACACACACACACACACACACACACACATCAGGAAAATCAGGAAGGTGATTATTGGGAGCAAGAGGGATAATGCTTTATACTACTACTACTACTAATAATAATAATAATGATAATGATAATAATAAATCATTATATATACACAATTAGTATATATGCTAACATTGTTACTCAAATAAAAACTCCAACAACACAAAAGTTAACATCCTTTGAGCAAAGTGAAGAGCAGCAAACTTCTCAGCATGGGGAAGAGATGGCTGAAGGATGATATGTGTTGGTTGGTTTTAGCTCAGGTGTATAAATTGAACACTCAGACACTTTATTTTGTGTGGGGGGATATGAATGTGTATGTGTGTGTGCTGGCATGCGTTCCCATGTGTGCGTATATGGAGGCCTGTTGGGTGTCTTCCTCTCGTTCTCTGCCTTATTTTTTGAGATAGGCTCTCTCCTTGAACCTGGAGCTCATCAACTGGACCATCCCATCTTCACCTCTCAGTGTGGGGATCATTGGCACAAGCTCCCACGGCTGGCTTCTGACATGGGTTCTGGGGCTCCAAACTCCTCATGCTTGTATACCAAGCACCATTACCCAGTGAACCATCTCCCTAGCCCTACCATATGTCTCAAAATTAAGTTTTAGACACATAACTTCAATATTTAAACTGGAGGCAAATTTATAGGAAATATTTAGAGAGGTAATTTTGATGTCTAAACCGTAATAAGGATAAAGACCATTCGATGAAAAATAAATTATGTTTAACCAACAGTTACGATATGGACAAGATATTAGCTATAAAGGTTGTTTCATATCTGGGAAGAAATTACTAAATAAACTTGAAGAATGTCCTAACAGTGATATTGTTGTATTTTTTAAAAAGCAAGAATGATGCATGGAAGGAAGAACAATGATAATCTTAGACCAGCAATAATTCAAAGGGTTTGTATTTGGGAGCAGAAAAGATCCTTTCATGCACCTTCTCATTCCTTCAGCAGTACATGTAAAGGACCCTTCCAGGTTGATTTCTGTCAGGTCTTATCCAGAGACAACGGGACCCACAAAAAGAAAGCTTATCAGAAATTCTCCCTTCTCTTTTGGACAAGGCACTATGGAACAAGAGAATAGTATTTTAACTGGAAGCAGCAATGCAGCAGCTTCTGCGATAAGCTTCTGTAGCTTCTGCAGCTTCTGCTTATGGGCTATGGCTGCTAAGCCCAGGACAGTGTACAAACCAGTTTAAGAGGTTAGGCAGAACAAAATAGAAGTATTATTTTATTTCTATGGATACTGTAGCCTCCGCTTAACACTGGCAGTGTGTTCAAACCACAATAAAAATGTGATTTTAAAACAATATTACCAGATTTAAAACCCTTTTTTTTTGGGGGGGGGGGTCAAGTTTATAGTCTTTTATGAGATGAAGAAAAAAAAATAAACAAAAACAAGAACACTTATTCTTGGATGGAGAGGACAGGTCTTCTGCACATGGAATATATGTTTTCATTTAGAGTTTGACATTTTGTATTCTGAACGTTTATTTCCCTTCTGTATTTGTATCGTGTACAAAATAAACTGTCAGCACTACAGTGCATTTTTAAAGGTTTTATTTTTAAAAATAAGGCCAGGCATAGCGGTGCATACCTTGATGCTAGCACTGGGAATGCAACAGGAAGAGGATACGAAGTTCAAGATAAACCTGGGCTGTATAAAGAGCCTCTGTCTCACACAAGAAGATTTTATTTTATGGACATTGGATGGTCCTTTCCTGTGAACACCCTCCCTGAAGCTGCTAAGAATTAAATTTCTTTTGATTATTTTCCAAAGTTAGCACAATACACAGTTGAAATTAAATGTGGAATTGAAGTGAAATAACATTAAAAGCTACCGTGCTGAAAGTTATTTACCTTGAGTTGACTTACTAACTGGAACCAAAAGAGATACCTTTAACAACCCAAGAAGCCACAGAAAGACGAGGGATGCTGAGAATTTCTGGGAGATGGCACAGATGAGCCCAACAGCTGCCATGAGGTTAGCTGCAGGCATAGTCCTCATGGGACCCAGCAGATCTTTTGGCAAAAAGCCATCAACAACTGACATGGTGCTCACAAACCTCGCAGCATCATGAATGGAAATACAGAAGGACCCTAGGAGATGAATCACTTTGGCAAGGACCATTTGCTCATCATGACCCTTTGAGGACCCAAGAGCTTTGAAGCAGTTTCACAGATGTTTGCAAAGCATACACTGTACTAAAAAATGCTGGAAAGTTAGTTTAGAGTTTCCACTCTAGGATTCAGGTTAGGGCTTTTCTAGAACTGACTTTCTAGAGCTCATTCAGGATTCCTTTACATATGCCTTTTAAAACATGCTCCTCTCAAGCTGCCTCTTCCAGAGTGTGCATACATTATGTGCCCCAGAAAATGCTGTAGTGTAATTGTTGTAATGTAATTAATGTTTCTTTTATGCTAAAATATTTTAGCAGCGAGCTTTTCAGATTTTACTCATCCCTTTGAGAGCCTTCCTTCTCACACATCCTTTGTGCCCCTTTTATTTTCATGAATCTTTCCTTTTCCATGATTGTTAATTTTCCTTTACTGTTCACAGGCCAGCACATGCAGTCACAGCTTGCCCACCCTTCAAGGGAATGTATGTACAAAAACGAGAATTCCTATCCAGTGGCAAAGTTTTGAGCATGCTGGATGAGATGCTTTACCCTTCGCTTCTTTTCAGCCCCTTAAGGTGAAGCTCATTGCGCAGGAAGCCTGGGAACTCACAGGTTGTACCTGGCAAAGACCATGTGCAGACAGTTCAAGAAAGATGGGAGGATTAGGATAGTACAAAGACTATCCTAAAGGAGGATATTCCCACATTATCTTACTAGGGATCTGGCACTTAACTATGTCCTGCACACTCTTCTGTGTCCTTTACATGTATGTAATTTTGGGATTTGCAGTGAAAAGCAAATAACAGTCTACACTCCATGCCAAATCCCGTTATTATTTATATTACTTTCGTTAAATGAGTTAGAGGAGACACTTTCAGTGAAATACTTCTATATTTGCAAATAAAAATACATACACACACACACACACACACACACACATCAAATTGACAAAAGTAAAGGAGTTGAAAGAGAAAGGGAAAAAACAAGAAAAATAATTCAAATGGTTAGGAAGATAAGATTAGATAAGAGTGCTTTTTCTGTAACTATAAAGACTGGAGTTCACATCCCTAGTACCATGTAATAAGCCAGACATGGCTATGTGTGCCTATAACCAGCACTGGGAGTCACGGACTTTACTAATTATTTTTATTTATGCATAAATGTGGGGAGGTAGCCATGGAAACCAGAAGAGAGCATTGGATCCCCTAGAGATAAAATTACAAATGGTTGTGAGCCACCCAGCATGGTGGCTATGAACTGAACTTGTGTCCTCTGGAAGAGCCATTTCTCCAGCCCTATTTCTGCTGTTTTGAATGACCTATCTTATTTGCAGATAATCTACCACATTACAAAATTGGAACTCAGTTCGGGGACAATGCCACTAACTCTTTAAGTCCATGGTTGTGGTTTCATTACAGTCTAATACACAGGTGCAGGTCTTAGATGATGTCTCCATTGTCAACTTTACCTTCATGTGTCCTTTATTTGGAAGGCAACAATAAAGCTGGGCTTGATAACTGGTATTAACTTAACTTGATAATCTGCCTAATGCTAATGTTCTCAGTAAAAATTAAACATCGGGTGATAAAGCATACCCCAAGGAATGATATAAATAACAACTGCCTGAACATGGCTATTTGGTGATGACTGTTAATGGCAAGGAGTCACTTGGCAGAAAGGGTTACATAATTGACTCAGCTTTAGTGAATCTTCCAGCTTAAAGGCACATTGAGTGCGCACCCAGCTAAACTTTCTCTTTAGACTGACACATTGTTACATCTAAGACACTTTTAGATAAGGCCTAACTCACCTAAAACACCCAGTTATCCTTGGCTATTAAGCATACACACACACACACACACACACACACACACACACACACACGAGAGAGAGAATGTTGTGAAATAGCTATTTTGAATTACCTTTCTCTCTCTCTCTCTCTCTCTCTCTCTCTCTCTCTCTCTCTCTCTCTCTAACAATTTCTTGTAACTGGACTCCAAATGGACTGTCAGTTCCAGCTGTCATCACTATGGCTTCACAGCAGTGAGCACACAACAGCAGCCAAAACTCTGGCCTTGCTCAGCAGAGGCATTCCTCTGTCTCTGAACCTCCTGCGGAAAGGCATTTAACTTCTCAGCTCAGGCAAACCTGCCTGAAGAGGTTTTTCAGATATCTTTTCATTGTTTCCTGTGTCTGTCCAGTTCAGGTGGATGGAGGGTGACCGGAGGAAGTCCACCAGAAGATCCTTGTGGTGGGGGTTCAGTAATTTCAGGGGACAGGGCCTTCAGGCTAGTTCGGTATTTACAAACCAATACTGATTTTTGTTCAATTATTTAAATAATTGTTAATAATATAACTTAAGAATGACTAAGCTAAAATTTTTTTTAAGTCCTCCTGAATTATCCATATTCCTCCTTATTAAAATCAGATGGCTGGAGCTGGAGAGATGGCTCAGTAGTGAAGAGCACTGCTGCTCTTGCAGAGGACCCAGTTTCTGCTTCCAGCACCCACATTGTTGCTCACAACCATCTGTAATTCCCGTTCTGGAGTATCTGATGCCCTCTCCTGGCTGCCATGGGCACTGCACGCTTGTACTACACACACATCCAGGCAAAACACTAACATATAAAATAAAATGAGTAAATCTTAAAAAAAAAAAACAAAAAAAAAACACCTTTAAAAAAACAAATTGCTTTGCTTGTTTTTGATTTCACCTAAGTTGTAAATTTGTCACAGAAGCAAGGCTTAATTGCAGAGAGGTGGTTTCCTTGTTAATATTACTCTTTTAGTCAGTGACAGTCATAACATAATTCTAAGCAAGACTACTTTAGCCAATAGTTTTAAAGGTTTTCATTGTGTGAACCCACTTAAAAAAATAACTGATAGCAATAATTATGAGGAGTGCGTGTAAATCTCAAAGATATCCCTGCATCATCAGGAAGCTGGAGTGTTTAATATTTGCTTTAGAAGACAGACAATTTAAAGAATTCTAATATATATGTATATAGTATATATTAGAATATAGTATATATTCTATAGATACTATATACATATACACATACGTATATGCATATATGTTTATACATATATATGTATATATACACATATATACATACTTATATATACATGCACATATATCCATATACATACATAAAGACACATATATACACACATATATACATATATATGTATATTCTGGGATATATATACATACATACATACATATATATACATATATACTACATACCTATACATACAGAATATATATATATATATATATATATATATATATATATATATATATATAT